>NC_053397.1:130081614-130420438 GCF_905171765.1 Bufo bufo | reverse complement strand
GAAGAGGCCCGGAGAAATTAATCAGCTTCATAACATTTTCCATGACCTTTGCATATTTTTCTACAAGGTTAGCCACAAGATAGACTGGTGTATTATACAATGGTAAGAAATTAAACTAGGATTGAGCACTTTCAAGGGTGGGCACCAACCCTTTCTCTTTTCCTACCATAGCAGGAGCTCCATCCATTACAACCGAAATAACTGAATTCAAGTTAATGTCCCTTTTCTTCAGCATTTCTGTAATTGCTCCATAAAGATCTTCACCTCTTGTGTGAGCATGGAGGGCAGTCATGCCAAGTAGATCTTCACAAAAATCTTTTTGTGTGTCATCATAAAATCTAACAAATACATGAGCTGGGCATTATCAGTGGCATCACACGATTCATCCTGTCACGGGGTTCCGAAGGTGCACTCGGTCCCCCATTGCACGCAGAAACTGTTGCTTAGCTTTTGAATGAGGTTCTGTGTTTGACCTCATTCCCAGGGCGGCTTTACTAGCTGGGTGGCTCCTTGCTCCTAAGTCTGCCTTGAGCGCTGAGCTATCACTCGGTGCTCGACTGGTTGGTCTGTCGGTCATGTGACGCTGGCCACGTCACATGACCCTCACTCCCCACTATAAATACAGGCAGCCTGCTGGCTACAGGTTTGCCTGTTAATTTCTAGGTTCCTGGTATTTGTTGGACTGCTGAATACTTACCTGATCCTGTTCCTTGACCATCCTTTTGCCTGATCCTCCTGTACTGCGCATCCGTCCTGGTATTGTGACCTCGGCTCCCACCTGACTACTCTCTTAGGACTCCTCTTGTACTTCTCTGCTCTCCTGGTATTTATGACCCGGCTTCTCCTGACAATTCTCTGCTTGCTCCATTTGTACTTTGCAGCTTTCCTGGTATTGACTCGGTCCGTTCACGTCCTGTTGTTTGTCTGTCTGTCATCCCTGCACTTACTCCAAGTTAGGGATTGCCGTCCAGTTGTCCCCTGTCATTAGGACTCGCGAGGCAAGTAGGCAGGGCCAGGGTAAGGGTGGAGCGCAGTGGTCACTTCCCTTCCCCCTGTGTGTGTGTGTACGCGACCGTACAGATTAACAGGCCCAATAACCACTGTATTATGAATCCTCTGGTGACCCTGACTGACTATGTCTCTAATCTGATGCAGATGGTGCAGGAGTTAGGGGAAAAACTCAGCTCTTTTGAGTTAGGGCAAGGCTCTTCCACTCCTCAGGCCTCCAGTCCGCATTTTGAGCCCCAGATTAAGCTCCCAGAAACCTTTTCTGAGACCAGAAGAAGTTTCTCTCTCTTTTAAGGAGAGTTGTAAACTTTACTTCCGTTTGCGCCCTGTGTCCTCTGGCCCCGAGAGTCAAACGCGTGGGCATTATCATTTCCCGATTACAGGGTGATCCCCAGGACTGGGCGTTCTCTTTACCTGCTGGCGCAGTTGTTTATATTCTGTGGAGGGGTTCTTTCAGGCCCTAGGTACCCTCTATGATGAACCAGACAGGGCTTCTAGTAGCCGAGACGGCTCTAAAGGCACTGGTTCAGGGCAATTTACCAGCGGAGGATTATTGCACCCAAATTCAGAAGGTGGTGTGTCCCCTCAGGATGGAACGACCAGCCCTGAAGAGTCAGTTCAGGTCAGGTCTGTCTGATAAATTAAAGGATCTTCTGGTCAGTTATCAACTTCCAGAGACCTTAGAGGAGATGATGACCCTTGTTGTCCGACTTGACCGACGGGTTAGAGAGAGACGACAGGAACAACAGTTCTCTTCCCAGATGGTGGTCCAGCCAGAGGCCTATCACAGAGACAATGCTGAGGTCTCCACCGAGGAACCCCATGCAGGTTGGCATGACCCGAGGGAATCTTCGCCGCAGACGTGAAGAATGCTTTTACTAAGGAGATTCTGACCATTGGATCAACCAGTGTCTAAGAAGGTCCTCTCTGTCAAGTCCCCTAAGGCACAAGGCAACCTAAAGACCAGGTACACCCTGAAATTTTCTAATGTAAGCTTTCGGTACCCATTACGAATTCTCTGGGAGTAGATAAATGGGGCGGTAAGGCATTTATTGATTCTGCGCTCAGCGGCTAGCTTTATTGACTCTGAGTATGCTGTTAGATTGGGTATT
This sequence comes from Bufo bufo, assembly GCF_905171765.1. Classification (NCBI taxonomy): domain Eukaryota; kingdom Metazoa; phylum Chordata; class Amphibia; order Anura; family Bufonidae; genus Bufo; species Bufo bufo. Next base: position 130,418,318 of record NC_053397.1, on the reverse strand, counting down.
CCTATGTTTGCCTTACCAACTCCTATCCAGTCATGGCTATTGATGCTACTCTCTAGTGGTGGTACGGTGAGCTTATGTACCTCGGAGATTTCTCTAACCGTGGGTGTGTGCCACTCAGAGAGATGTTCGCTTCTAGTCCTGGAGAACCTACCTGCTGAGGTGGTACTAGGGTTGCCTTGGCTTCCGACTACATAACCCCACTATAGATTGGTCCAATGGGGGAGTTGGTGAGATGGGGGCCTAAGTGTGACTCGTGGCCTGTCCGTGGTACAAGGCTGGGGTCTCAGTAAAGTCTGATAACTTTACCCTCTGTATGTTAGAGAATATTCTGATGTATTCTCATCAACCAAACCCCAGAGGTTCTACCCCCCCATAGACCTATGATTGTACCATAGAGCCTAGTAGAGGGGGGCCAAGTTTCCTAAAAGGACGAATTTATAATCTTTCTATGCCCGAACCGCAAGGCCAATGGAAGATTTATTAAGGAGAGCCTTGGTAAAGGGCAAATTAGACCTTCTGTCTCTCCTAATAGGGATGCTGGGGGTTTTTCTTCGTTAAGAAAAAGATGGTGGTCTTAGGCCATGTATCGATTACCGGAGATTAAATAAAATTACTGTCCAGAATAGATACTCCCTCCCATTGATTCCGGATTTATTTAACCAGGTCCTGGGGGCAACCTGGTTTTCCAAAATTGGACCTGAAAGGGGCATACAATCTAATCCGAATCAAGGAGGGAGACGAATGGAAGACGGCGTTCAATACTCCGGTAGGACACTTTGAATATCAGGTGATGCCTTTTGGACTCAGCAATGCCCCAGCTGTGTTCCAAAACTTCATGAATGACATTCTTAGGGAATTCTTAGGTAATTTGTTATTGTCTATCTTGACGACATTTTTGATATTCTCTCCTGACTTCGAATCCCATGTGTCTCATGTTAGACAAGTATTAGAGGTGTTTGAGGGAGAATCAGCTATCCGCTAAACAAGAGAAATGTGTCTTTGGTGTGCAGGAGATTCTGTTTCTAGGGCATGTTTCTGACTCCTCACGCCTTCAAGATGGATCCTGGTAAGGTACTAGCAATTAAGGAATGGGTAAGACCTTCATCCTTAAAGGCCTACAACGGTTCTTAGGTTTCGCCAATTACTATCGTAAATTTATTATGAATTTTTCCGTATTGCTAAACCGTTGACCGACCTTACCAAGAAAGGGGCGGATTTGGAGAATTGGTCTACTGAGGCCATTTCTTCATTTGAAAAATTAAAAAAGGCATTCAGTAGCGCTCCCATTCTGATCCAGCCTGATCAGGAGAAACCTTTTATTGTGGAGGTGGATGCGTCCGAGGACGGCGCAGGAGCAGTCCTTTCACAAGGTCCTGCCAGCCTCACTAATCTGAGACCATGTGCCTTCTTCTCCAGGAAATTCTCTCCCACGGAGAGAAACTACGCACATAGGGAATGGGGAGCTGCTGGCCATTAAATGGGCATTTGAGGAGTGGAGGCATTTTCTGGAGGGGGCAAGGCATTGTGTAACTGTTGTCACTGACCATAAAAAACCTTATGTTTCTCGAGTCTGCTAAGAGGTTGAATCCCCGTCAAGCCAGATGGGCTCTGTTTTTTACTCGTTTTGATTTTTCCATCACGTTCAGGCCGGGAAGTAAAAATGTGAAGGCAGACGCATTATCTCGGAGCTTCCAGGCTTTTTAACCTACTGAGGTACCACCTGAATCCTTCCTACCAGCAAAAATCTTCTTAGCAGCTCTTACCCAGGATATCTCGGCTCGCATTAGGTCGGAACAACATCTGGCACCGGTATCCACCCCAACAGATAAGTTGTTTGTTCCCGTACAATTTCGTCTACAGCTGTTGGGTGAGATGTGAGGGTGTAAGGAAATTATGTCTGTATCCACACACGTTCACATATATATATATATTAATTCAGCTTTATATGCTTGTATTAAATATGCAGAGTTCTTCTTTAAAGGAAATATTTTATACTCTTATGACAGCAAGGTCTAGTAACACAAGCTAAACAGGAAATGAGGTCTAGCAACACGAGCTAAAAGGAAATAGCTGTCTGAAGCTTAAAACCGCATGGCTAGAAAGAGATATGCATGCTTTAGCAAAAAAGACCACATTTATGATAGAGGTACATGAAGAGAGAATTGCCGAATGCATGGCATCATAGCTGCAGAAACATATATATGCACATATATACCTGTTACACATATATCTAACATATGCATTAAACATAGATTTTACATTAATACGGGTTATAGATATAAACGTCTTGTATATTGACGTTCACCTTTGGTTTAGATAAGTGAAGGACATTTTTTTATCAGGTAAATGTCGGTACAAAATAAACGAACATAATTCCGCGAAATATCTGAACAAAGCTAAAGTCAACAAAGATTATGGTTAGATATCTTAATTCCAAGAATTATAAATGCATCACATATGTACCTTGTTTCTAGGAAATTATCATGACTTTTTTTACTAAGGTTGTATAAAGGTGAGATTGATAAATTCGTTACCTGATTGGATTAAGCTTAGGGGAGGTATATGATAATCTTGTGGTTTGTATCTATAAATTGTCTACGATGTCAGAATAAAGTGACAACCATTTTAAACCTATCAACGTGTATTGGTCTTCAGTGGTTGCCCGGCCGGAGGTTCACCCACAGACAAACCAGGCGCGCTTTCAATTGGTAGCAGAGGATGGTTCACTGACTATCCAGGTGAGTAATTATTCCTGCCACTATTTATGTTGGTTGGAATATTTCTCTCCTGGATACGGTGGATGTCTGATGTATACTGGATGGCAGGTTAGTGGCAGGTTAGTTTAGTGTTCTTAGGACTGTGGGACAGACACGAGGCAGCACTCAGTGTTCTGCGTATCCTGATAGGAGCGGCGTCTCCTATAGGCACAGTGGTTGGCAGGGGATGTTGTTCCAGGAACATACATCATATTGATGGCAGGGAATTTTTCGAATGCAGAACTAGTCTCTTCGAACGTTGGCAGGGATTTTTCAAATGGGATTAGTCTCTCATTTGACGGTTTATTGAGTTAAAGGATAACTCTGGATTTATGTGATTGAGTTAAAGGATTTATGTGAAACAAGGTACCCGGAATATATGTATAAGGAAAAGGAATACATATGGAAAAAGGTGAGGGAAACGCATACATCTGAATGCAGATGTTGGTTTCTAACTCACTAGGATTGTCTGTGGAGTGAATTGTTTATTGAACATAACTGTACAGTTAAAACTTGGAAAGTGACATTGATTACTGCAGTCTATTAAGTTTGTAAATGGTGTTGCCCATATAAGATATTTTACACGTGTTATAAGAATATTGTGCTAGTGGAAAATCTGATTGTGCTGGCTTAATTGATTCTCAACATAACAGTACTAACACAATTACTTTCTGCTATTTGCTGCTATTTCCACTTCATTGTTTGCTGCTTGAAAATATATGTAAAGAGTTCATTGTCGATTTCATTAAACATTATGGGTAACGGCGTGGGAAAGGATCTGGATGGTGAGCCAGAGACCAGACTCACACCGCTACATTTTGTATCAGGCACCTGTGGGATTAGTGTAACTGATCCATTTTGGGTAAATATCTGTGACCGCAGTCAGCAACTGTGTATTACGCAGATCAGCGATGTGGGTCCTCGCAATGAAGGTGACTGGGAAGAGGTTAAAAAAATGGTGGGGCTGCACCCAAAATATAACTATCCCGTTGGTGCCTGGGATGAAGATTATATGAAAACATGTTTTAAAAAAAAATGGGAGATTTCCACCAACCCATCACATATACTTAAAACAGAATAGGGGGACAATGAGTAAAAGGGAAGAAGTCCCATGGTCAGAAATTCTGCCCGCCTTGCCAGAAAAGCCACCGGCATATGATGTGACGGTATTAGAACCACAAAAGGCAATACTCCCAGCTGTCTCTACAGAAGACATGCTACGAGTCCCTTATGATAAGGTCCCCTGTCCAAAACAAGCAACCGCACCAGAATTATTATTATTTTCTGGTGAGAATCAAAAGAGAACCGGACTGTACCCGGATTTGGGGGATAGAGATTCCCTTTTGAGTACTGCAGTTATAGTGGCAGCAGCACTTATGGAACAAGCAGATGTGACTCCACAAGTCAAACAGGCTAAGGAAAAAAGAGTTGAATATAGAGAAAGCATGGGCAGTTATGTACATGAGCTGATTCAACTGAGGGATAAACTAAGGACAGACATAGTCTACATTAAACAACTTCCCCTTCAGGATGTCTTTCCCGTCATATATGATCACGAGGACCCAGATGATACAGACCTTCCTAGTGAGGAACAGATAGATGAATTAAAGGGCATTTTGGGAGGAGAGTGTGGCAGAACCAGAGCTGTAACTAACAAAAAAAAAACAGCTGCTGACCGAGATAGAAAAACTAAGACAGGAGTACTGGAGGGTGAAGAAGGACTGGGAAACCAGGGCTCAGGAAGAGTACGTTAGGAAGACAGGAATAGAAACACAGATAGAAGCGGACAGTTTAGAACATGGAATTCCCCTGGCAACCTCCAGCCCTAGAATACCTGGTGTAATCCAACCCCTAACAGATGAATTTTCCAAACTCACTCTAATACCTGAGGAAGGGGATAGGGAAGGCACACAACTGCGGCTTCCCATGATTACTGTGGGTAGCACTGAAGTCCATATCCCTCTTCCTTTAGGATTAATGAAGGAACTGAAAGATATGTGCCCCAATCCAAAAAAGGACCCTAGAGCAGCAGCTATGTTTCTGCAGAAATATACCGCAGGGAGCCATTTAACTTTGGAGGATATTCAGATAATACTCTCAGCCATAGACCCAGACACTGGCTCTCAAATCGATCCAGAAAAGATAATGAGGGCATCAGAAAAAGAAGTTTTGGGATAAGATAGGAGTAGAATGGATGAAAAGATACAAAGGGGATTCAGGCTTACACACAATGCTAAATACAAAACAAGAGCCGAAAGAGGATTTTTATAGTTTCTGTAAGAGACTGTTGGACCTTTACAGTAGTACAGGAATGAATTCACCTGAATTGTTCAAGACTACATGTATGACAAATGGGGACCCTAAGACGACACAGGTAATAAAATTAGTGAATAACGAATGGCTTACTCAATCAGTGACAGAATTTATGGATGACATAGCAAAACGCTCGGCCTCTGGTGTTTTCAATCAAAAGGGAGGAGTATTTCCATTGTTAGTGCAGCAGGACATACAACAGGAGTCTATATTGTCAGGTGGGGAAAGCAATTACATGATGATGTCAGGTTTCTCTCGGGGAAGGAATAATAGAAGAGGTCCGAGAAGTAGGGACCAGGCAGATTACCAGGGAAGAGTAGAAAGAAATCAGAGACAGGGCTGCTTCATTTGTGGGAGTCTAGGTCACTGGAGGCGGGAATGTCCAAAGGTGAGAGATGAAGATAGGAGAGAATACAGAGGGAGAGGCGCCTCTGACTACCGAGGGGGGCCCAGACAACAGGAAAGAAAGCAAGAAATGACAAGAAGACAACCCCAGGGAGATCGTATTAACATACACTGGCCAGCACAGGATGGGGGGAGTAGACAACCCAATTTGCAATCAGACTTACAGAGGTGGTCTGAGCATGAACAGTACCCGTCCCCATGGGGGAACAATTACTATTAGGGGTGCCCAGAACGAGTCCCATCCTTCATCATGCATTTTGTTCCAACTGATTGGCAAGTCTTACCACAAGTAATACTGCAAATTGATGGTATTAAAGTTAATTTGCTGCTTGACACCGGAGCAACGACTTCAAGTGTAAACAAAATAGACTTCATTAATGATAAATGCACTGAAGGAAGTTCTATGGGTATAAATGGGACGACAGTGATACATAAGGTGACAGCACCGCTCCCGGTTTGTACTCTTGCGGGGGAACTAGTGACGCACATGTCTTTTGCAGTCCTACTAGAATGCCCCGTTTGCCTATTAGGAAGGGATTTAATGGCAGCATTACAGATTTCATTAGTCTTTGACAAAAAAGGGAAGACTGACAGCAACCTCAATGAAATGTGACCTGACAAACCCAAAGAGACGTGACATGAATGGGTTCTTTTAAGCATACCAATGTCCCTGGAAAATCATCCAATCTGGGCAAAATGTAAAGACTCAGTAGGAAGGATTAACTGTGAGCCCTACCGGCCCTGTTTGAAGGAGGGGGTTATGCCAACCTTTCAAAAACAATACCCATTGAGTGAGGAAGAGTTGGAGGGTATAAAGCCACAAATTGAGAAATACTTGCAGATGGGAATTCTTGGGAAAATTGTCAGTCCCTGGAATTCCCCGATAAATCCTGTAAAAAAAAAAAAAAGGCTAATGGCACATGGAGGCTGGTAAAGGATCTAAGGAAGGTAAACAAGGCAATTATCCCACTTCCCCCCTTGGTGGCAGATCTTACAGCTGTGTTTGGGGCCATTCCTGCGGGATCCAGATACTACACTGTAGTTGACCTCAGTAATGCGTTCTTTTCCATACCAGTGGCTTGGGATGCACAAAATCTTTTTGCTTTTCAGTGGGCTGATAATGGTCAGGTGACTTGGACCCGTCTCCCTCAAGGTTTTGGGGATAGCCCAGCAGCCTTTTCTATTGTATTAAAGGCTACATTGGAAGATTGGGAACCAAAGAGGGGATCCACCTTAATACAGTACACAGACGACCTTTTACTCTCCAATTCGGAGTTAGAAGCCTGCGAAATAGATTAAGGGAGTTTATTAGACCACTTGGCAAGCAAAGGACACCTGGCCTCGAAGAAGAAAATCCAATATGCAAGTACCCAGGTAGAGTATCTGGGGTGCATAATAGAGGCAGGAGAGAGAAAGATCTCACCCGCTAGAGTCAAGGCAGTGACCTCCCTAAGCAGGCAGAGGGACAAAGCTACAATGCTGTCCTTTCTAGGGTCAATAGTGTATTGTAGGCAGTGGATTCCCGATTGCTCCCATTGGGATTCAATCCTAAGAAAAACTACACTCACAGAAGCACCAAAGGTAGTGGAGTGGACAGAGGACAGAGTAGAAGCCTTTGAGAGATTGATTCGGTCCCTGACCCAAGCCCCAGCCTTGGCCCTGGCAGATTATGGAAAGCCATTCCAATTATACTGCGTGGTATCAGGAGAAACCTATGCAGCGGTTTTGACACAGACACATGGGGAAAAAAACAGGCCAGTTTCATACCTATCGAGAAAATTACCTCCTGTGGTTCTTGGAATGCCTCACTGTCTCCAAGCATTAGCAGCCGCGGCTATGTCAGTAAAGGATGCTACTAAGATAGTCCATGGAAATATAATGGAACTTTTCACCACTCATACAGTCTTGTCCCTCCTTCAAAACATGACCACACAACACATGACAGCTCAGAGACTGTCCGGATATGAGACCATATTACTCAGTACGGCAAACCTGTTGATAAAGACATGTCCAGACACCTCACCAGTGATAAGATTTTTGCATACACTTTTGAGACTTAAGCGTGAAGGTTCTGACGAACAAGTAGACCCAATACCTGAACACAGATGTGATGAAATAATCTTGTCATGCACAACACCTAGGGAGGATTTAAAGGACACACCACAGACTGGCAGTATAGATGTTTTTGTGGATGGATCATGCACAAGACCAGATGACAGGACATACCAAACAGGTTACGCAATAGTCATGCTCCCAAATCAAGTGATAGAAGCTGAACCAATTGTCACAACTTCGGCACAACAAGCTGAGTTGGTAGCGCTCACAAGAGCCTGTGAAATATTTGCAGGACACAAAGTGAATATTTATACTGGTAGTAGCTATGCATTTGGAACAGTGCATGATTATGCATTAATATGGAAAAATAGGGGGTATATCTCAGCAGACGGGAAGAAGGTAGCGAATCAGAAACACATAGATCACTTGCTACATGCAATTCAATTACCAGAAGCCATAAGTGTGATAAAAGTGAGAGTACACTCTACAAAAGGAGATTATCAAGCTATGGGAAACAACCTAGCAGACAGAGCAGCAAAAATGGCAGCCAAGAGAGACACGAGAAGGGAAAATAAGTTATTATTCATGACAGACTTTGAAAGTGAAAACTGGGAGTCAGTAGTATATCAACTTCAGAAACAGTCTACCAGTGAGGACATCAAGTACTGGAAATCTCAGGGACTGCAGACGACAGGTACAGGTATGTGGACAAAAGATCGGATATTGGGGGTTCCTACTGCATCAGCACCGCTCCTAATATCTTATCTTCATGGTCCTGGACATTTAGGAAAACAGTACATATCAGAACATTACAAGTTACTGTTTTGTGCACACCAATTGCAGAGATTGATAGACGATCTAATCGACTCATGCATGACTTGTGCACAGAATAATGTTCAAGGAAAAGCACACGGAAGACATGGGAATCTACCACCCCCTACAGGCCCTCTGCAAGATTTGCAGATAGATTACACACACATGCCAAAGCAACCCGGGAATATAAGATATCTGCTTGTAATAGTCTGTAGGTTCTCTGGATGGTGTGTAGCCATACCTACTTCAGGAGAAACAGCTGGTGTGACAGCTAGGGCATTGATAAATCAATGGATTTCGCTGTATGGACTCCCTCGGGTAATTCATTCAGATCAGGGACCTGCTTTCCAGTCCAAACTAATACAAGAACTGACAAAGATTTTGGGTTTCCAGTGGAAACTCAATATAGTCTACGACCCCCAAAGCGCAGGAGTAGTGGAAAGAATGAACAGAACCATTAAGGATAGGTTAAAAAAAGGCTACTTCAGGAACATTGAAAGATTGGCTGAAATTTCTACCCGCCATTCTCTACCAAATAAGAACGACACCAAATAAACAAACAGGGTTGTGACCTTATGAAGTGTTATTCGGTCGACCCCCTAATTCCCGTGAGGAACTGAATACTGACAGTAACATTTTTGCCTTGCAGGAACAGTACGTGAAACACTTGGTAGGTATACTCTCAGAAAATTATGATAAGGTTGCTGTCACCTTTCCTCCTCTTTCCACAGATCCAACTCATCCATTCTTGCCCGGAGACAAAGTTCTGGTGAAACAACTAGCTGCCCGCCACAAGACTGGTCCAATATACCAAGGTCCATTTGAGGTTCTAAGAGTGGCTCGAACGGCTGTCCTTACTGACCAGAGTCCACAGTGGATACACGCCAGCCGGCTCAAGAAGACACCAGAAGGACAAATATGAGTCCTTCGGACAAGATGCCTTCAAAGGAAATGTCTTTGATCATACCCCCGAGCCTGCAAAGTAGATATGAGCGATGGCTAAGAGGCTATCCAAAACCACTTTGTCCAAAGGATCCAAAGACTATGCAGGACTTGTATGAGGAAGAATTTATGTTCAGGGAGTATACCAATGAACTAGAAACTGAGGACTTGAAAGATCAAAACTTTCCTGAACCGTTTAGTAAGCAGATGATTCAGAGAATGAAACTGTGAATATGTCACCCTTAAAAAGGGAAGTACCCTGAGAAAGATACCGAGAATTGGTGTGTGGTATAAGGAGTGATCATATGGAATGGGAATTCCATATGATCAAAGAGGGGATTGTAAGGAAATTATGTCTGTATCCACACACGTTCACATATATATATATTAATTCAGCTTTATATGCTTGTATTAAATATGCAGAGTTCTTCTTTAAAGGAAATATTTTATACTCTTATGACAGCAAGGTCTAGTAACACAAGCTAAACAGGAAATGAGGTCTAGCAACACGAGCTAAAAGGAAATAGCTGTCTGAAGCTTAAAACCGCATGGCTAGAAAGAGATATGCATGCTTTAGCAAAAAAGACCACATTTATGATAGAGGTACATGAAGAGAGAATTGCCGAATGCATGGCATCATAGCTGCAGAAACATATATATGCACATATATACCTGTTACACATATATCTAACATATGCATTAAACATAGATTTTACATTAATACGGGTTATAGATATAAACGTCTTGTATATTGACGTTCACCTTTGGTTTAGATAAGTGAAGGACATTTTTTTATCAGGTAAATGTCGGTACAAAATAAACGAACATAATTCCGCGAAATATCTGAACAAAGCTAAAGTCAACAAAGATTATGGTTAGATATCTTAATTCCAAGAATTATAAATGCATCACATATGTACCTTGTTTCTAGGAAATTATCATGACTTTTTTTACTAAGGTTGTATAAAGGTGAGATTGATAAATTCGTTACCTGATTGGATTAAGCTTAGGGGAGGTATATGATAATCTTGTGGTTTGTATCTATAAATTGTCTACGATGTCAGAATAAGGTGACAACCATTTTAAACCTATCAACGTGTATTGGTCTTCAGTGGTTGCCCGGCCGGAGGTTCACCCACAGACAAACCAGGCGCGCTTTCAAGTGTCACGATTCTGCCTTTTGTGGACATCCGGGTGTTGAGGGCACTAAGGATCTGGTTTCTAGATCTTATTGGTGGCCCACTCTAACTAGGGATGTCAAGTCCTATGTGTTAGCCTGTGAGGTTTGTGCCAGGTCCAAGACACCTAGGACTCGCCCTGCTGGTAACCTACGACCCCTACCCATTCCCAGTAGACCCTGGTCCCATATCTCGATGGACTTTATAACTGACCTACCGCTGGCGGAGGGTAAGACTGTAGTGTGGGTAGTGGTGGATAGGTTTAGCAAGATGGTCCATTTCATTCCCCTGTCTAAACTCCTGAATGCCAAAACCCTGGCGTCTATTTTTGTGAAAGAAATTGGTCGATTGCATGGTATCCCGGAAAATATTGTTTCGGACAGGGGTGTGCAGTTTGTGTCCAAATTCTGCAGAGCCTTCTGTCAAAGATGTAAAATTTCGTTGTCTTTTTCTTCCGCCTACCATCCTGAGAGTAATGGGCAGACTGAAAGCCTTAATCAGTCTGTGGAACAATTCCTGAGGTTGTATGTTGCTGATGACCAGCAATTATGGGTCAAATTCCTTCCATTGGCTGAATTTGCTCTGAATAACCGTGTCAATTCTTCTGCTGGGGTCTCCCCTTTCTTTTGTAACCATGGTTTTCATCCCCGTTTTCATTCTGGGTCGTCCGTCTCCTCCTCTAACCCTGAAGCTGATAAACTCTCCTCCGAACTGTGCACAGTTTGGGCCCGGGTTCAATCGAACCTAGAAAAGGCTCAATGTTCTCAAAAACTCAAGGCCGATAGGAGACGTTCAAGGGGGGTAAACTTTCAGGTTGGGGATAAAGTATGGTTGTCCTCCAAGAATCTATCTCTCAAGGTAACTTCTAAAAAATTTGCTCCTCGTTTTATTGGACCATATAAGATCACGGAAGTGATTAACCCGGTATCTTTTAGGTTGGAGCTGCCTGAGTCATTCCACATTCATAATGTGTTCCATAAATCTCTGCTTAAAAAATATTTTGAACCGGTAGTACCATCAAAAGCCTCGCCCCCGCCAGTTCTTGTTAATGATGCTGTCGAGTATGTGGTGTCTAAAATAGTGGATGTCAGGAAGGTGCGTAATTCCTTGCAGTACCTGATTCACTGGAAGGGGTATGGACCTGAAGAGAGATCTTGGGTACCTGCCAGGGAGGTTCATGCTCCTAGACTTGTTCGTAAATTTCATTTAGAACACCCTGAAAAGCCATCGCCTGAAGTCTTGGGTCCGGTGGCCCCTCGTAAAAGGGGGGGTACTGTCACGGGGTTCCGAAGGTGCACTCGGTCCCCCATTGCCCGCAGAACTGTTGTTTAGCTTTTGGAATGAGGTTCTGTGTTTGACCTCATTCCCAGGGCGGCTTTACTAGCTGGGTGGCTCCTTGCTCCTAAGTCTGCCTTGAGCGCCGAGCTATCACTCGGTGCTCGACTGGTTGGTCTGTCGGTCATGTGACGCTGGCCACGTCACATGACCCTCACTCCCCACTATAAATACAGGCAGCCTGCTGGCTACAGGTTGCCTGTTAATTTCTAGGTTCCTGGTATTTGTTGGACTGCTGAATACTTACCTGATCCTGTTCCTTGACCATCCTTTTGCCTGATCCTCCTGTACTGCGCATCCGTCCTGGTATTGTGACCTCGGCTCCCACCTGACTACTCTCTTAGGACTCCTCTTGTACTTCTCTGCTCTCCTGGTATTTATGACCCCGGCTTCTCCTGACAATTCTCTGCTTGCTCCATTTGTACTTTGCAGCTTTCCTGGTATTGACTCGGTCCGTTCACGTCCTGTTGTTTGTCTGTCTGTCATCCCTGCACTTACTCCAAGTTAGGGATTGCCGTCCAGTTGTCCCCTGTCATTAGGACTCGCGAGGCAAGTAGGCAGGGCCAGGGGTAAGGGTGGAGCGCAGTGGTCACTTCCCTTCCCCCTGTGTGTGTGTGTACGCGACCGTTACACATCCACAGCTAATGAAATGCAATCTGCCTTTTTCATTTTCACCTCAAGCTGGGAGAGCAGAGCTTCTGAAATTATTTCAGTTCGGCGTGCTGCCGTGGAATCAGACAAGGGAATTTGTTTGATTTTTCCTTGAAATTCTTCTTTCTGTTTACCTTCAAACATGGCGTCTACAACTTCAATCATACATTCTTTAACAATCTCTGCATCTGAAAATGGTTTTTTGTGTCTTCCTAAAATCCAAGCAACCATCAGTGATGATTCAGTTGTTTTTTCCTGCTGGGACATTGAACTAACAAGACGCTTAGTAGAAGCTTGATATGATGCAGTTAACGAAGCTATTTTTTTTTTTCGTATCTCTGAATTTTGTGGATAATTCTGTTCAAAACTTCTACGTTTTGTTTCATAATGTCGTTTGACATTACTACTTTTTATAAGGGCCACTGTTTCGTTGCATATTAAACACATTGGCTTTGGGTTGGCAACATTCATAAGAATGAAACAATATTTTGCAGTCCATTCATCTTTGAAATCTCGATTTTCTGAGTCTACTTTTCTTTTTTTTGATGTGCTAGCCATGGCTTATTATATTGTGTTTGTAACAGTGGACAAATGTGGTGTCTATCTTGCCTGGGGCAGTGATGTATGGCTGGAGGATACTAGTCTCCTCGGCCAGAGTGTGGCTTGACTGGTAGGGCAATGCTTGGCTCAACTAGGCAACAATTGTTGTTTCCTACAGACCTGCTGCTAGATTTTCAAGTTGTTTCCTGAGCTGTCTTGTCTCTGTTGCTCCTCCTGGCAGCACTTTGATACTCCCCCTAGCAGCACTCTGATGCTCGCTCTGGCAGCACTCTGATACTCCCCCTAGCAGCACTCTGATGCTCGCTCTGGCAGCACTCTGATACTCTTCTGCTCCCTCTGGAAGCACTGTGCTACTCTGAAACTTTCCTGCTCCTTCTGTCTGAGCGTTGGTGTTCTATCTTAGGCTACATTCTCTCCCTCATAAGCCTAGGGCTGGATGATATGACCTAAAAATAAAATTTTGATGATCTTTAAATATTGCAACAGAATGAGATAATAGTACACTAAGATCTCTATTAAAAATACACACTTGCTTCTAGTGGTTTTTATTTTTGGTTCGCGAATCCCATGGATTTCACGTGTTTTTCACAATTTTTTTTGTTTTTTTATATGTTCTTACATTTCTATTACAAAGGATATGTCAAAAATGTCAAAAAGTATGACTTGGAGCATACTGCATTTTAAACATCTCCAATGAACCAAATAAAAAAAGGTTGTCCAGTTTCAGAAAGTATCCGGACAACACTGAAGATTAGCCTGAATAAAGAATAGAATGGTACTTACCCTGCAACTCTAGAACTGCCGCTCAAGTTTTCCAATCTGGGTTCTGTTTTCTCAGCTGCGATGGTGATGTCATGTCCATAACATGTGATCACTGCAGCCAAGCTGGCCTCTTGGCTGCAGCGGTCACTTGTGAAGTTGCTGTTGCACACAAGTAAACAGAGCCTAGTTGGGAGAACCAGAACAGCAGTGCTGGATTTTCTAGGCAGGTACTGCTCTGTTCTTTATTGCATCCTATTCCTAAGTGTTGTCTGGTTTCTTATTCAAACTGAACAGCCCATTTAATGGCCAGACACTTTTTTGTGATTTAGCGATTTGGTGGTGTAATGGGCCATTTGGATTTATTTTTATTTTTACATGACTCAATTTTCTGTGACACTTTCTTTGTTATTAAGTTTTATCACAGATTTTTTTTTTTCCTGCAGGGGGGAAGACCAAAGAATTTTTAATGTCTTTTAGAGTATTTTCACACCTGTGGCATGGCTATCCGGCAGGCTGTTCTGGCAGGTGAACAGCCCGCCGGATCCACCATGCCGTAAGTGCCCGTGTGCTGCCGCTCCGTCCCCATTGACTGTAATAGGGGCAGGGGGCGGAGCTACGGCACAGCACGGCCAGAGATTGCTGGTCTAAAAGTCCTGCATGTCCAACTTTTTAGTGTGGCGATCACTGCCGTGCACTGCCGTGCTGCGCCATAGCTCCGCCCCCGCCCCCATTATAGTCAATGGGGACGGAGCGGCAGCACAGCAGTGCACGGGTAATTGCGGCATGGCGGATCCGGCGGATAGCCATGCCGAAGGTGTGAAAGTACCCTTAGCTTGCAAATTGACACTAACAGTTCTTTAACACGCCAGATTTTGTGGCAGAAAATTTTGCGACTAAAATCTGTTCCATTCATTTCAATGGGGCGGCAAGCACATGGATTTTTCCATGACTTCAGGTGGAACTGGTTTTCAGTCACGGAATTTTCTGCCACAAAATCTGCCACTTGTGTAGGTGCCCTATAATACATAATTAAAATAGGTTCCCTATTCTGTGTTGGTCATTTTGATATTTATGTAGTCTTGTGTGAATGGGGAGGATGTTTATTACAGTTTTGGGGAATTTTTTGTTTTAGTTTGTATGTGGTTCGACATGGTGCAGATTAGGTCAATTTCTGCACCTAAAGCAGAGTGTAAATGAAATTTGAGTAATCTCATTTACACTCTGGTGGTACTGTATTACGCTGTGGCTTATACGTATGAAAATCTGTGAGGAAAAAAACACACTTAGGGTGCTTTCACACTTGCGTTGTGAGGATCCGGCAGGCTGTTCCGTCCCGCTGGATCCGTCACACCGCTTGACAACTGAAAGCATTTGTAGACTGATCCGGCTTGCGGATCCATCTACAAATGCATTGCAAGTGCGGATCTGTCTCGCCGTTTGCCGTGCGGAGAGACGGATACGTCTTGTATTTTTTTTCACAGTTTTAAAGGTCTGTGCATGCGCAGACCGGATGGACAGATCCGTCCTTCAGTCTTTTCTTAAATGCGGATCCGGCGTTCAGTCATGTGTTCCGGCATTTCAGGACGGAGATAAAACTGCACCATGCTGCGCTATTATCTCCATCCTGAAATGTCAAAAAGAGTGAACTGAAGACATCCTGATGCATCCTGAACGGATTTCTCTCCATTCAGAATGCATTGGGATAATTCTGATCAGTTTCTTTCCGGCATAGAGACCCGAGGACAGATCTCTACGCTGGAAAGGAAAAACGCCAGTGTGAAAGTACCCTAAGGCCTCTTTCACATTGGCGTTGTGAGGATCCGGCGTGCACTTCCGTCGCCGGAAATGCCCGCCGGATCCGTCACAACGCCACACACCTGAAAGCATTTGAAGACTGATCAGTCTTAAAAATGCTTTCAGTGTTACCATGGCAGCCAGGACGCTACTAAAGTCCCGGCTGCCATGGTAAAGTAGTGGGGAGCCGGGGGAGAAGATACTTACCGTTCGTGCCCCTCCCGGGGTGCTCCACAATGACGTCACATCGTCACTACGTTGCATGAATCACGTGATCCATGCGATCATGTGATCCATACGCGTGGGGCGCTCTGACGTTATAGTGGAGCGCCCCGGGTAAGTCCCAGAATTAGTAATGGCCACATTAGTGCCCCAGTAAGAATAATGTCCCCATTAGTGCCCCGAGTAAGAGTAATGCCCCCATTAGTGCCCCCCTTCTCTGCTTTTGCAAAAAATAAAAAATAAAATTAGCCTTCACCTGGCTGCGGTGAACATTCGCTGCTGACTGCAAGCTCAGGACCGCCGGTGCTCCAACGTGATGACGTCTTGTAGGTCCTGAGCTTCTAGTCAGCAGGGAGTGTTCTCCACAGCGTGAGCAAATGGAGGTGGAGGTACCGTAATTTTATTTATTTTTTTACTAGCACAAGTAGCGGTGGAGGTAAAGGCTGTACTAATGGGCATTCCATGATGGAAGCACTCATTAGTAAGGGTACTTTCACACTTGCAGCAGGACGGATCCGACAGGCTGCTCACCCTGTCAGATCCATCTTGCCACTACTTCGCCGTGCCACTGCTCTGTGCCCATCGACTATAATGGGGATGGGGGCAGAGCTACAGCGCAGCACGGTGAGAGGCCGCCAGACTAAAAGTACTACATGTCCGACTTTTTCATCTGGCGGCCTCACGCCGTGCACTGCCATGCTGCGCCGTAGCTCCACTCCCGCTATAGTCAATGGGGAGTGGCAGTCCGGCGAAATAGCGGCAGGAGGGATCTGACAGGGTGAACAGCCTGTCGGATCCGTCCTGCCGCAAGTGTGAAAGGAGCCTAACAGTCCTGACAGGAAAATTCTGGCACCGGCAAGGGAACTAAAATACCAGCCTTGCTGGTGAACTACTGGCCGGGTAGCAACCCAAGCCACAGAACAGACATTTGATAGTTTTGTTCCGCATCCAATTCCCATTATTGGGGGATTCGATGCGGCCCCTTAATTACAATGGGGCCACAAGAGATGCAGACGGCACACTGTGTGCTGTCTGCATCTTTTTCCGCTCCATTGAAACTAAGGGGTCCGCATCCAATGCCCCAATAATGGGAATTGGATGCGGAACAAAACTATCATGATTTGATGGGGCTTTATCACTTTATTTATCAGGTTACCTAAAGAAGATGGCCCAGGAGAGATGGGAGCACGACACTGACTGGAGTCCTTTCCTGCAGTCAGTGACGTGTTCCCGCCTCTCTGTAGCCCTCTCTACGCCCCCCTTCCTCCCCAAATGTGACTTTATTTCATTGGTGATGTCCCTCCTCTCTCCAGCAGCACGTAAGTGTCCTTTGGAGCTTGAAGCTCCCTTACGTGCTGCCGCTGCTGCAGGGGAGGAGGGACCTGTGAGCGCACTGAGGGAGAAAGCTCCCTCCACCTGCAGGTGCCGGATGAAAGCGCTGGTGCC
Organism: Bufo bufo; assembly: GCF_905171765.1. Taxonomy (NCBI): domain Eukaryota; kingdom Metazoa; phylum Chordata; class Amphibia; order Anura; family Bufonidae; genus Bufo; species Bufo bufo. The sequence goes on along the minus strand of NC_053397.1, from coordinate 130,401,085 downwards.
TGCATGTGGAGGGAGCCGTCTCTCACTGCGCCCCTGGGAAGGAGGAAGTTTGCCGGTAAGCTCCGCCTCCTTCACGTACCAGAGTGTGCAGGAGGCGGAGCGCTACAGGTGGAGGAAGCCAACCTGTCTCACTGCGATGTGGGACAGGCGGAAGTGCGCCGGAAAGCTCCTGCTCGGCACAGTGTGCAGGAGGAGGAGCGCTCTGCAGGATGGCCGGGGTCCGGACAACTGGCGACCGCGGTCCGTATTTGGACCGCGGTCCGCCAGTTGAGTACCCCTGCACTAAACCTTCCCAACTAACTACCCTTCCCCAATAAGACACATGACTACCTACTTGGATAAAGAGGCCTACTCGGCCCAATTTATTAAACATTTCCATAATTCACCAAATAATAAAACACAGGAAAACATATCAAAAAAACATATCAAAATAAATGACAACATTCCAAACTTTGAAAGACTAATAGGATCCTAGAAGGCAACAAGGCAAGCCATTCTCCTCACTTTTCCCTCCATTTTCATACCACCTTACCCTTGGCCGCGGTCACCGACCCAAGGGCACGAATCCGCCAATTCTAATTCCATCTACCCCTGTGGGCCCATTTTTGCCAAACAGGGGCCCCAACCACCAGCTTACCGATCCTCATGCGATGCACGCTCCAACTTGTCATGCACCTATTAAGCCTTGAATTGCCTTCCAGGACCCTCCGTTAACCTGCCACCAACGACCTTAGGTGAAACCTCACCTATGGGCGTCCTGTGACACCCTCAACGCTGTCTCCAATCCCTCCTGAATCCCCAGGGCCCACATGTCGATACCCACATCATTGAGATGAACCCCGTCATCCCTAAGGAACTGAGGCGAAGCCGCCTCCAATTCACGGTGACGCACCACTATGCCGCCATGCCGCCGCACAAAGCGGCCCACTTCCTTATTCAGCTTCGCCCTAGCCTTATTAATCCGGATGACCGACCGCGCCAAGCGCCAAACCCTCCGAGCAACCACCTCCGACCACACCACCAACAGCCCCGGAAAATCACACCACAACCGCAACAAATCCAACTTTATATCCCGAATCACTTCCCTAGAACTACGAACCCCCAAGTCATTGCCCCCCACATGTAAAACCAAAATATCCGGTGCCCTGTCCAAAGCAACTGACGCATGGAATTCTTGAAGGACCCGTCCCCATAATAACCCCCGCAAACCAATCCACCGAATTTGCAACTCATCTGATAGAAAACCCAACTGCCTGCCGTTCCTTCTCACATCGGCTCGCATGGCTCCCCAATGAACGTAGGAGTGTCCAAGAATCCACGCCAAACACGGTGAAGCACCTAAAAAACAAGACGATCAGACTTGCTGACTGGGAAACAACATGACAAATGCCAACAATCACAACCACAAGTTACAACATGTGAGGACGAATATACGAACGATAACACGCAGATTCCCACCTCCCTATCCGCTTGATAGCCTCCTCGCCCAAACCCCACCTAGCCGCCTCAGTCGCCGCGCCAATCCTGAAAGAATGAGACGCAAACTCCTGAGCCGGGAAACCCGCGGCTGACAAACATTTCCGAAAAACAGCCACAAATTGAAAACGTGACAACGCCGAACCATCCCTATGCATCAATAAAGATCCCGGAACATCAGGCCTAACCCGCAAAAACTCCTCCACACACTTCAACGGACACAAAACCGACCCCCTCAATGCACGCAACACGATCCTCACCCCTTTGCCCTCCTGGTCAGTCTTAGACCTGCGCAACACGCAACACAGCCCATCCTCACAAAAGGAAATGTCTTCGAGTAACAAACTGCCCCCTACCAACCGACTTCTAGACACCAACTCCGAGACCCGAAAAGCACCAAAAAAGGCCAAAGAAAAAGCAGCTCTAAACAAACTCACTTCAAAAACAGACGAACACACCACCCCCGCCTGTTCCCACAATTTCTGCAGCACAGCAAACGAAACCGGACGACGAGAATCCAGCCTCGTAACACTACACCGGTAACCTTTCAAAGCCTGGCGCACCAAAAAACTCTTAGACACATCCGGCTGACCCCGCAAACACAACCAAAACGCCACTGCCGCCACCCGTTTAGAGGCTACTGAAAAAGACACACCCGAACTGAACGACACCCCCACATAATGCAACAATAAGGAGTGAAAATCCTCCACCTCCCCACAACCACCCACTTGCTCAATTAACCTCTCCCACCGAGACCACACAGACGCATATGCCGACCACGTACCCCTACTCACAGACCGCCCGATCAAATCTGAGGAGACCCCAAGGCCACGCTCCAGAGCCACTGAGGACAAGACAGACCCTCCGCATCCGCGTCCGGCACCAGCCTGCGAAAACGATACCACTGAAACCGAGAAAGTGAGTCAGCAATACAATTTTCAACACCAGGAACATGTACAGCAACAAAACAGGCGTTCAGCCGCAAACCCTGCAGGACCAAATGACGCAGCAAACGCAACACTGGAGGGGAATTAGCCGACTGCCTATTAACCGCCTGCACTACACTCAAATTATCGCACCAAAATCGCACACTCGTTTATTCAAGAGCAAGTCCCCCCACAATTCCATAGCCAACACAATTGGGAACAATTCTAACAATGCTAAATTGCCCAAATAACCTGCCGCTCTCCACTCCTCAGGCCAAGGACCCGCACTCCACTGACCCTGGCAAAATGCTCGTTAACCACATGACCCTGACGCATCTGTAAACAGTTCCAAATCAGCATAAGACACAGGGGCCTCCATCCACACCGACCGACCATTGAACTCGCCCAAAAAACGCTCCCAAACCGCTAAATCCGCCCTCACGTCAGCTGACAAACGCAAGAAATGAAAAGGCACCGAGACACCCGCCGTAGCCATGGCCAAGCGTCTACAAAAAACACGACCCATTGGTAAGATTCTACAAGCAAAGTTCAACTTACCCAATACGGACTGCACCCGCCGCAACTGTACCTTCCTAGCCCTTCTCAGAAAAACCACCTCACACAACAAGTCCGCCACCTTATCCTCAGGCAAGCGGCATTCCATCGCCACACTATCGATCACAATCCCCAAAAACTTGACCGTCGTAGCCGGCCCTTCAGTTTTTTCAGGCGCTAACGGCACGCCAAACTTGGCCGCCACCCGCTCCATCGTCCGCAACAACATCGAGCAAACCCTTGACCCTGCCGGTCCCAAAAATAAAAAATCATCAAGGTAATGCAACACTGAATTCCAACCCGCTTCCTGCTTAACTACCCACTCCAAAAAGGAGCTAAACGTCTCAAACAACGAACATGAAATAGCGCAACCCATCGGCAACCAACAATCAACATAAAATTGTCCCTCCCACTTAAAACCCAGCAAATGAAAACTATCCGGATGAATGGGCAACAAACGAAAAGCCGCCTAAATATCCGTCTTTGCCAACAAAGCCCCTTGACCGAAGCGACGTACCCACCAAAAGACGTATATCAAAAGACGTATATGACACTGAACATAACTCCTCGCTAATGCCATCATTGACTGAACCCCCCGCGGGAAACGACAGGTGATGAATAGGGATGAGCGAACCCGAACTGTATAGTTCGGGTTCGTACCGAATTTTGGGGTGTCCGTGACACGGACCCGAACATTTTCGTAAAAGTCTGGGTTCGGGTTCGGTGTTCGGCGCTTTCTTAGCGCTTTTTGAAAGGCTGCAAAGCAGCCAATCAACAAGCGTCATACTACTTGCCCCAAGAGGCCATCACAGCCTTGCCTACTATTGGCATGGCTGTGATTGGCCAGTGCAGCATGTGACCCAGCCTCTATATAAGCTTGGGTCACGTAGCGCTGCACGTCACTCTGCTGATTCAAGCATAGGGAGAGGTTGCAGCTGCGACGTTAGGGCGAGATTAGGCAGATTAACTCCTCCAAAAGACTTCATTCTGTGATCGATCTGCAGCTGTGGATCATTGAAGTGCTAATATCGACTTGCTCACTTTTTTGAGGCTGCCCAGAGCGTTTTTAGATCACTTTTTTCTGGGGTGATCGGCGGCCATTTTGTGGCTTGTGGTGCGCCAGCACAAGCTATCACCAAGTGTATTTAACCATCAATAGTGTGGTTATTTTGTGCTATATCCTACATCAGCTGCAGGCTGAGCCTGTGTCACCGAAGTGCATTTAACCATCAACAGTCTGGTTATTTTTTGGCCATATACTACATCTGGTGCAGGCTGAGCCTGTGTCACCCAAGTGCATTTAACAATCAATAGTGTGGTTATTTTTTGGCCATATACTACACCAGGGGCAAGTTGAGCCTGTCACCCAGAGCCTAAAAAATAGACCTGACATTTCTATTCAACCAAATTTGTACTGTTTTAGCTGGTCAAGTTATTTGTAGTGACCGTAAAAGCACACTTTTTGTTCTGGGTTGAAAAACTATTCCCAAATTTGCCATTCTCAAAATAACTAGTTTCTGCTATATGAGGCCTACTTGAAATCTATCCCAAAAAGGATATCTTACATTGAAGGTGCTGATAGTGTCATTCAGAAAAACCTAAGACACACGCTACCGTGCAGATAGAAGTCTAATTCTGTGATTAAACCTATACCTGGCACACAGCGGAAAAAAAAACAGGCCTCACATTTCTATTCAACCAAATCTGTACTGTTTTAGCTGGTCAAGTTATTTGTAGTGACCGTAAAAGCACACTTTTTGTTCTGGGTTAAAAAACTATTCCCAAATTTGCCATTCTCAAAATAACTAGTTTCTGCTATATGAGGCCTACTTGAAATATATCCCAAAAAGGATATCTTACATTGAAGGTGCTGATAGTGTCATTCAGAAAAACCTAAGACACACGCTACCGTGCAGATAGAAGTCTAATTCTGTGATTAAACCTATACCTGTTACACAGCGCAAAAAAAAAAACAGGCCTCACATTTCTATTCAACCAAATCTGTACTGTTTTAGCTGGTCAAGTTATTTGTAGTGACCGTAAAAGCACATTTTTTGTTCTGGGTTGAAAAACTATTCCCAAATTTGCCATTCTCAAAATAACTAGTTTCTGCTATATGAGGCCTACTTGAAATCTATCCCAAAAAGGATATCTTACATTGAAGGTGCTGATAGTGTCATTCAGAAAAACCTAAGACACACGGTACCGTGCAGATACAGTCAGGTCCATAAATATTGGGACATCGACACAATCTAACATTTGTGGCTCTATACGCCACCACAATGGATTTTAAATGAAACAAACAAGATGTTCTTTACCTGCAGACTGTCAGCTGTAATTTGAGGGTATTTACATCCAAATCAGGTGAACGGTGTAGGAATTACAACAGTTTGCATATGTGCCTCCCACTTGTTATGGGGCCAAAAGTAATGGGACAGAATAATAATCATAAATCAAACTTTCACTTTTTAATACTTGGTTGCAAATCCTTTGCAGTCAATTACAGCCTGAAGTCTGGAACGCATAGACATCACCAGAAGCTGGGTTTCATCCCTGGTGATGCTCTGCCAGGCCTCTACTGCAACTATCTTCAGTTCCTGCTTGTTCTTGGGTCGTTTTCCCTTCAGTTTTGTCTTCAGCAAGTTAACTGCATGCTTAATCGGATTCAGGTCAGGTGATTGACTTGGCCATTACATAACATCCCACTTATTTCCCTTAAAAAACTCTTTGGTTGCTTTTGCAGTATGCTTTGGGCAATTGTCCATCTGCACTGTGAAGCGCCGTCCAATGAGTTCTGAAGCATTTGGCTGAATATGAGCAGATAATATTGCCCGAAACAGTTCAGAATTCATCCTGCTGCTTTTGTCAGCAGTCACATCATCAATAAATACAAGAGAAGCAGTTCCATTGGCAGCCATACATGCCCACGCAATGACACTACCACCACCATGCTTCACTGATGAGGTGGTATGCTTAGGATCATGAGCAGTTCCTTTCCTTCTCCATACTCCTCTCTTCCCATCACTCTGGTACAAGTTGATCTTGGTCTCATCTGTCCATAGGATGTTGTTCCAGAACTGTGAATGCTTTTTTAGATGTCGTTTGGCAAACTCTAACCTGGCCTTCCTGTTTTTGAGGCTCACCAAGGGTTTACATCTTGTGGTGAACCCTCTGTATTAACTCTGGTGAAGTCTTCTCTTGATTGTTGACTTTGATACACATACACCTACCTCCTGGAGAGTGTTCTTGATCTGGCCAACTGTTGTGAAGGGTGTTTTCTTCACCAGGGAAAGAATTCTTCGGTCATCCACCACAGTTGTTTTCCATGGTCTTCCGGGTCTTTTGGTGTTGCTGAGCTCACCGTTATGTTCCTTCTTTTTAAGAATGTTCCAAACAGTTGTTTTGGCCACAGCTAATGTTTTTGCAATCTATTTGATGGGTTTGTTGTGTTTTTTCAGCCTAATGATGGCTTGCTTCACTGATAGTGACAGTTCTTTGGATCTCATCTTGAGAGTTGACAGCAACAGATTCCAAATGCAAATAGCACACGTGAAATGACCTCTGGACCTTTTATCTGCTCATTGTAATTGGGATAATGAGTGAATAACACATACCTGGCCATGGAACAGCTGAGAAGCCAATTGTCCCATTACTTTTGGTCCCTTAACAAGTGGGAGGCACATATGCAAACTGTTGTAATTCCTACACCGTTCACCTGATTTGGATGTAAATGCCCTCACATTAAAGCTGACAGTCTGCAGGTAAAGCACATCTTGTTTGTTTCATTTCAAATCCATTGTGGTGGTGTATAGAGCCAAACATGTTAGAATTGTGTCGATGTCCCAATATTTATGGACCTGACTGTAGAAGTCTAATTCTGTGATTAAACCTATACCTGTCACACAGCGCAAAAAAAAACAGGCCTCACATTTCTATTCAACCAAATCTGTACTGTTTTAGCTGGTCAAGTTATTTGTAGTGACCGTAAAAGCACACTTTTTGTTCTGGGTTGAAAAACTATTCCCAAATTTGCCATTCTCAAAAAAACTAGTTTCTGCTATATGAGGCCTACTTGAAATCTATCCCAAAAAGGATATCTTACATTGAAGGTGCTGATAGTGTCATTCAGAAAAACCTAAGACACGCGCTACCGTGCAGATAGAAGTCTAATTCTGTGATTAAACCTATACCTGTCACACAGCACAAAAAAAAAAACAGGCCTCACATTTCTATTCAAACAAATCTGTACTGTTTTAGCTGGTCAAGTTATTTGTAGTGACCGTAAAAGCACATTTTTTGTTCTGGGTTGAAAAACTATTCCCAAATTTGCCATTCTCAAAATAACTAGTTTCTGCTATATGAGGCCTACTTGAAATCTATCCCAAAAAGGATATCTTACATTGAAGGTGCTGATAGTGTCATTCAGAAAAACCTAAGACACACGCTACCGTGCAGATAGAAGTCTAATTCTGTGATTAAACCTATACCTGTCACACAGCACAAAAAAAAACAGGCCTCACATTTCTATTCAACCAAATCTGTACTGTTTTAGCTGGTCAAGTTAATTGTAGTGACCGTAAAAGCACATTTTTTGTTCTGGGTTGAAAAACTATTCCCAAATTTGCCATTCTCAAAATAACTAGTTTCTGCTATATGAGGCCTACTTGAAATCTATCCCAAAAAGGATATCTTACATTGAAGGTGCTGATAGTGTCATTCAGAAAAACCTATAACACACACTACCGTGCAGATAGAAGTCTAATTCTGTGATTAAACCTATACCTGTCACGCAGCGCAAAAAAAAACAGGCCTCACATTTCTATTCAACCAAATCTGTACTGTTTTAGCTGGTCAAGTTATTTGTAGTGACCGTAAAAGCACACTTTTTGTTCTGGGTTGAAAAAACTATTCCCAAATTTGCCATTCTCAAAATTGTAGTGAATGGGAACAATGAGGAAAACATCTAATAAGGGACGCGGACGTGGACATGGTCGTGGTGGTGTTAGTGGACCCTCTGGTGCTGGGAGAGGACGTGGCCGTTCTGCCACAGCCACACGTCCTAGTGAACCAACTACCTCAGGTCTAAGTAGCCAGCAGAGATTACAGCGATATTTGGTGGGGCCTAATGCCGTTCTAAGGATGGTAAGGCCTGAGCAGGTAAAGGCATTAGTCAATTGGGTGGCCGACAGTGGATCGAGCACGTTCACATTATCTCCCACCCAGTCTTCTGCAGAAAGCGCACAGATGGCGCATGAAAACCAAGCCCATCGGTCTGTCACATTACCCCCATGCATATCAGGGAAACTGTCTGAGCCTCAAGTTATGCAGCAGTCTCTTAGGCTGTTTGAAGACTCTGCTGCCAGGGTTTCGCAAGGGCATCCACCTAGCCCTTCCCCAGGGGTGGAAGAGATAGAATGCACTAACGCACAACCACTTATTTTTCCTGATGATGAGGACATGGGAATACCACCTCAGCACGTCTCTGATGAAGACGAAACACAGGTGCCAACTGCTGCGTCTTTCTGCAGTGTGCAGACTGAACCTGAGGTCAGGGATCAAGACTAAGTGGAAGACGATGCAGTGGTCGATGAGGTCCTAGACCCCACATGGAATGAAGGTCGTGCCACTGACTTTCACAGTTCGGAGGAAGAGGCAGTGGTGAGACCGAGCCAACAGCGTAGCAAAAGAGGGAGCAGTGGGCAAAATCAGAACACCCGCCGCCAAGAGACTCCGCCTGCTACTGACCGCCGCCATCTGGGACCGAGCACCCCAAAGGCAGCTTCAAGGAGTTCCCTCGCATGGCACTTCTTCAAACAATGTGCTGACGACAAGACCCGAGTGGTTTGCACGCTGTGCCATCAGAGCCTGAAGCGAGGCATTAACGTTCTGAACCTTAGCACAACCTGCATGACCAGGCACCTGCATGCAAAGCATGAACTGCAGTGGAGTAAACACCTTAAAAACAAGGAAGTCACTCAGGCTCCCCCTGCTACCTCTTCTGCTGCTGCCGCCGCCTCGGCCTCTTCTGCTGCTGCCGCCGCCTCGGCCTCTTCTGCTGCTGCTGCGGCCGCCTTGGCCTCTTCCTCTGCCTCTTAAGAACGTTGGCACCTGCCGCCCAGCAAACATGGGATGTACCACCAACACCACCACCTGCGTCACCAAGCATCTCAACCATGTCACACGGCAGCGTTCAGCTCTCCATCTCACAAACATTTGAGAGAAAGCGTAAATTCCCACCTAGCCACCCTCGATCTCTGGCCCTGAATGACAGCATTTCTAAACTACTGGCCAATGAAATGCTGTCATTTAGGCTGGTGGACACACACAGCTTCAAACAGCTCATGTCGCTTGCTGTCCCACAGTATGTTGTTCCCAGCCGCCACTACTGCTCCAAGAGAGCCGTGCCTTCCCTGCACAAACAAGTGTCCGATAAAATCAAATGTGCACTGCGCAACGCCATCTGTGGCAAGGTCCACCTAACCACAGATACGTGGACCAGTAAGCACGGCCAGGGACGCTATATCTCCCTAACTGCACACTGGGTAAATGTAGTGGCGGCTGGGCCCCAGGCGGAGAGCTGTTTGGCGCACGTCCTTCCGCTGTTAAGGATCGCAGGGCAACATTCTTTGCCTCCTGTCTCCTCCTCCTCCTACTCAGCTTCCTCCTCCTCTTCTTCCACCTGCTCATCCAGTCAGCCACACACCTTCACCACCAACTTCAGCACAGCCCGGGGTAAACGTCAGCAGGCCGTTCTGAAACTCAAAAGTTTGGGGGACAGGCCCCACACCGCACAGGAGTTGTGGGGGGGTATAGAACAACAGACCGACGAGTGGTTGCTGCCGGTGAGCCTCAAGCCCGGCCTGGTGGTGTGCGATAATGGGCGAAATCTCGTTGCAGCTCTGGGACTAGCCGGTTTGACGCACATCCCTTGCCTGGCGCATGTGCTGAATTTGGTGGTGCAGAAGTTCATTCGCAACTACCCCGACATGTCAGAGCTGTTGCATAAAGTGCGGGCCGTCTGTTCGCGCTTCCGGCGTTCACACCCTGCCGCTGCTCGCCTGTCTGCGCTACAGCGTAACTTCGGCCTTCCCGCTCACCGCCTCATATGTGACGTACCCACCAGGTGGAACTCCACCTTGCATATGCTGGACAGACTGTGCGAGCAGAAGCAGGCCATAGTGGAGTTTCAGCTGCAGCACGCACGGGTCAGTCGCACTGTGGAACAGACACACTTCACCACCAATGACTGGGCCTCCATGCGAGACCTGTTTGCCCTGTTGCGTTGTTTCGAGTACTCCACCAACAGGGCCAGTGGCGATGACGCCATTATCAGCGTTACAATACCACTTCTATGTCTCCTTGAGAAAACACTTAGGGCGATGATGGAAGAGGAGGTGGCCCAGGATGAAGAGGAGGAAGAGGGGTCATTTTTAGCACTTTCTGGCCAGTCTCTTCGAAGTGACTCAGAGGAAGGTTTTTTGCAACAGCAGAGGCCAGGTACAAATGTGGCCAGACAGGGCCCACTACTGGAGGACGAGGAGGACGAGGATGAGGAGGAGGTGGAGGAGGATGAGGATGAAGCATGTTTACAGCGGGGTGGCACCCAAAGCAGCTCGGGCCCATCACTGGTGCGTGGCTGGGAGGAAACACAGGACGATGACGATACGCCTCCCACAGAGGACAGCTTGTCCTTACCTCTGGGCAGCCTGGCACACATGAGCGACTACATGCTGCAGTGCCTGCGCAACGACAGCAGAGTTGCCCACATTTTAACGTGTGCGGACTACTGGGTTGCCACCCTGCTGGATCCCCGGTACAAAGACAATGTGCCCACCTTACTTCCTACACTGGAGCGTGATAGAAAGATGCGCGAGTACAAGCGCACGTTGGTAGACGCGCTACTGAGAGCATTCCCAAATGTCACAGGGGAACCAGTGGAAGCCCAAGGCGAAGGCAGAGGAGGAGCAAGAGGTCGCCAACGCAGCTGTGTCACGCCCAGCTCCTCTGAGGGCAGGGTTAGCATGGCAGAGATGTGGAAAAGTTTTGTCACCACGCCACAGCTAACTGCACCACCACCTGATACGGAACGTGTTAGCAGGAGGCAACATTTCACTAACATGGTGGAACAGTACCTGTGCACACCCCTCCATGTACTGACTGATGGTTCGGCCCCATTCAACTTCTGGGTCTCCAAATTGTCCACGTGGCCAGAGCTAGCCTTTTATGCCTTGGAGGTGCTGGCCTGCCCGGCGGCCAGCGTTTTGTCTGAACGTGTATTCAGCACGGCAGGGGGCGTCATTACAGACAAACGCAGCCGCCTGTCTACAGCCAATGTGGACAAGCTAACGTTCATAAAAATGAACCAGGCATGGATCCCACAGGACCTGTCCATCCCTTGTGCAGATTAGATATTAACTACCTCCCCTTAACAATATATTATTCTACTCCAGGGCACTTCCTCATTTAATACTATTTTTTATTTCATTTTACCATTATATTGCGGGGCAACCCAAAGTTGAATGAACCTCTCCTCTGTCTGGGTACCGGGGCCTAAATGTGTGACAGTGGCCTGTTCCAGTGGTGTGTGACGTGAAGCCTGATTCTCTGCTATGACATGAAGACTTATTCTGTGCTGACATGAAGCCAGATTATCTGTTACGCGACCTCTCTTCTCTGCCTAGGTGCCTGGGCCTAAATATGTGACAGTGGCCTGTTCCAGTGGTGGGTGACGTGAAGCCTGATTCTCTGCTATGACATGAAGACTGATTTTGTGCTGACATAAGGCCAGATTCTCTGTTACGGGACCTCTCTCCTCTGCCTGGGTGCCTGGGCCTAAATATGTGACAGTGGCCTGTTCCAGTGGTGGGTGACGTGAAGCCTGATTCTCTGCTATGACATGAAGACTGATTCTGCGCTGACATAAGGCCAGATTTTCTGTTACGGGACCTCTCTCCTCTGCCTGGGGGCCTGGGCCTAAATATGTGACAGTGGCCTGTTCCAGTGGTGGGTGACATGAAGCCTGATTCTCTGCTATGACATGAAGACAGATTCTGTGCTGACATAAGGCCAGATTCTCTGTTACGGGACCTCTCTCCTCTGCCTGGGTGCCTGGGCCTAAATATGTGACAGTGGCCTGTTCCAGTGGTGGGTGACGTGAAGCCTGATTCTCTGCTATGACATGAAGACTGATTCTGTGCTGACATAAGGCCAGATTCTCTGTTACGGGACCTCTCTCCTCTGTCTGGGTGCCGGGGCCTAAATATGTGACAGTGGCCTGTTCCAGTGGTGGGTGACATAAAGCCTGATTCTCTGCTATGACATGAAGAGACTGATTCTCTGCTGACATGAAGCCAGATTCTTTGCTATGGCATGAAGAGACTGATTCTGCGCTGACATGAAGCCAGATTCTCTGCTATGGCATGAAGAGACTGATTCTCTGCTGACATGAAGCCAGATTCTTTGCTATGGCATGAAGAGACTGATTCTCTGCTGACGTGAAGCCAGATTCTCTGCTATGGGACCTCTGTCCAATTGATATTGGTTAATTGTTATTTTTTTAATTTTTATTTTAATTCATTTCCCTATCCACATTTGTTTGCAGGGGATTTACCTACATGTTGCTGGCTTTTGCAGACCTCTTGCTCTTTCCTGGGCTGTTTTACAGCCTTTTTAGTGCCCAAAAGTTCGGGTCCCCATTGACTTCAATGGGGTTCGGGTTTCGGGACGAAGTTCAGGTCGGGTTCGGATCCCGAACCCGAACATTTCCGGGAAGTTCGGCTGAACTTCTCGAACCCGAACATCCAGGTGTTCGCTCAACTCTAGTGATGAATAAGCCTGAACTTGCCCGGCTCCTTCTTAGGGACCAACCCGAGAGGGGACACCCACAAATCCCGCAAAGGACATTCAGAAAACGGGCCAGCAATTCTCCCCGCATCCACTTCCTTACCAATCTTCTCCGCAACAACATCCGGTCGCCGCAAGGCAGAAGATAAATTGCGAGCCGCAACCTCAACCTGAACTGAAGCACACGGGATTACAAAACCGTCCCTAAAACCCCTCAACAACATCTCTGCAGCCTCCCTATTTGGGTATATCTTTAGCCACGGTTCCATCTCTGCCACCATCACGGGAGTCGCTCCCCTTGTGCGCAGCTTCAAACCCTCTTCCCTTCCCGCGCTTAAAACACAGAGACAGACTGTGGGGCCCCCCGCAACCTGAACACTCGTGCTTGAACTTGCAATCGGCAAGGTACCTACAGAAACCCTCGTTGTACTGCCAACAACACCCCTTCCTATTCCCACTAGAGCCTTCTGACGCCGAGGAACCCCCGGCGCCGGACCGAAAGGGCTGGCCAACACCTTTCGGAGCTGACATAAGCCGCATCCACAGACCAATATCTTTATGGTCCCACCTGATACTCGATCACACCGCCTTTTCTGTCTAAACTGCTCGTCATAGCGGAGCCAAGCCACCCCGCCATACGTCCTATAAGCCTCCCCAATCGCATCCATGTAACAAAATAAAGCCGAACAATTCTCCGGCGCCTTCTCCCCCACCACACTCGCGAATATCGCAAAAGCCTGAAGCCAGTTCAAAAACGTACGCGGAATCAGCCTATACCGACGCTTCTCCTCCTCCTCCTTTTTTCTTTCATCCGGCTTACCCCTCTCTAAATTAAACTTCTCCATCGGCAGCAACGAGAATATCTCAACATACTCCCCTTGCCAGATTCTTTCCCTGACCTCAACCTTCAAATGCGCCCCCAAAGGCCCTTCAAAGCAAACATACACTTCCCCTTTTGCCGAATCCGCCATTCTAACGTCATCGCACGCCCGGCCTCTGCTACCCCCACACACTGCCGTCTCCCCCACCACAGCACCCGCCGTGACAGCCGGCGTGCTATCAACGGCCTCCGCCCTAGCACACACACCCCCTCCCACCGCCGGCGCAGGTGACCACACCGCCGCCGGGGACGTGTCAGCACCCGAACCCAAGCGCGCGACAGCCCCCCCGATCACCCCCCGACCCGCAAAGGGTCCGTTGTTGACACGAAGTTCCCTCACCTGGCTGTCCCTGGGACGTCCCCCCAGCAGCCACAATCCGCTCCGCGCCGATGCTGAGGAAGGACCGGCACCCGCCGGAACGTCAAGGCCGCCGTCCGCATCACCTTCGTCCAAACTCACTTCGCCCTCCTCAAAGGCACCATTGTCCTGGGGGCCACGGCCAGCGTCCACCTGGCCTGGCCGCAAGTCACCGTCCTCACAGCCGCCCGGCCCACCTCCTGATGGCCGCCTGCCCAGCGCACCTCCACCAACTGGAAATAATTCCGCCATTCCAGGCTCGCCGGAAGGAAAACCGGCAGCCGCACTAAGTCCTGAAGCCGCCGTCACACACCTCTGCTGCACCATGGGGGACTCGAACCCAGAATCCACAGCCAGCGCTTGGGAAACTTCTTGACCTGCAGTACCACCTCCGGCCACCGGTGTCGCTGTTCCTCTCCTCGAGCTCCTCAGCTGTGCAGACGCAGACTGCCGCCGGCCAGAGGATGCAGGCCGCGGCGTTCCTAGATCCCTCACTGCAGCTGCGCTCCTGGACAGGCCCTCACCAACCGCCGATGAGGCCGCACATTCTGCCGCTCTCCCAGATCGGACCCTACCCGCGTGCTGAGCAGGTAAGATTCGACCGCCGGCTCGCTCCCCTCCAGAAGGCCCTGGAGAGGGAGACACCGCTCTAGACCTTCTCCCCCTCTGTCGCGCTGAGGACGAGAGACGCAGCGCAGCACGTCCCTTTCCCGCCGGTGCCCGGCGCTGGGCAGGATTTCTCCCGCTGCGCCGGCAAGGGGTAACAGCCTCAGCCCCAGCCAGCGGCAGCGGAGGGTCCCTGACGGGGCTCCTTAAGCGCCGCCGCACCCGGGGAGTAGCCTCACGGCTCAGGCGCTCAGGAGGCACTGATCTCCTGGCCCTGAGCCTGGCTGCAGGTGCCGCAGGGGGCCCGGCCGGACCCGATAAAGCCACCCTTAAACAATCCTGCAGCCAGTCTTGCCCATGCCGCTCAGCAGCAGCCCTCACAGCCAAAACTAAATCTTCCACAGAAGCCATAATGCGACTAACCGTGACAAATCCCTGCACGCCGGTGAGAGGTGACTCCTCCCCCAGGCATATATATTGCCCGCGAAATTCCTAACCCAACCCCTAACCCAACATAAACCTTAACCCTTTATCTGCCTTCAACTTCCCCCTAAGTCAAGTTGCACTACGCTATGCTGCGCCCCGCTCCGTTGCTCTCAGTTCACATGGAGCGATTTTTTAACAGATGGTTGTGAATAAAAATAGATGATATACTCCAGGTGAAATGGCTCAGTGATCCCTGAATGCATCATAGTCATTACAATCTGTTTCATCATTTTCTGTGTATAAATCTCGGCGCTTGTTCACACTCTGCGTTAAGTCGCACAGAGTGACCGGGCTGCTTGGATCCATGTTAAATTTCAAAAAAACATGATGCACTGGGGTTCCACTGACACAGAATTATAGATAACCACCAGCCTCGATCTATGTGAACTCTGTTCTCATATTTTCATATTTGTATCTATAGAACTTTTTGTCACATAATAGCCGGCAAATCTAAAGACAAGCATATTGTGTGTTGCCATCATCTTTATTTTTATCTTTATATTTTTTTCTTCTGATATTTCCAGAAATTATGTCTGGACAGATATTGAGAATATTAAAAAGTAAGGATGGGTAACATAAAAGAACAAAGACAAAGAAATGAGGACAATTAGAAACAAATGGTAATATCGATAGCAGAAAGACATGCAAAAACTCTTAATAAATCAGAGCATAAATCGAAGGCATAATATATCAAAATAATAACACAACCATATCAAGACAAAAATGATAGGCAAAAATGACAGAATATATAATGTATGCTTTTTTTTTTTTTTTTTTTAAATGTGCGTAAACACATAATACTTATAGATCCTGTCCTAGCCTATATTATAGAAATCCTTTTTGTCAATACCAAGTTATATAAGATCTTATTATAATAAGAAAACATGTTATTTTCTCTGTGGATCGATCCGTACCTTGAGATGTATTACATAGTTCACATGGAGCGATTTTCTAACAGATGGTTGTGAACAAAAATAGTTGATATACTTCAGGTGAAATGGCAGCCTGATTAGTGATCCCTGAATGCATCATAGTCATTACAATGTGTTCCACCATTTTCTGTGTTTAAATCTCAGAGCTTGTTCACACTCTGCGTTAAGTCGCACAGAGTGACCGGGCTGCTTGGATCCATGTCAAATTTCAAAAGAACATGATGCACTCGGGTTCCACTAACACAGAATTATAGAAAACCACCAGTCTCGACCTATGTGAACTCTGTTCTCATATTTTCATGTCTGTACCTGCTCTTTTTGTCATTTGTTTCTTTTTTTTTTTTTTTTGGTTTTCCCATGTTTGCCCTTAGTCTGTGCTTTTCTGTTCACTCCCCGTGGATAATATCGGTGTATCCATGCCATGTCAGGTTGTTAAATCATGAATTATATTCTACCAATTAACATCTTTATCTGGAAGAGACTAACTACACAATTTTATATTTTGCATTATATATACTTTGTATTATACTTTATAGCACTGTGGGGTAAACTGTGGGGTATAAAAGCCCCTTTTTCATGTCACAGGTGAATTTGTTTGCACAGGTGTCTCGCGTTGACCGGACTGATTTTCTGCTTGCCTTGGATTCTGAGATCCCTCCTTGTGGGTGGATACTTTGGAGGTGAGCCTTATTTCAGCCTGGTACACGCCAGACACCTCAGATCATGACTAAGAACAACATCGTTCGAAACGCGTAGATCGTGGGGATAAGTGGGTTCCAGTGTCACTGTTGCTGTATACACCTGTATTTTGGTGACAAAAATAAAGACCGGGATTTCTTCACTATGTCCGTCTGGTGCCGGAGCTTTTTTCTATGTTGTGCATTTACCTTCGGACTGGCTTGAGTCCGCCCCGTGCACCGTCACACCGGATCGGAAGGTGAGCTGGCTGTAACTTTTCTACTATTTTATCGGATACTTGGTTGTGCAGGGAAGGCATGGCTCTCTTGGAGAAGTAGTGGCGGCTGGGATTAACATACTGTGGGACAGCAAGCGACATGAGCTGTTTGAAGCTGTCTGTGTCCACCAGCCTGAATGACAGCATTTCATAGGCCAGTAGTTTAGAAATGCTGGCATTCAGGGCCAGGGATCGAGGGTGGCTAGGTTGGAATTTACGCTTTCTCTCAAATGTTTTCGAGATGGAGAGCTGAACGCTGCAGTGTGACATGGTGGAGATGCTTGGTGACGAAGGTGGTGGTGTTGGTGGTACATCCTCTGTTTGCTGGGCGGCAGGTGCCAACGTTCCTCCCGAGGCGGAGGAAGAGGCCGAGGCGGCAGCAGCAGAAGAGGTAGCAGGGGGAGCCTGAGTGAGTTCCTAACAGCAACGGAGTGAGGCGCAGACATAGTGGAGTGCGCATTGACTTGGGGGGAAGACCTCAGGATAGGAAGGGGTTAAGGTCAGGAAGCTTGCTGGGGGGTGGAGTAGAATTTTCGCGGGCAGTATATAGGGTTTGGGGGAGTGGTTTGTAAGGCAGTTGTCAGTGCAAGACAGAGTGTTTTAGGGGCAAGATGTCATCGCTGGAGGACCTTTTGGTAGCGGTCAGGGCTGCAGTTCAGGAGCACGGTGCGGAGCGTTTGCAGCAGACCATTCAGGCTGCTCTGATCCCCTATTCTGTGGCAGCGCGTCCCTACAGGGCCAGGAGGTCTGTCCCCCCCCAAGCGACTGAGTCCGGAGTCTACCCCCCGGGTACGTCGGCGTCTCCGGAGCCCCCCTGTGGACCCTCCGTTGCGGTCTGCGGTGCCTTTGCCCAGGCGTCTGTGCGCGGCGGAGCGGCGGGAGAGGGTCGGGCTATCCCCGGTCCCGTCTCCCAGGCGGCGAGAGGCAGGGATCGTGGGCATGCGGGTGTCTCCCCTAGGGCGGTCCGGTGTGGGGAGAGTACCATTGCGGCCTTACCTTCTACTCGGAGGGGCAGTGCGGTCGGGCAGTCTGGCAGCCTGGGCCTTCCAGCGAGCAGGGCAGTAAGGTCTACTGCGCCCCGGTCGGCGGCTTGAGCGCTCTGGGACTGACGAGCGTGGAGGAGGTGGAAGGAATGTGAGTTCGTCACGGCCCCTGGTGGTGGGCCGGCGGCTTAGCAGCGTTGAAGGGACCGTGGCGGTGGCTCCGCCCCCTGACCTTATACAGCAGGATGCGGCTTTCAGCACCCATGCTGAAGAGCCTATGATGATGAGGATGTTGGAAGGGGAGAGTGTGCAGCCCTGTGTGGAGGCCGGTGCTGCGGGAGATTTGCTGGATGACAGTCACCTGCATTTGCAGGGTGACGGGGAGCTGTCGGCATTGGAGGAAGGGAAGGTCGAGCCGTGTGAAGATTCTGCGGCAGGCGCTATGGACGTCCCTCTGGGGGAAGAAGCCGTGCCGTGCAGGTTGACCACTCCACTGAGGACGTCTGGGAGGAGCTCTGCGGCTGCCGGTGATGTCATCCGGGGACGGCCAGGTGAGAGACCGACGGGTTAGAGTCCGGTTGTGGGGGGTGGGGGTGCTGTTGCTAATAATGTGGGTGGTTCTGATGTTTTGGTGCGGGATGTATTGTCGGGTATGTTGTCCTTGTTGTCACGGTTGGGTGCTGGGTCCGCGGCGTCTCCGGTGCCAGTCTGGGCTCCGGTACAGGCATTGGCGCAGGAACAGGGGCTGGCGCGGGGTTTCTTGGGGGCTGGTGAGGACGGCATTGCGGTGGGTCCCCAGGCTGCGGGGTCGGGTGTAGTGGCGAGTGTTAGGGGTGACGTGGGTGATGGTGTTCGGTTGGCGGATGCAGCTAAAGGGGAGATTTATGTGTGTTTTGAGGGGCCTCTGGGGGCTCACTTGAAGCAGGAGATTAAGGAAAAGATATGGAAGGACGAGTATGTGGAAATTTTTTCGTTGTTTCCATTGGAGAAATTTAATTTGGATAGGGGTAAGCCGGACGAGAGTAAGAAGGAGGAGGAGGAAAGGAGGCGTTACAGGCTGATTCCACGTACCTTTCAAAATTGGCTTCAAGCCTTTGCAATTTTGGCTAGTGTAGTTGGGGAGAAGGCGCCTGAGCACTGCTCTGCTCTCTTCTGTTATATGGATGCTATTGGTGAAGCGCATCGGACATATGGGGGTGTGGCGTGGCTTAGGTATGACGAGCAGTTCCGGCAGCGGAAGGCGGTCAGGCCTAGCATTCGTTGGGACCACAAGGATATTGGTCTGTGGATGCGATTGATGGCGGCACCGAGGGGGGGTCCTCTGCCCTTTCGTGGAGCGGCCGGGGGTGTCTCGGCCTCGGAGTCCTCTGGGGGTAGTAGAAGGGGTTGTTGTTGGCAGTACAATGAAGGGCATTGCAGGCTCTTGTCCGACTGCCGGTACAAACATGAGTGCTCCGGCTGCGGCGGTTCCCATAGCTTGTCGCTGTGTTTCAAGCGTGGCAAGGGTAAAAGATCCGAGGTTGTGCAGAAGAGGGGTGACGCCGGTGAGGGTGGACGAGATGGAGCCTTATTTAAGGATGTATCCAAATAAGGAGGCTGCGCAGTTGCTGTTGGCGGGGTTTACCAAGGGTTTTGTTATTCCATGCGGTTTGGTTGGTGTGAGTCGGGCTCTGCGGAATTTGTCTTCGGCGTTGCGCCATCCGGCCGTGGTGAGGGACAAGATTGCGGGGGAGGTTGCTGCTGGCAGGGTTGTAGACCCCTTTGCGGAGTGTCCTTTGCCGGATTTGTGGATTTCTCCTTTGGGTTTAGTTCCTAAGAAGGAGTCTAATAAGTTTCGGCTTATTCATCATTTGTCCTATCCGCTGGGTGGGTCAGTGAATGATGGTATAGCGGATGAGTTGTGTTCTGTTTCGTACACGTCTTTCGATGAGGCGGTGCGGTGGGTACGACGTTTTGGGCAGGGCGCCCTACTTGTGAAAACGGATATTGAGGCCATTTTTCGGTTGTTGCCAATTCACCCTGATAGCTTGCATTTACTTGGTTTTCAGTGGGATGGCTGTTACTACGTTGACTGTTGTTTGCCGATGGGTTGTGCGATTTCGTGTTCATTGTTTGAATCGTTTAGTTCTTTTCTGGAATGGGTGATAAAGAAGGAGGCGGGTTGGAGTTTGGTTTTGCACTACCTGGATGATTTTTTGTTTTTGGGTCCGGCTGGATCCAGGGTGTGTGCTGTTTTGTTGCATACCATGGAGAGGGTGGCGGCGCGTTTTGGTATTCCGCTGGCGGCGGATAAGACTGAGGGCCCGTCCACGGTTATAACGTTTTTGGGGATCGAGATTGACAGTGTGGCCATGGAGTGTCGTTTGCCTGATGATAAGGTGTCTGATCTGTTGGATGAGGTGGTGTTCTTGCGGAAGGCGAAGAAGGTTCAGCTCAAGCGGGTCCAATGGGTTTTAGGGAAATTGAATTTCGCTTGTCGCATCTTGCCGATGGGGCGGGTTTTTTGTCGTCGTTTGGCCTGCTGCGGTGAACTTGCATTTGCCTGCTGCGGTGAAGGAGGATTTAGTGGTGTGGGAGGCTTTTTTGTCGGAGTACAATGGCCGGTCTGTGTGGATGGAGGCGGTGGTTAGTAGTGTTGATTTGGAATTGTTCTCTGACGCGTCCGGTTCGTTTGGCTATGGGGTCTTTTGTAGGGGTCAGTGGAGTGGGGGTGCGTGGCCGGTTGAATGGAGGCAGGCTGGTTTCCTTACCAACTTGGTCTTGTTGGAGCTTTTTCCTATTGTTTTGGCTACTGAGTTGTGGGGAGACTGGCTTAGGAATCGGCGGGTTCGTTTCTACTGCGATAATATGGGTGTTGTGCAGGTAATTAATAGCCAGACGGCAAACTCACCTCCGGTTTTGAATGTGCTGCGGCATCTAGTATTGCGGGGTTTGCAGCTGAATGCATGTTTTGTTGCGGTGCATGTGCCTGGAGTGGATAACTCACTTGCCGATTCCCTTTCTCGCTTTCAGTGGGATCGTTTTCGCAGCCTGGCGCCGGGTGCCGAGGTCAAGGGGTTGCCCTGCCCCCAGTGGCTCTGGAGCGTGGCCTTGGGGTGTCGGCGGGCCTGATTAGACAGTCGCTGAGTAGAGGTACGTGGTCGGCCTATTCTTCAGTGTGGGCGTTGTGGGAGGAGTTGATTGAGCGGATGGGTGGTTGCAGTTCCTTAGAGGATTTTAGGGCGTTGTTGGTTTTTTGGGTGGGTCAGTCTTATGCGGCAGGTTTGTCGTTTTCTGTGGAGTCAAAGAGGGTAGCGGCTGTTGCCTTCTGGTTGCGCTTGCGGGGCTTGGCCGACGTGTCTAGGTGTTTTATTGTGCGGCAGGCCTTGAAGGCTTACCGTCGTAGTGTGGTGCGGAAGGATAGTCGGAGGCAGGTTTCTTTTGCAGTGTTGCAGTTGCTGTGGACGGAAGCGGGGTCGGTTTGTGTGTCGGCATATGAGGTGTGTCTGTTTAGGGCGGCATTTGCACTGGCCTTTTTCGGGGCTTTTCATATTTCGGAGTTAGTGTCAGCAAGTCGCACGGGCGGAGGCGGATTGTTGTGGGAAGACATTGTGCTGGTGGATGGTGCATTGAGATGTCTGCTCCGCCAGTCTAAGACTGATCAGGAGGGTAAGGGCGTGGTTTTGTGGCTTAGGCCGCTTGCGGAGTCGGTTGTTTGCCCGGTGCGTTGTGTGAGGGAATTTTGGGCATTGCGTCCGGGCGGTCCGGGTGCGTTGCTGGTTCATGTGGATGGTTCGCGGTTGTCTCGGTTTCAGTTTGTGGCTGTTTTCAGGAAATGTTTGTCGGCCGCGGGTCTTCCTGCAAAGGATTTTGCATCTCACTCATTTAGGATTGGGGCCGCGACCGAGGCTTCCAGGTGGGGACTGGGAGAGGAGGTTATAAAGCGTTTCGGGCGTTGGGAGTCTGATTGTTTTCGTTCATATGTTAGGCCTCATCTGTTATAGTGTTGGGGGGTTGAATTGTTAATTGGTTTAATTGTGGAGTTGGAGGTGGCAGTGACGGTTTTATTGTTTTTAACTTTGTTTGTTTTGTTGCAGGGGCGGCTCCTTGTCTTGCGTGGATTTTTGGGCATTTGTACGTCTATTGGGGGGCTTTGCAAGCTGATGTTCGGCGGAATGGCCGTCAATTGGGTTTTCCGATAGAGGAGTTGCAGGTCCGGTGGATTGGTGTGAGGGGGCTTCTCTGGGGGCGGGTTTTGCCTGATATTTTGGTTTTGCATGTGGGTGGCAATGATTTGGGGGTGCGGCCGGTCCCGGGACATGATTCGGGACATTAAGTTGGACGGGTTGCGTTTGTTGTCAGATTTTCCGGATTTGCTGGTGGTGTGGTCGGAGGTAGTTGCGAGGAGTAGTTGGCGGTTTGCAAGGTCGGTGGAACGAATCAACAAAGCTCGGGCAAAGTTAAACAAGGAGGTGGGGCGTTTTGTTCGCAGGCAAGGTGGTGTGGTGGTTCGTCATCGGGAATTGGAGGCGGCGTCGCCTCAATTCTTGAGATCTGATGGCGTGCATCTTAATGATGTGGGGATTGACATGTGGGTCTTAGGTATTCAGGAGGGGCTGGAGACGGCTCTTAGGGTGTGGCAGGACGCCCACAGGTGAGGTATCACCGGTGGTCTTCTGGTGGCTGATTGATATGAGATCCTGGGGGAGCAATACAATGGTTTAAGAGATGCAGGACATGTTGGAGCCTGTATCTCATGTGGTTTGTGAATGCCGAGGATGGGGCTCCTGTTTGGGCTAAAAGGTCTACAGGAGGAAATACTTGGATAGTTCAAGGATTTGGTGCCCTTGGGTCGGTGAGTGCGGCCAAGGGTAATTTTGAAGTATAAGGAGAGATGGATACGGAAGATACCGCTTGTTTGGGTTGCCCTCCAGGATCCTTGTTACGGTACAGTGGCTCATAATGTTAAAGGATGTATTAAAGTGATTGTTGTTATTATTATTATTTTGTGTGTATAATAAAGTTGGCCGTAATGGTCATTTTACCAAGCAAGAAGGTGTCAGTGTGGTAATTGGTAAGGAATGGGGTTTTTGTGAGGCTAGCCGGAGGAGAATTCTTCCATCCTAATAAGTCATTGTTTTTAAGGTGTTTACTCCACTGCAGTTCATGCTTTGCATGCAGATGCCTGGTCATGCAGGTTGTGCTAAGGTTCAGAACGTTAATGCCTCGCTTCAGGCTCTGATGGCACAGCGTGCAAACCACTCGGGTCTTGTCGTCAGCACATTGTTTGAAGAACTGCCACGCCAAGGAACTCCTTGAAGCTGCCTTTGGGGTGCTCGGTCCCAGGTTGCGGTGGCCAGTAGCAGGCGAACTCTCTTGGTGGCGGGTGTTCTGCTTTTGCCCCCTGCTCCCTCTTTTGCTACGCTGTTGGCTCGGTCTCACCACTGCCTCTTCCTCTGAACTCTGACAGTCAGTGGCACGACCTTCATTCCATGTGGGGTCTATGACCTCATCGTCCCCTGCATCGTCTTCCACCCAGTCTTCCTCCCTGACCTCCTGTTCAGTCTGCACACTGCAGAAAGATGCAGCAGTTGGCACCTGTGTTTCGTCATCATCAGAGACGTGCTGAGGTGGTATTCCCATGTCCTCATCATCAGGAAACATAAATGGTTGTGCGTCAGTGCATTCTATGTCTTCCACTGCTGGGGAAGGGCTAGGTGGATGCCCTTGGGAAACCCTGCCAGCAGAGTCTTCAAACAGCATAAGAGACTGCTGCATAACTTGAGGCTCAGACAGTTTCCCTGATATGCATGGGGGTGATGTGACAGACTGATGGGCTTGGTTTTCAGGCGCCATCTGTGCGCTTTCTTCAGAAGACTGGGTGGGAGAAAATGTGAACGTGCTGGATCCACTGTCGGCCACCCAATTGACTAATGCCTGTACCTGCTCAGGCCTTACCATCCTTAGAACGGCATTGGGCCCCACCAAATATCGCTGTAAATTCTGGCGGCTACTGGGACCTGAGGTAGTTGGTTCACTAGGACGTGTGGCTGTGGCAGAACGGCCACGTCCTCTCCCAGGACCAGAGGGTCCACTAACACCACCACGACCATGTCCGCGTCCCTTAATAGATGTTTTCCTCATTGTTACCGTTCACCACAATAAGAAAAAAAATATTTGGCCCAATGTATTGAATTCAAATTCAGGCCTTTTTTTACAGGCACCTAACACTATATGGCTATCTATTTAGGTACTGTATTACACTAATACAGGCACAGCAATAACCACAGATTTAGCTGAATATAAATTGTAGGCCTAGTATTTAGGCCCTGGATGACAGGTATCCCTTTTACGGACTGAATTAGACTTGGAAATGCACGGTAGCGTGTGAAGTTATTGAGGATAACCCTATCAGCACCTTCAATGTAATATACCCTTTTATGGATAGATTTAAACTTGGCCTACTACAGCAGAAACCACTGATTTATGGAACTGCTAATTTGGGAATTGAAATTCAACCCAGAACAAAAACTGTGCTTTGACGGACACTAAATAACTTTACCAGCCACAGCAGTAACCACAGATTTAGCTGAATATAAATTGTAGGCCTAGTATTTAGGCCCTGGATGGATGACAGGTATCCCTTTACGGACAGAATTACACTTGGAGATGCACGGTAGCGTGTGAAGTTATTGAGAATGACCCTATCAGCACCTTCAATGTAATATACCCTTTTATGGATAGATTTAAACTTGGCCTGATACAGCAGAAATCACTGATTTAGGGAATTGCTAATTTGGGAATTGTATTTCAACCCAGAAAAAAATATATCCTTTGCCAGACAGCAGACAGTATTACAATTGGCTAGCCACAGCTGAAACACCAGATTTAGGGTACTGCTATTTTGGCAATTGTATTTCACCCCTCAATAAAATAGCAAGCACAGCCAAGCCCCTGATGTAGGATATAGCAAAAAAAACAAAAAACACTATTGATGGTTAAATGGACCACAAGACACAAAATGTCCGCCAATCACCCCAGAAAAAAAGTGACAGAAAAACGCTCTGGGCAGCCTAAAAATAGTGATCAATTAACTAGCAGAAGTTGAATCATACACAGCTGTAGATCGATCACTTCAGTAAGTGTTTTTGATGAGTAAATCCCTGCCTAATCTCGCCCTAACAGCAGCAGCTGCATCCTCTCCCTACACTGATCAGAGCAGAGTGACGTGCGGCGCTACGTGACTCCAGCTTAAATAGAGGCTGGGTCACATGCTGCACTGGCCAATCACAGCCATGCCAATAGTAGGCATGACTGTGATGGCCTCTTGGGGCAAGTAGTATGACGCTTGTTGATTGGCTGCTTTGCAGCCTTTCAAAAAGCGCCAAGAAAGCGCCGAACACCGAACCCGGTCTTTTACATAAATGTTTGGGTTCGGGTCCGTGTCACGAACACCCCAAAATTGGGTACGAACCCAAACTATACAGTTCGTGTTCGCTCATCCCTAATCATCATCTATTGTGAATAGTGGATCTGTTGTCATGTATACAGAGGTTTTACCTATTATTGTAATGCTGCCTGTAAGTTAATGAAATGACCACTGAAACATGATATTTACAGAACAGGAAATATAAGGATATTATAAGGCTTAGTGGCAGGATTGAAAACTGCAGGATATTAGATTTTTTAAAGAAAATATAGACAGTAACATTAAATTAAAAATAGCCTCAACCAACATACATAGGATTGGTCAGCAATATCCAATTAGTCGAGCCCCAGTGATTAGGCAGCTGCTAGTGGTGGAACTATCACAGCTCCATTCTTTGGAGAATGAGCAGAGCTGAAGTAATCTGGCTTGGGCACTAACAGAAAATGGGGCTGTGCTTCTGGCTTCATTTTCTGTCTTAGTAAGCAGCTGCAGCGAACAGCTGATCATCAGGATGTCAGAATGATCCGATATTCATGACCACCCTTTAGGACAGGTCATCAATATCTGTGTCCCAATCAACAGGATATTTTTAAAACAAAACATGCCCTTTAAAACCTTCTACCCTAGGCCGGTTTTTGCCCTTCTGCCCAGGCCATTTTTATTATTTTATTATTATATTTTTTTATTTATCCAAGCCATTCTGAGATTGTTTTCTCGTTACACATTGTACTTCATGATAATCATAAATTTGAGTCAATATATTTCTCCATTATTTATAAAAATATCCCAAATTTAAATATATTTTTTTTAAATTCGCTCTTTTCGAAATCTTTATTTCTGTTTTTAACCCCTTAAGGCCTCAGCCCTATTTCACCTTAAGGACTTGGCCATTTTTTGCAAATCTGACCAGTGTCACTTTAAGTGCTGATAACTTTAAAACGCTTTGACTTATCCAGGCCATTCTGAGGCCGTTTTTTCGTCACATATTGTACTTCATGACACTGGTAAAATGAATTCTAGTAGAGAACAGGGCGGCGCTACCTCTTTTCTTTGAATTCGCGGTGCACGTGTCCGTGGAATGGCGTCCAAACAAACATTTCAGAGAAGAAGACCGGCACTTCGCAAAGATGTAGATCACAATGTAGATTTATTTAGTCACATATCCAAGTGGCATAGTGACGCGTTTCAGCACAAGTGTGCTTTCATCAGACTGCAATGAAACATCTTACACTCCAGCTATTTATACAAAAATTAAACACGAAGGAACTGACATCATCAGAGGAACTCCGCCTCCCTCATTAAATAAAAATTCGCATATGAAATATATCGCAATGAGAAATTCGCAATGAAAAATTTGCAATAGAAAATTCGCAGAAAAATCGCAAAAACACATCCACTCTATACTGGCGAAGATTTTCAGTCAAATATAGTCCATTTTGCAGTGATTAATCACGCTGAATAAAGAAAGAAATATATTTATCGGATTGCATAAGGTCGAATGCCTTATAGGAAGCAGGACACATTGTACTCACGATTGAGGCTCCTGGGCTCCATCGTCTGCAGATGATGAATCCAGTAAGCCTCTCTCTTCAATAACAATTTATTTCTATCACCCCCTCGACGGGGTAATGATACACCTTCAATGATCTGATACCTCAACTGCGAGATATTATGTTTTTTATCATGAAAATGAAGGGGTATTGGAAGTAATAAATTCTGTTTGCGGATAGTAGATTTGTGTTTACTTAGTCTGTCCTTCATTCTCATCGAGGTTTCCCCCACATATAATAATCCACATGGACATTTAAGAATGTAAACCACAAATCTACTATCACAGGTGAACGTGCCCCTTATTGGAATATTTTCACCTGAGTGAGGGTGGGAAAAACATGAACCCTTTATAACGCTGGAACAATTGACACAATTTAAACAAGGAAAAGTGCCCCGTCTAGGTGTAGTTAAAAAAACTCTGTCCTCTTTCTATTTTATTACTTCCCACGTCTGCCCTGACTATTTTATCCCTGATATTTTCTGCCCATTTATAGCATATCATGGGTGGCCTCTGGAACTCTCCTATCTGTGGATAGGACTTGGATAATATGTGCCAATGTTGATTAACAATAGTCCTCAGGCGCTGGGACCAAGGATGGTATTTAATCACTAAGGGGATCCTTGTTTCTTTCTTAGTTCTATCCGGTGGTGTAGTCTCAGCTTTATTACGCTGTATTTTCAATAAATCAGGGGGTAGCCTCGCTCTCTAAATTTATTAGTCATATCGTCTAATCTTGTTTGACACATATCCCTATCACTAACAATCCGCCTAACCCTCTGGTATTGTGAATATGGGATAGATTCCTTGATGGTTGCTGGGTGACTACTTGAAAAGGACAGCAAACTATTCCTATCAGTTGATTTCACAAATAAATCTGTCTGTATCTTACCTTCTTTGTCCTTAGTCACCCAGGTATCCAAGAAGGAAATTTTATCAGAACTATGGTGTACAGTGAATTTCAGTTCATCCCAGATGGAATTTAAATACGTGGTAAATTCCATAAGGGATCGGACGTCGCCTCACCATACGCAAAAAATATCGTCGATGAATCGACGCCAGAATATACAATGTTGATGATATAGTAACGAATTGACACTCAAAAGAAGCCATATATGTATTTGCGTATGGCGGCGCGACGTTCGATCCCATCGCGGTCCCACGGCACTCCTGGTAAAAAGAATCTTGAAACAAAAAATAATTTTGCTCAAGAACTATTTTCAAAAGTTCCAGAAAAAATTCCTTTTCTGCCTTTTTGTATGTACTTGTGCCAAAGAGACCCGCGACTGCATTGATTCCTTTTTCATGAATAATAGATGTATTACGACTGCACACGTCTAAAGTGACAAATATGCAGCCTTCATCCACCTGGAGAGAGCTGATTTCAGATAGAAAATGGCCAGTATCTCGAATATACGATGGTGCTAATTTGGTTAGAGGGGTTAGTACCCTCTCCAAAAAAATAGCAGGGTTTGAAAGTATAGAGTCGGTGGACGCCACTATCGGGCGACCTGGTGGATTAATTAGTGACTTATGCACTTTTGGTAGAGTATAAAACACCGGGGTAATCGGATGTTGGTTTATAAGAAAGTCCCCCAATTTTGCGTCCACCACTCCATTCTCTTTGGCTTTATCTACCACTCGCTGTAGAATTTCTTTGATATGGTAGACTGGATCACTATTTAGTATTTTATAAGTACTACTATCCTGTAATTGTTGTAAAATTTTACTAACGTAATATTCTTTGTCTAAGATAACGATGCCCCCCCCCCCTCCATATCTGCAGGTTTTATTATTAAGGATTTCTCCTTTAATAAGGAGTCAAGGGCATGTTTCTCCTCCACAGGTAAATTATACTGTACATGTAACTTTCCTTGTTTACATTGTTGCAACAATTTATCCACATCACTTTTCAGCAATTTAACAAATGTCTCAACTGGATGATGTGTCCTGGGAGGTGTATAATTACTTTTTACTCTCAAATTAAACTGTTTAACAGTTAAAATAGTAGTAACAGAGCTATCCTCCACCTGTTCCACATCACCAGTAGTTTCATTTCCACCAAATTGAGCTTTTAGACGCAGATTGCAAAAAAAACTATGTAAGTCAGTGTCCAAGGTGAATGTATCAAAGTTCCCGGTCGGGCTGAAGGATAAGCCCTTTTTCAATAAGTTTATCTGGGCAGGACTAACAGTAAGTTAGTTACATCTGGGCAGTAAGACCAACTCTTTTCTGTGATAAAGTGGACTATTGTACCCGTTTTGCGAATATTCTCAATAAATGTTCGCTGGATCTTATAGTTCTTACGCTTGAACATCTCTCCATCTCCACCACTGAATGTAACGCTAATATTGCGACTATAAAAGAACAGCTGAGAGATAATCTAAAATCCGATGAATATACTACTTTACAAGAAAACTTGGAGAAACAATGTACCGAGTTAAAAAGCAAAATCGAACAGACCAAGAGATCAAAATATTTGCGAGATACAGGGAATTATACATCCCATCGGGTTTACAGATGGCAGGACGCTTCCGGTACTGCAACTCCAACGTCACGTCCGAGATTTCGTCAAACTGGTTCTTTTTCATCGGGGTCCGGCAGCGAAACTTCGGGGGCCTTTTTTAGGCCAACGCCGTACAAGAAGACCAAGACCAACACCCGGCGAGCCGGCCGTCATCATCGGCGAGGCAGACGCACAGAGGAAAACGCGGTCACAGGTACTGGAGAAAACTTAGTGTTAAACTTATCATCCAAGAGCCTCAGTCCTGCCCAGATGAACTTATTGAAAAAGGGCTTATCCTTCAGCCCGACCGGGAACTTTGATACGTTCACCTTGGACACTGACTTTTTTTTTTCGCAATCTACGTCTGAAAGCTCAATTTGGTGGTAATGAAACTACTGGTGATGTGGAACAGGTGGAGGATAGCTCTGTTACTACTATGTTAGGCTACTTTCACACTAGCGTTCGGAGCGGATCCGTCTGATGTTTCATCAGACGGATCCGCTCCGATAATGCAGACGTTCGCATCCGTTCAGAACGGATGCGTCTGCATTAAAACTTAGAAAATTTTCTAAGTGTGAAAGTTGTCTGAGCGGATCCGTTCAGACTTTACATTGAAAGTCAATGGGGAACGGATCCGCTTGAAGATTGAGCCATATGGTGTCATCTTCAAGCGGATCCGTCCCCATTGACTTCCATGATAAGTCTGGACGGATCCGCTCGCCTCCGCACGGCCAGGCGGACACCCGAACGCTGCAAGCAGCGTTCAGGTGTCCGCTCACCGAGCGGAGCGGAGGCTGAACGCTGGCAGGCGGATGCATTCTCAGTGGATCCGCCTCCACTGACAATGCATTGGGGCCAGACGGATGCGTTCGGGGCCGCTCGTGAGCCCCTTCAAACGGTGCGCACGAGCGGACACCCGAACGCTAGTGTGAAAGTAGCCTTAACTGTTAAACAGTTTAATTTGAGAGTAAAAAGTAATTATACACCTCCCAGGACACATCATCCAGTTGAGACATTTGTTAAATTGCTGAAAAGTGATGTGGATAAATTGTTGCAACAATGTAAACAAGGAAAGTTACATGTACATTATAATTTACCTGTGGAGGAGAAACATGCCCTTGACTCCTTATTAAAGGCGAAATCCTTAATAATAAAACCTGCAGATAAGGGGGGGGGGGGGCCATCTTTATCTTTTTATCTTAGACAAAGAATATTACGTTAGTGAAATTTTACAACAATTACAGGATAGTAGTACTTATAAAATACTAAATAGTGATCCAGTCTACCATATCAAAGAAATTCTACAGCGAGTGGTAGATAAAGCCAAAGAGAATGGAGTGGTGGACGCCAAATTGGGGGACTTTCTTATAAACCAACATCAGATTACCCCAGTGTTTTATACTCTACCAAAAGTGCATAAGTCACTAATTAATCCACCAGGTCGCCCGATAGTGGAGTCCACCGACTCCATACTTTCAAACCCTGCTATTTTTTTGGAGAGGGTACTAACCCCTCTAACCAAATTAGCACCATCGTATATTCGAGATACTGGCCATTTTCTATCTGAAATCAGCTCTCTCCAGGTGGATGAAGGCTGCATATTTGTCACTTTAGACGTGTGCAGTCTTTATACATCTATTATTCATGAAAAAGGAATCAATGCAGTCGCGGGTCTCTTAGGCACAAGTACATACAAAAAGGCAGAAAAGGAATTTTTTATGGAACTTTTGAAAATAGTTCTTGAGCAAAATTATTTTTTGTTTCAAGATTCTTTTTACCAGCAGTGCCGTGGGACCGCGATGGGATCGAACGTCGTTCCGCCATACGCAAATACATATATGGCTTCTTTTGAGTGTCAATTCGTTTACTCTAGCCCTCTATATCATCAACATTATATATTCTGGCGTCGATTCATCGACGATATTTTTTGCGTATGGTGAGGCGACGTCCGATCCCTTATGGAATTTACCACGTATTTAAATTCCATCTGGGATGAACTGAAATTCACTGTACACCATAGTTCTGATAAAATTTCCTTCTTGGATACCTGGGTGACTAAGGACAAAGAGGGTAAGATACAGACGGATTTATTTGTGAAATCAACTGATAGGAATAGTTTGCTGTCCTTTTCAAGTAGTCACCCAGCAACCATCAAGGAATCTATCCCATATTCACAATACCAGAGGGTTAGGCGGATTGTTAGTGATAGGGATATGTGTCAAACAAGATTAGACGATATGACTAATAAATTTAGAGAGCGAGGCTACCCCCTGATTTATTGAAAATACAGCGTAATAAAGCTGAGACTACACCACCGGATAGAACTAAGAAAGAAACAAGGATCCCCTTAGTGATTAAATACCATCCTTGGTCCCAGCGCCTGAGGACTATTGTTAATCAACATTGGCACATATTATCCAAGTCCTATCCACAGATAGGAGAGTTCCAGAGGCCACCCATGATATGCTATAAATGGGCAGAAAATATCAGGGATAAAATAGTCCGGGCAGATGTGGGAAGTAATAAAATAGAAAGAGGACAGAGTTTTTTATCTACACCTAGACGGGGCACTTTTCCTTATTTAAATTGTGTCAATTGTTCCAGCGTTATAAAGGGTTCATGTTTTTCCCACCCTCACTCAGGTGAAAATATTCCAATAAGGGGCACGTTCACCTGTGATAGTAGATTTGTGGTTTACATTCTTAAATGTCCATGTGGATTATTATATGTGGGGGAAACCTCGATGAGAATGAAGGACAGACTAAGTAAACACAAATCTACTATCCGCAAACAGAATTTATTACTTCCAATACCCCTTCATTTTCATGATAAAAAACATAATATCTCGCAGTTGAGGTATCAGATCATTGAAGGTGTATCATTACCCCGTCGAGGGGGTGATAGAAATAAATTGTTATTGAAGAGAGAGGCTTACTGGATTCATCATCTGCAGACGATGGAGCCCAGGAGCCTCAATCGTGAGTACAATGTGTCCTGCTTCCTATAAGGCATTCGTTACTATATCATCAACATTGTATATTCTAGCGTCGATTCATCGACGATATTTTTTGCGTATGGTGAGGCGATGTCCGATCCCTTATGGAATTTACCACGTATTTAAATTCCATCTGGGATGAACTGAAATTCACTGTACACCATAGTTCTGATAAAATTTCCTTCTTGGATACCTGGGTGACTAAGGACAAAGAAGGTAAGATACAGACAGATTTATTTGTGAAATCAACTGATAGGAATAGTTTGCTGTCCTTTTCAAGTAGTCACCCAGCAACCATCAAGGAATCTATCCCATATTCACAATACCAGAGGGTTAGGCGGATTGTTAGTGATAGGGATATGTGTCAAACAAGATTAGACGATATGACTAATAAATTTAGAGAGCGAGGCTACCCCCTGATTTATTGAAAATACAGCGTAATAAAGCTGAGACTACACCACCGGATAGAACTAAGAAAGAAACAAGGATCCCCTTAGTGATTAAATACCATCCTTGGTCCCAGCGCCTGAGGACTATTGTTAATCAACATTGGCACATATTATCCAAGTCCTATCCACAGATAGGAGAGTTCCAGAGGCCACCCATGATATGCTATAAATGGGCAGAAAATATCAGGGATAAAATAGTCAGGGCAGACGTGGGAAGTAATAAAATAGAAAGAGGACAGAGTTTTTTATCTACACCTAGACGGGGCACTTTTCCTTGTTTAAATTGTGTCAATTGTTCCAGCGTTATAAAGGGTTCATGTTTTTCCCACCCTCACTCAGGTGAAAATATTCCAATAAGGGGCACGTTCACCTGTGATAGTAGATTTGTGGTTTACATTCTTAAATGTCCATGTGGATTATTATATGTGGGGGAAACCTCGATGAGAATGAAGGACAGACTAAGTAAACATAAATCTACTATCCGCAAACAGAATTTATTACTTCCAATACCCCTTCATTTTCATGATAAAAAACATAATATCTCGCAGTTGAGGTATCAGATCATTGAAGGTGTATCATTACCCCGTCGAGGGGGGGATAGAAAAAAATTGTTATTGAAGAGAGAGGCTTACTGGATCCATCATCTGCAGACGATTGAGCCCAGGGGCCTCAATCGTGAGTACAATGTGTCCTGCTTCCTATAAGGCATTCGGCCTTATGCAATCCGATAAATATATTTCTTTCTTTATTCAGCGTGATTAATCACTGCAAAATGGACTATATTTGACTGAAAATCTTCGCCAGTATAGAGTGGATGTGTTTTTGCGATTTTTCTGCGAATTTTTCATTGCGAATTTCTCATTGCGATATATTTCATATGCAAATTTTTATTTAATGAGGGAGGCGGAGTTCCTCTGATGATGTCAGTCCCTTTGTGTTTCATTTATGTATAAATAGCGGGAGTGTAAGATGTTTCATTGCAGTCACTATGCCACTTGGATATGTGACTAAATAAATCTACATTGTGATCTACATCTTTGCGAAGTGCCGGTCTTCTCTGAAACTGGTAAAATGAAGTCCAAAAAATTCATTTTAATTTATAAAAAAAATACCAAATTTACAAAAAAAAAAATTAAAAATTAAAAATTTCCAAGTTTCAATTTCTCTACTTCTATAATACATAGTAATACCTCCAAAAATAGTTATTACTTTACATTCCCCATATGTCTACTTCATGTTTGGATAATTTTGGGAATATTTTATTTTTTGGGGATGTTACAAGGCTTAGAAGTTTAGAAGCAAATCTTGAAATTTTTCAGACATTTTCAAAAAAAACATTTTTAGGGACCAGTTCAGGTCTGAAGTCACTTTGCGAGGCTTACATAATAAAAACCACCCAAAAATGACCCCATTCTATAAACTACACCCCTCAAGGTATTCAAAACTTATCTTACAAACTTTGTTAACCCTTTAGGTGTTCCACAAGAATTAATGGAAAATAGAGATACAATTTCAAAATTTCACTTTTTGGGCAGATTTTCCATTTTAATATTTTTTTTCCAGTTACAAAGCAAGGGTTAACAGCCAAACCAAACTCAATATTTATGGCCATGATTCTGTAGTTTACAGAAACACCCCATATGTGGTCGTAAATCGCTGTACGGGCACACGGCAGGGCATAGAAGGAAAGGAATGCCATACGGTTTTTGGAAGGCAGGTTTTGCTGGACTGTTTTTTTTTACACCATGTCCCATTTGAAGCCCCCTGATGCACCCCTAGAGTAAAAACTCCATAAAAGTGACCCCATCTAAAAAACTAAACCCCTCAAGGTATTCAAAACAGATTTTACAAATGTCGTTAACCCTTTAGGTGTTCCACAAGAATTAATGGAAAATAGAGATACAATTTCAAAATTTCACTTTTTTGGCAGATTTTCCATTTTAATAATTTTTTTCTGGTTACAAAGAAAGGGTTAACAGCCAAACCAAACAATATTTATGGCCCTGATTCTGTAGTTTACAGAAACACCCCATATGTAGTCGTAAACCGCTGTACAGGCACACGGCAGGGCACAGAAGGAAAGGAATGCCATACGGTTTTTAAAAGGCAGGTTTTGCTGGACTGTTTTTTTTTTACATTTTACACCCATGTCCCATTTGAAGCCCCCTGATGCACCCCTAGAGTAGAAACTCCATAAAAGTGACCCCATCTAAGAAACTGCACCCCTCAAGGTATTCAAAACTGATTTTACAAATGACGTTAACCCTTTAGGTGTTCCACAAGAATTAATGGAAAATAGAGATACAATTTCAAAATTTAACTTTTTGGGCAGATTTTCCATTTTAATAATTTTTTACCGGTTACAAAGCAAGGGTTAACAGCCAAACCAAATTCTATATTTATGGCCCTGATTCTGTAGTTTACAGAAACACCCCATATGTGGTCGTAAACCACTGTACGGGCACACGGCAGGGTGCAGAAGGAAAGGAATGCCATACAGTTTGTAGGAAGGCAGGTTTTGCTGGACTGGTTTTTTTGACACCATGTCCCATTTGAAGCCCCCCTGATGCAACCCTAGAGTAGAAACTCCATAAAAGTGACCCCATCTAAGAAACTACACCCCTCAAGGTATTCAAAACTGATTTTACAAACATCGTTAACCCTTTAGCTGTTCCACAAGAGTTATTGGCAAATGGAGATGAAATTTCAGAATTTCAATTTTTTGGCAAATTTTCCATTTTAATCCATTTTCCCCAGTAACAAAGCAAGGGTCAACAGCCAAACACAACTCAATATTTATGACCCTGATTCTGTAGTTTACAGAAACACCCTATATGTGGTCGTAAACAGCTGTACAGGCACACGGCAGGGCGCAGAAGGAAAGGAATGCCATAAGGTTTTTGGAAGGCAGATTTTGCTTACGTTTTTTTTTTTTACACCATGTCCCATTTGAAGCCCCCCTGATGCACCCCTAGAGTAGAAAGTCCAAAAAAGTGGCCCCAATTTAGAAACTACGGGATAGGGTGGCAGTATTGTTGGTACTAGTTTAGGGTACATATGATTTTTGGGTGCTCTATATTACACTTTTTGTGAGGCAAGATAACAAGAAATAGCTGTTTTGGCACAGTTTTTATTTTTTGTTATTTACAACATTCATCTGACAGGTTAGATCATGTGATATTTTTATAGACCAGGTTGTCACGGATGAGGCGATACCTAATATGTATACTTTTTATTTATTTATGTAAGTTTTACACAATGATTTCATTTTTGAAGCAAAAAAAATCATGTTTTAGTGTTTCCATAGTCTGAGAGCCATAATTTTTTCAGTGTTTGGGCGATTACCTTGGGTAGGGTATGATTTTTGCGGGATGAGATGACGGTTTTATTGGCACTATTTTGGGGTGTGTGTGACTTTTTGATCGCTTGCTATTACACTTTTTGTGATGTAAGTTGACAAAAAATGGTTTATTTAGCACAGTTTTTATTTTAAAATTTTTACTGTGTTCATCTGAGGGATTAGGTCATGTGATATTTTTATATAGCCGGTCGATACGGACGTGGTGATACCTAATATGTATACTTTTTTTATTTATGTAAGTTTTACACAATAATATAATTTTTGAAACAAAAAAAAATCATGTTTTAGTGTCTCCATATTCTGAGAGCCATAGTTTTTTCAGTTTTTGGGCGATTATCTTAGGTAGGGTCTCATTTTTTGCGGGATGAGATGACGGTTTGATTGGCACTATGTTGGGGTGCGTGTGACTTTTTGATCGCTTGCTATTACACTTTTTGTGATGTAAGGTGACAAAAAATGGTTTATTTAGCACAATTTTTATTTTTATTTTTTACGGTGTTCATCTGAGAGGTTAGGTCATGTGATATTTTTATAGAGCCGGTCGATACGAACGCAGAGATACCAAATATGTATACTTTTTTTTATTTATGTAAGTTTTACACAAACCAAAAAAATTATGTTTTAGTGTCTCCATATTGTGAGCCATAGTTTTTTTTAATTTTTGGGTGATTGTCTCAGGTAGGGGCTCATTTTTTGCGGTATGAGGTGACGGTTAGATTGGTACTATTTTGGTGGGCAAACGCCTTTTTAATCGCTTGCTGTTGTACTTTTTGTGATGTAAGGTGACCAAAAAATTGTTTATTTAGCACAGTTTTTATTTTTTATTTTATACGGTGCTCATCTGAGGGGTTAGGTCATTTTATAAGTTTATAGAGCCGGTCGATACGGACGTGGCGATACCTAATATGTATACTTTTTTTTTCCCTCTATTTTGAACCAATTTTTTTTTACTTTATTTAGGGAAAATGACGTTTTTGTTTATTTTTACTTAAATTTTTTTGGGGGGAAAACTTAATTTTTCCAACTTTTTTTTCACTTTATTTTTTGTCCCACTTTGGGACTTGAACTTTGGGGGGTATATTCCTTTACAATGCATTCCAATACTTCTGTATTGGAATGCATTGGCTGTATGAGTAATACTGTGTGTATTACTCATACAGCTTCCGGGGCCTGTGAGATCCAGGGGGCTGGATCTCACAGGCTCATCACCGGAAGGCAGCGCAATGCCTTCCTTAGACATCGCGCTGCCTTCCATGCCATCGGGTCCCCCCTACAGCCGCATGGGGACCCGATGGCACCGCCCGATCGCCGCCGCAAACCTCAGATAAAGCCGCAAACCACAGGTCTGAATTGACCTGCGGTTTGCGGCGATCGCCGATATGGGGGGGTCACATGACCCCCCCCGGCATTGTGACAGGATGCCCGCTGAATGATTTCTGCGGGCATCCTGTCACAATTACCCCCCGCTGCGCCGCAATCGCGGTTTAAACCCATGACGTACCGGTACCGGTATAATTTTTTTAGGACATTAGAAGACTTAGAATTTTAGAAGCAATTCTTATAATTTTTAAGAAAATTTCGAAAACTGACT
The DNA here is from genome assembly GCF_905171765.1 of Bufo bufo. Taxonomy (NCBI): domain Eukaryota; kingdom Metazoa; phylum Chordata; class Amphibia; order Anura; family Bufonidae; genus Bufo; species Bufo bufo. The sequence continues at coordinate 130,363,226 of NC_053397.1, read as the reverse complement.
TTTTAAGGACCAGTTCAGGTCTGAGGTCACTTACATAGTGGAAACCCCCCTTAAATGACCCTATTGTAGGAATTACACCCCTCAAGTTACTCAAAACTCATTTTACAAACTTTGTTAAACCTTTAGGTGTTCCACAAGAATTAAAGGATAATGGAGATTAAATTTCTAAATTTCACTTTTTTGGCAGATTTTCCATTTTAATCCATTTTTCTCGAGGGTTAACAGCCAAACAAAACTCCATATTTATTACCCTGATTCTGCGGTTTACAGAAACACCCCACATGTGGTGTGTAAAGGCACATGGCAGGGAGCAGCAGAAAAGGAGCGCCATATGGTTTTTGGGAGGCAGATTTTGCTGGACTGGTTTTTAGATGCCATGTCCCATTTGAAGCACCCCTGATGCACCCTTACAGTAGAAACTTCCAAAAAGTGACTCCATTTTGGAAACTACGGGATAAGGTGCCAGTTTTACTGGTACTATTTTGGGGTACATATGATTTTTAATTGCTCTATATATTACATTTTTTGTGAGGCAAGGCACCGTTTTTATTTTTTTACAACATTCATCTGACAGGGTAGAACATGTGCTATTTTTATAGAGCAGGTTGTTACAGATGCAACAATATCAAATAGGTCTACTTTCTTTGTTTGTTTCAGTTTTACATAATATAATAAAGCATTTTAGAAAAAAAAATTGTTTTTGTGTGGCCATTCTCTGAATGCCCTATTTAAAAAAAAAAAATTCTGCTGATCATTATGTGCAGGGGCTAGTTTTTTTGCAGGAAGAGTTGATTTTTTTATTGTTACCATTTTTGTGTATATATGATTTTTTGATCATTCATTATTACACTTTATGGGGCAATGTGACCAAAAAATTTATTGTTTTGGCACAGTTTTTATTTATTTATTCTTACAGCGTTTACCTGAGGGGTTAGGTCATGTGTCATTTTTGTAAAGCAGATAGTTACGGACGTGGCAATACCTAATATGTATACGTTTTCTTATTTATTTAAGTTTTACACAATAATAGCATTTTTTAAACCAAAAAAATTATGTTTTAGTGTCTCTATAGTCTGAGAGCCATAGCTTTTTTATTTTTTGACCGATTGTCTTAGTTAGGGTCTCATTTTTTGCGGGATGAGGTGACGGTTTGATTGGTACTATTTTGTCTTTTGCTTGGCGTTGCACTTTATGTGATGTTAGGTGACAAAAAATGTTTTTTTGGGCATTTTTTTTTTTTTTACAGTGTTCACCTGAGGTCATGTGATATTTTTATAGAGCAGGTTGTTACGGGCGCGTAAATACCTAATATGAGTAATACACTAACAGGTTGCCTAGGAGACCCAGCCTGGGGCTTGATCTCCTCGGCCCCCGTAGAAGGCAGGTCCCAATGCCGTGCAAGGCATTGGGCAGGCTGTGCATGGCATCGGGCTGCCTTGTCACCCATTGGATCCCCGCCACAGCAGCATGGGGACCCGATGGTGTCCCTCACCCAGCCCAAACCTCTTCTATGCCATGGTCAGCGTTGACAGCGGCATAAAAAGGGTTAATCTGCCGGCATTGGCTTTTACAGCGATGCCGGAGGATACAGCAGGGGCCCGACTATCAGGGGGTGCCGGGCCTCTGCAGTGATCGGGCGCGCAACTCTCAGGTGCCTACCCGATCACCATGATGTAATAGTACGTCAAAATGCGGCAAGTGACTTGCCGCCATGACGTACTATTATATCATATGTCGGGAAGGGGTTAAGAGGACAAATGAAATAATTCCTAATCCATCATAGATACTATGAGATTGACTGGAAAATGACTACTGGTATATAATTTGGTAATAGATATTTACCTTTACATCCGGGGATAGATTCAGACCATTCTCCAGAGTTCTCGCAGGATAATGACCTTGCTCCAGTCAGTTGAAATCCTTCTTCACAACTGAAGTTGCAAACAGAATTATACTGGAATGTTCCAAATATGACGGTGCAGATCATTTCTCCATCAGGTGGACTGTGTGGAGACCTGCAAGATACAGCTGCAAAACAACACTAATGGGGTTATTTATCATTTCATTTTCCAAAGGAGCTGTCAAAAATGAAAGGCGGAATCTGATTGGTTGCTATGGACAACTAAGCCAGTTCTACTTTACACCAGTTTGATAAATGACCACATAAATGTGTAATTCAGTATCACAGATAATATCTGTATTGGTTGTATGGTATTCATGTAATAATTACACAAGTGCAGGCAGGTCTGGAATGCCACCCTTCTAGCATATCATTGGCTAAAAAAGGCTCTTATTCTAAATGTCTATAGCTTCAGTAGCTGATAATACTGTATGACACAACCGTACATATATACATTATCTTAACAATACATAAAAATATACCACGTACAGAGAATCAAATGATTGTGCAGGAGTTTGCGTTCTAAAACCCTTGCCTTGTGCCTCATTCACACGTTAGTGTTTTGGGCAGTGATTTCCATCAGTGATTCTAAGCCAAAACCAGGATAAGGCTAGGGCGACATGACGACTAGAGATGAGCGAATTTAAAAAAAATCTGATTTACCAGTTCACCTAGTTTTTCAGGAAAAAATTGATCCGAATATATTCGCGGCAAATTACATAAAAACGGCTATTTCCTGGCTGCTAAGAGCCTTTATAGTGGTGTAGAACACTGTGCCTTGCAGTAACACACATAGGGAGTCTGCTTTGGTAGTGAAATAATACTGAGAGTCCGTATGACATGCAGATGACAGGCGTCCCTCTAAAAATCACTGCACACTTTACTTATTTGGGCAGTCACAGGGCCAAAACTGACCAAATAACTCAAGTATCAACTCAGCCTTACAGGTCGATGTTAGCGCCAAGAAGAAGAGCACTCCTTTGACACTGTCGCCAGCTGATTTCACATAGATGTCTACAGTACCTGTTCTATTAAACGCGTATACAAGTATAGCCCCCCGGACAGAGTGGAGAGGGTGTCAGCAGTAGGTTTGTGTTGACGTCACTGATTAATTTGCCCTTCCTCTGATCCGTCAGAACAATAACCCACAAAAAACGGATCCTGTCTGTGGAGCATCCACCTTCACTTTGTCAGCATTTGCTCAATAATACATCAGTATTGCTAATGCCAAAAAAAACAGGAGTGGACCTAAAACAGAGAGATGACACGTGAATGGAATATTTGCATGTCTTCTGTGTTTTGTACCCACTTCTGCTTTTGGCTACCAAATCATAAGCCAATTCTAATGGGACCATACAAGCCCTACAGCTGCTACACAGACAGGATCCGTTGTGCATCTCATTTTTCCTTCCTTCTGACAGATCAGAATAAAGGTCAAATAAATGATGATGTCAGCCAGGCCGAAAGGCAAAATAGTCGCCCAGTCATGAAGTGGGGAGGGTGGGAACAGCATTAGAAGTCCACAAAGTGGACCTATGTCATAATGGTGAGGTGGAAACAGCATGAGGAGGCCACAGAGTAGCCCAATGACAGAGTCTGGAGGTGTCAGCAGCATGAGGAGGCCACAGAGTGGCATAACGACAAAGTCTGGAGGTGGCAGCAGCATGAAGAGGCCACAGAGTAGCACGAAGACAAAGTGTGGAGGTGTCAGGAGCATGAGGAGGCCAGAGTAGCACGACGACGAGAGATTGTGAGGTGTCAGCAGCATGAGGAGACGACAAAATGTGGAGGTGTCAGAAGCATGAGGAGGCCACAGAGTGGCACGACAAAGTGTGGAGGTGTCAGCAGCATGAGGAGGCCACCAAGTGGCCCAATGACAGAGTCTGGAGGTGGCGGCAGCATCAGGAGGCCAAAGAGTGGTACAATGACAAAAGATTGTGGAGGTGGCAGCAGCATGAGGAGGCCAAAAAGTAGCAAGAAGACAAAGTGTGGAGGTGTCAGCAGCATGAGGAAGCCAGAGTAGCACGACGACGAGAGATTGTGGAGATGTCAGCAGCATGAGCAGGCCACAGAGTAGCACAACAACGAGAGATTGTGGCGGTGGCAGCAGCATGAGGAGGCCACCGAGTGGCACAATCACAGAGTCTGGAGTTGGCAGCAGTATGAGGAGGCCACCGAGTGGCACAATGACCGAATCTGGAGTTGGAATCAGTATGAGGAGGCCACCGAGTGGCACAATGACAGTGTCTAGAGGGGCGACAGTATGAGGAGACCACCGAGTGGCACAATGACAAAGTCTGGAGGTGAAAGCAGTATGAGGAGGCCACCGAGTGACACAATGACAGAGTCTGGAGGTGGCAACAGCATGAGGAGACCACAGAGTGGCCCAATGACAGGCAAGGTGACATAGTGTGGAGATGGCAGCAGCAGCAACAGGATACTACAGAGTGGCAAGGTGACATAGTGTGGAGATGGCGGCAGCAGCAGCAGTATCAGGATACCACAGAGTGGCAAGGTGACATAGTGTGGAGATGGCGGCAGCAGCAGCAGTATCAGGATACCACAGAGTGGCAAGGTTACATAGTGTAGATATGGCAGCAGCAGGATACCACACAGTGGCAAGGTGACATAGTGTGGAGATGGCAGCAGCATCAGGATACCACACAGTGGCAAGGTGACATAGTGTGGAAATGGCAGCAGCAGCATCAGGATACCTCAGAGTGGCAAGGTGACATAGTGTGGATAAGGCAGCAGCATCAGGATACCACAGAGTAGCAAGGTGACAGTGTGGAGATGGCAGCAGCAGCTGCATCCGGAGACCACAAAGTGACCCGGTGACAGAGTGGGGCGGTGGGTGGCAATACCAGTACCCGCTAACGAAGGTGGGTGAAAGAATGAACACTTGGCATCAGATGTGTGGCATCAGGTGGGTGGCAGCATCAGAGTAGTAGCTAAGGCAGGTAGCCAGAAGAAACCGGTCTCTTTTGTCAAAGTGTTGGTGTGGCACCATGGATGATCTAGTCTGATGCATCAGGAATTGGTGGTTGGAAATCCTGACTGATCCACGCCTGATTCATCTTGACAAAGGTCAGTCTCTCCACATTTTGGGTGGACAGGCGAGTTCTGCTTGGGGAAACTATGGCCTCCCGCTCTGATGTCTCACTACTGGCCGTGCAGGACAGGTTTTCCAGGCCAAACTCTGCTAGTTGCGGCCCCAAATACATTTTGGCTGCCCAGTAGTCCAGCAGATCTTCAATGTGGGTTGGCAGGGTGCTGTCCAAGTATGTAACCACCTGCTGGTTCAGGTCCTCCTCCAGGTCTACCTGCTGCTGCTGGTGAGTAGTTTCTTCACTATGCGGGTGAAGAAAGCTACTCATCAGCGACTGTAGACTCAGGCTGCTGCTAATGGAGCTGCTTCTGCTCCTGCCACCCCACCCCTCCCAAGCAGCCATAGCAGTGGAACGTGAACGCAGACGGCCTTCCCCCCCCCCCCCCCCGGTCAGACCTGCGAGAGGATGGACGATGGCACAGATAGGCAGTGGCCTGGCCAACTGACTACATAGAATGTCTCCGTAGTAGTTCAGTTTGTCCTCCCTCTCGGTGGGTGTAAAAAAAAAAGGCCCCCATTCTGGACCGGTAGCGAGGGTCCAACAAGGTGAAGAGCAATTCGGCTGTCACTACGTAAGCAAGTGAGCATGCATCGGAACATTTGTGCAAGTGAGTCGGAGGGATTCCCTGCCTCCATCTCCACTGCATACTGCCATGGTGTGTCATCTGTCCTGTGTTCCTCATCACCCTGTAGCTCCTCTGGCTGCTCCAGCTCTCCTGTCACCTGAGTAGAAAAACCATCCATTTCACTACACATTGCCTATGCTCCAATGTCTTCTTCCAGTTCAGCCCCCAGAGGGCTCATGTGGCCGTGAGATCTAGGCGCCATGTCTCCAGTTCCCTGACCAGTCATTGTTACGACCATCCTTTCCAGGACATGAAGCAGTGGAATGACGTTGTTCATCCCGTAGTCCTGGCGACTGACAAATAACGTGGCGTCCTCAAAAGGCCTGATCAAATGGCAGGTGTCACACATAAGCTGCCACTGGATAACATCGAAGTTACACAGGGGAGTTCTCCTATCCGCTTGCATCATCAAGAAATCGTTGATGGCCTTTCTCTGTTCGTATAGTCAGTCCAACATATGGAGGGTGGAATTCCAACGGGTGGAAACGTCACATATCAGCCTATGTTGGGGGTTGCCGTTATGCCGCTGCAGCTCAAGGAGGGTGTGCTTTGCAGTGTAAGAGTGGCTGAAGTGCATGCAAAGTTTCCTGCCCATTTTTAGGATGTCTTGCAGATGGGTGGAACCGCTTGACAACCAGATTGAACACGTGTGCCATGCAGAGCGCTTGGATCAACCCTTTTTGACGCAGCGCCGACACAATGTTCTTCCTGTTGTCGGTCACCATGGTTCCGATTTTGAGTTGTCAGGGAGAAAGCCAGGATTCGATTTCTTGAAGAAGGACACGGAGCAGTTCCTCCCCTGTGTGTGACTCCATCCGCCAAGGGAAACAAGGTGCAGAACAGCATGACACCGCCTTGCCCTGCACATGTGGTATGCTGGTGGGGCACTGTGACTAGTCCCTGCAGTGGAGGCTGAGAACACGGTGGAGGATGAGGAGGCAGAGGCGGACTTTGTCGCAGGACCAACAGCGTGACAACGTGGAGGAAGAAGTTGCTGGTGTGGCTGTGCAGGAACAACATTCACCCAGTGGGCTGTAAAGGACATGTACTGTCCCTGACCATAGTTACAGCTCCACACCTCTGCGCTGCTGTGCACTTTGCCAGACACCGAAAGGCTCAAGGACTAGCCCACCTTGGTACTGCCTTTTCACAATGAAATGACTGCTTGGGACTCTCTACCTTGGCTCCACACAAGCAATCAGTTCTCTGAAAAGTGCAGAGTCCACCACTTGGAAAGGGAGGGACTGCAGCACCAGCAACTTGGACCGGAGCACGTTCAGCTTCTGCGCTGTTGAATGCATGCTGTGTGGATCAGGTAATATTTATCAAAAAACCACGGCACTCTATAGCTGCTTTTAAGTTGCTTGTTTTATTTCATTTCATTTCATTAATTCTTTATCCATCCAAAAATGAGCCACTGGCCAACGTTTCGGTCTAGTCTTAGACCTTGTTCACGGCCTGATGTATAGACAAGTGAATATTTAGATCAATATATACAGTAATGAAAAAAGTTGCTTCATAGGTGACATATTATATAATAGACAATGTGTTCTTTGGTATAACATAATTGGGGAGACTATATCTATCTTTTAAGAGAACCCACAACGGACCAAAATCATACGTGATATATACATTCAGATAGTATGTTAACAGCATAGTCTGACAATAGAAAGTAACAGTAGTCTAGATTAGGACGATGAGATAATGATCCCCAGGTAAAGGTGGCAGGATGTACGTAGGATATCTGTGGAAACCAAACAGTATGGTATTAGGTAAAGGATAAAAGAGTAGTCCTGTCATATGAGTAATATAGTTCATGTTAAACAGTTCCTAAGCAAGCAAAGTTAGGCTACTTTCACACTAGCGTTCTGCTGTCCGCTCGTGAGCTCCGTTTGAAGGGGCTCACGAGCGGAGCAGAACGCTTCCGTCCAGCCCTGATGCAGTCTGAATGGATGCGGATCCGCTCAGACTGCATCAGTCTGGCGGCGTTCAGCCTCCGCTCCGCTCGCCTCCGCACGGCCAGGTGGACAGCTGAACGCTGCTTGTAGCGTTCGGGTGTCCGCCTGGCCGTGCGGAGGCGTGCGGATCCGTCCAGACTTACAATGTAAGTCAATGGGAACGGATCCGCTTGAAGATGACACCATATGGCTCAATCTTCAAGCGGATCCGTCCCCCATTGACTTTACATTGAAAGTCTGAACGGATCCGCTCAGGCTACTTTCGCACTTAGAAATTTTTCTAAGTTATTAATGCAGACGGATCCGTACTGAACGGAGCCTCCGTCTGCATTAATATGATCGGATCCGTTCAGAACGGATCCGATCAAGCGCTAGTGTGAAAGTAGCCTTAGTAGTAGTAGTTGAGGCATAATGTACGGGTGGACAGCTTGAATATAATGCCAGTACAAATATAAATATAATGATCAAGGTAAAGCTAGTTGTCTTAAGGTGACATCTCAAATTCGTTATGTTGGACATAATCGCAGATCACAGCAGGATCCTCAGTCATTTGTAGATAGAGAGCACATACCTTAGTCTGCATAGTAGGGAGTGTATAGGATGGTATGGGGACGCCATTGGCCTTGCTGGATTATAAGGGTGGCGAGGAGAGGCGCATCCCGCGCCGGGTAGCTGGCGTCATGAGCGGGCGCATGCGCAGAGCGAGTCAATAATGTCAGGGGTGGGGAGTTTGAGTATCTCACGCCGGGTGGATGAGGTCATATGCGGGCGCATGCGCAAAGGGGATCTCTAGTCTAAACAGGGAACTGGCAGAGCATGGTCACGTACTAGGGGACTGGCGCATGCGCAGTGGCAATAGTGAATCTAATAGAAATACTGGCGTGATGCTAGGAACATGTAGCAAGCAATATGTGTCTCATATGGGAAATGCTCTCGATTGAAGGTAGTCAATATCTACTCATTTGGGGTAGGAATTCATATTAAATATTAAATAATAATGGTTAATAAGTACTTCTATGTATATAAATATATCTCTATAGCATATTATGGCAATGGCATGATACTACCTGTCTGACAGTGGTCATTTCACCTGTAGAAAATAAAGAGGAGGGGGGAGGGAGAGGAAAAATCATATCTGGAAACATATCCCATATTTATCTCACATATAACAACAACAGGAACATTGAGCTGTAGACAACGGATATCAGATTTGTGCTTGGAAATGCGGTCCCGTACACGTTGGGTGGTTTCACCCACATATGCAAGGCCACATGGGCAACGGATTAGATAAACGACATGTGAAGATGCGCATGTGTAAAAACCTTTCGGGTGGTATATTTTGCCTGAGTGTGGGTGAATGGTCCTATTGCCTCAAATGCCATTATTGCATTGGGTGCAGTTGAGACATGGATAGGTGCCTGTTTTTGATGGTACCAGTGTGGTTTGTTTTATAGAGGGTTTCATAGGACCAATGTCTGCTTTCACTAGTCTATCTCTGAGGTTTTGCGGCCTTTTGCAACACATGCGGACTGGAGATTGGAATTCTGGAATCTCTGGATATGATTGTGTAAGGATTGGCCAATGTTTTTTTATTATTGTTTGGATTTTGGGCATGATAGGATGATATGTCACCACTAATGGGAGACGGGGAGGCGATGGAGTGGTGTTGGAGAAGGAATCAGGGCGTATAGGAAGAGTCTGTTCTCGTTTAAGTAAGGAAAGTGCACATACCTTTAAGCCCCTCTGTCCTGAAATTTTTGGGACATTTCTTGCAATCGTTGTTTGCAAAGTGCAGGATCCTTGACATTTCTAGATACTCTTTGAAACTGGGAACGAGGTAAGGATTGTTTAGTGGTGTGAGGATGACAGCTTGAGTAGTGAAGGAGAGTCTTCCGGTCGGTTGGTTTGCGATGTAGATCGGTGGTCAATGTGCCGTTGGATGTCTTAATAACGACCGTATCCAGAAATAGATTGTGGATCGGTATGTGCTGTGAACTGCAGGTCAGGGTCAATACTATTAATGTGTAGCAGAAAAGCAGAAAATGCATTCTGGTCGCCTCTCATATACAGAATACATTGTCAATGTATCTGTACCATGATATTGCATGTGTCTGGAACAGGTCATTGGAATAGATCCAATCTTCCTCAAACCGGGCCATAAAGGCATTAACATAGGGTGGCTCCACATGCGCGCCCATGGCGGTCCCTTTCTTTTGAATGTAGAAGTGGTCACCTAACATGAAAAAATTGTGTTGAAGTACAAATTGTAGTAAATGTATACAGAAGGTCTGTGCTGATGGGCAGAGTTCAGAAGTTCTCAACAATATCGTGACTGCTTCAATTCCTTTGTCATGTGAAATGGAAGTGTATAGACTATTTACATCTAGTGTCACTAGTAGACTATCTGGGGGTAGATCTTGTAGATTGGAAATGATGGATAGGAATTGTGAAGTATGAAGTAAAAAGGAACGTGTTTGTTTGATGAGTGGAGTTAATATTTTTTCTAGGAACTTTGATAGTGGTGAGAGTAGGGAGTCAGTGGAGGCTACAATGGGCCTACCTGGTGGATGAGTGAGATTTTTATGGATTTTAGGTAGAATGTAAAACACTGGAAGAATAGGATTGTTATTCAGAAGAAAAGTATATGTGGGTTTGTCAATGGTATTAAGTTGGAGATGATGGTCTAGGAATGTGGTAATGTCCTTAGTGAGTTGAAAGGTGGGATTGTATTGGACCTGTTCATAGGTGGTAGTATCAGATAATTGTCTTTGTATTTCTTGAATGTAGAACGAGGTATCCATTATGACTATCGCACCCCCTTTGTCAGCTGGTTTGATGGTGATTGTTTTGTCTGACTGTAGTGTATTCAGAGCAATGTGCTCCTCACTTTTTAGGTTAGGTGGAACTGGTTTTGATTTCACGATTTATGAGATCAATGAATGCTTCAACGCCGTGATATCTTTTGGGGGGCATGTAATTGCTTTTGTTTTTAAGCCCCATTGTTTTGATAGATAGGGGAGTGGGTGATGTAACCGTTAGTGGTGGTGTAGTTTGTTGTGAAAAATGGGCTTTGAGCAGGGCCGGTGCAAGGATTTTTGCCGCCCTAGGCAAGATAAAAATTGCCGCCCCCCCCCCCCCTTATCAGATGATCTGCCCATATCATGACATCACATATGTTCCACCCCTTTCTCAGCTTTTAAATTAAAAGAACTGCTAGGTTTCCCTTAGGGTTAATCCAGCTTCTTGTAGCTGTCTCTTTTTGAGGAACGGAATTGCGGACCCATACATTTCTATGGGATCTGCAATTCCGATCCTGAAAAAAATAGAACATGTCCTATTCTTGTCCGCAATAGTGGACAAGAATAGGCATATTCTCTTAGTGCCCGCAAAATACGGAACGCACATTGCTGCTGTCCGTGTTTTGTGGATCCGCAAAACACACATGGATGTGTGAATGGACCCTAAATGTGAGGTAAATTAGTCTCCAATGTAGTATTAATAACTAAACAATTACATAATAAACATATTGCATTGTCTACTTACCACCAGAACAATAAGATGATCTGGTCTTTGGCTCTTGGTCTGGCACTGGGGACTCCCTTGTCACTCTCTTCCCCCCCCCTCCCTCCCTTGTCACTCTCATTCCAGCCCCCCTCACCCTTGTCACTCTCATTCCAGCCCCCCCTCCCTTTTCACTCTCATTCCAGCCCCCCCTCCGTTGTCACTCTCATTCCAGCCCCCCCTCCCTTGTCACTCTCATTCCAGCCCCCCCTCCCTTGTCACTCTCATTTTACCCCCCCTCCCTTGTCACTCTCATTCCAGCCCCCCCTTCCTTGTCACTCTCATTGCAGCCCCCCCCTTCCTTGTCACTCTCATTGCAGCCCCCCCTCCTTGTCACTCTCATTGCAGCCCCCTCTTGTCACTCTCATTGCAGCCCCCCCTTCCTTGTCACTCTCATTGCAGCCCCCCCCTCCTTGTCACTCTCATTGCAGCCCCCCCTTCCTTGTCACTCTCATTGTAGCCCCCCCCCCTCCTTGTCACTCTCATTGCAGCCCCCCCTCCTTGTCACTCTCATTGCAGCCCCCCCCCCTCCTTGTCACTCTCATTGCAGCCCCCCCCCTCCTTGTCACTCTCATTGCAGACCCCCCCCATCACCTCTAAGTGAGCACTTCCTGTCAGTCCGGCCGGGTACAGGAAACAAAAGCTCCTGTACCGCGGACCAAACAGAGCTCGGCCACGGACAGCACAGAGCAGACACAGAATGACAGCAGGCGCAGGCTGGCTGAGCAGCACTGAGCCGGTGGCCGGAGATTCTTTAGAGCGGCAAGCACTCAGCCGCTCAGGAGGCGCAGCATGAGGGGCGCCGCCGACCGGCCGAACTTATATAACCAACTTTTTTTTTTTTTTTACACTGCAACGGGCGCCCCCTGCTAACTGGCGCCCTAGGCGACTGCCTAAGTCGCCTTACTGGTGGCGCCGGCCCTGGCTTTGAGCCTAAGAGATCTGTAAAATCTGTTAAGTTCCTGTTCCAGAGGGAAAAGTCTTAGATTGCCGTATGGGCAAAATGAGAGTCCCTTGGATAGGACATTCAGTTCAGCTGGTGAAAGTTTGTGAAGAAATACTCACTATGAGGTTCCTACCTGTGAGCGGGTCTGGATTCCTGTCGGTTTTGGATCGATGGGTGCCTCTTCCTCGGCATATGTGCTTCTTCGTCGTTGTCGATAGCCGCGCCTGGGAAAAAACCGCTGGGAACGGTATGTTGTGGATCTCTCGCTGCCTGAAGAGGAGGATGCGTAGCCTGTATAGGGGGTATATACATATCCTGTTTGGTGCGTTTAGTATTCTCTAGATATTTTCGATGTTCGTCCAATATTTTATCTGTCTTCTTCTTTAATTCGGACCATTCGGAGGTGGAGGTAGTAGAGAGTAATTGACTTTCAGATAAAATATTGGACGAACATCGAAAATATCTAGAGAATACTAAACGCACCAAATTTATCCGTGACACAGAGGACTACCAACTCAACAAGGTCTACAGATGGCAATGGCAAGACTCAAGAACAGGATATGGATATACCCCCTATACAGGCTATGCATCCTCCTCTTCAGGCAGCGAGAGATCCACAACATATCATTCCCAGCGTTTTTTTCCCAGGCGTGGCTATCGACGACGACGAAGAAGCACATACCCCGAGGAAGAGGCACCCATCGATCCAAAACCGACAGGAATCCAGACCCGTTCACAGGTAGGAACCTCATAGTGAATATTTCTTCACAAACTCTTTCACCAGCTGAACTGAATGTCCTATCCAAGGGACTCTCATTTTGCCCATACGGCAATCTAAGACTTTTCCCTCTGGAACAGGAACTTAACAGATTTTACAGATCTCTTAGGCTCAAAGCCCATTTTTCACAACAAACTACACCACCACTAATGGTTACATCACCCACTCCCCTATCTATCAAAACAATGGGCCTTAAAAATAAAAACAATTACATGTCCCCCAAAACATATCACGGCATTGAAGCATTCATTGATCTCATAAATCGTGAAATCAAAACCAGTACCACTGCCCTAAAAAATGGACATTTACATGTTCCACCTAACCTAAAAAGTGAGGAGCACATTGCTCTGAATACACTACAGTCAGAATCAAACCAGCTGATAGTCATAATGGATACCTAGTTCTACATTCAAGAAATACAAAGACAATTATCTGATACTACCACCTATGAACAGGTCCAATACAATTCCACCTTTCAACTCACTAAGGACATTACCACATTCCTAGACCATCATCTCCAACTTAATACCATTGACAAACCCACATATACTTTTCTTCTGAATAACAATCCTATTCTTCCAGTGTTTTACATTCTACCTAAAATCCATAAAAATCTCACTCATCCACCAGGTAGGCCCATTGTAGCCTCCACTGACTCCCTACTCTCACCACTATCAAAGTTCCTAGAAAAAATATTAACTCCACTCATCAAACAAACACTTTCCTTTTTACTTCATACTTCACAATTCCTATCCATCATTTCCAATCTACAAGATCTACCCCCAGATAGTCTACTAGTGACACTAGATGTAAATAGTCTATACACTTCCATTTCACATGACAAAGGAATTGAAGCAGTCACGATATTGTTGAGAACTTTTGAACTCTCCCCATCAGCACAGACCTTCTGTATACATTTACTACAATTTGTACTTCAACACAATTTTTTCATGTTCGGCGACAACTTCTACATTCAAAAGAAAGGGACCGCCATGGGCGCGCATGTGGCGCCACTCTATGCTAATGCCTTTATGGCCCGGTTTGAGGAAGATTGGATCTATTCCAATGACCTGTTCCAGACACATGCAATATCATGGTACAGATACATTGACAATGTATTCTGTATATGAGAGGCAACCAGAATTCATTTTCTGCTTTTCTGCTACATATTAATAGTATTGACCCTGACCTGCAGTTCACAGCACATACCGATCCACAGTCTATTTGTTTTCTGGATACGGTCGTTATTAAGACATCCAACGGCACATTGACCACCGATCTACATCGCAAACCAACCGACCGGAACACTCTCCTTCACTACTCAAGCTGTCATCCTCACACCACTAAACAATCCTTACCTCGTTCCCAGTTTCAAAGAGTATCTAGAATTGTCAAGGATTCTACACTTTGCAAACAACGATTGCAAGAAATGTCCCAAAAATTTCAGGACAGAGGGTATCCACTTTCCTTACTTAAACGAGAACAGACTCTTCCTATACGCCCTGATTCCTTCTCCAACACCACTCCATCGCCTCCCCGTCTCCCATTAGTGGTGACATATCATCCTATCATGCCCAAAATCCAAACAATAATAAAAAAACATTGGCCAATCCTTAAACAATCATATCCAGAGATTCCAATCTCCGGTCCGCATGTGTTACAAAAGGCCGCAAAACCTCAGAGATAGACTAGTGAAAGCAGACATTGGTCCTATGAAACCCTCTATAAAACAAACCACACTGGTACCATCAAAAACAGGCACCTATCCATGTCTCAACTGCACCCAATGCAATAATGGAATTTGAGGCAATAGGACCATTCACCCACACTCAGGCAAAATATACCACCCGAAAGGTTTTTACACATGTGCATCTTCACATGTCGTTTATCTAATCCGTTGCCCATGTGGCCTTGCATATGTGGGTGAAACCACCCAATGTGTACGGGACCGCATTTCCAAGCACAAATCTGATACCCGTTGTCGCAAAACCGAACTACCAGTACCACACCACTTCATCTCGGCTAACCCACCAGATCAACCAATTAAAGTTTCAAATTCTAGAACAAGTAGCATCGGCAAGACGTGGAGGAAACAGGATAGCACGTCTAAAACAACATGAGGCATATTGGATTTTTGAACTTAACACCCTAACACCCCGTGGATTAAAAAGAGACTTAGATTTTTGCATTTCTTGATCTTGTTGTCGATTCTGTATTCCTGGATTCAAATGTCTCCATCTCAGCAGTCAATTCTTTTCTCCACTTACCTTCTGTACTCCTACAGCTCAATGTTCCTGTTGTTATATGTGAGATAAATATGGGATATGTTTCCAGATATGAATTTTCCTCTCCCTCCCCACTCCTCTTTATTTTCTACAGGTGAAATGACCACTGTCAGACAGGTAGTATCATGCCATTGCCATAATATGCTGTAGAGATATATTTATATACATTTATATATATATACATAGAAGTACTTATTAACCACCCTATACTATTTAATATTTAATATGAATTCCTACCCCAAATGAGTAGATATTGACTACCTTCAATCGAGAGCATTTCCCATATGAGACACATATTGCTTGCTACATGTTCCTAGCATCACGCCAGTATTTCTATTAGATTCACTATTGCCACTGCGCATGCGCCAGTTCCCTACTACGTGACCACGCTCTGCCAGTTCCCTGTTTAGACCAGAGATCCCCTTTGCGCATGCGCCCGCATATGACCTCATCCACCCGGCGCGAGATACTCAAACTCCCCACCCCTGACATTATTGACTCGCTCTGCGCATGCGCCCGCTCATGACGCCAGCTACCCGGTGCGGGACGCGCCTCTCCTCGCCACCCTTATAATCCAGCCAGGCCAATGGTGTCCCCATACCATCCTATACACTCCCTACTATGCAGACTAAGGTATGTGCTCTCTATCTACAAATGACTGAGGATCCTGCTGTGATCTGCGATTATGTCCAACATAAGGAATTCGAGATGTCCCCTTAAGACAACTAGCTTTACCTTGATCATTATATTTATAATTATATTTGTACTGGCATTGTATTTAAGTGGTGCACCCATACATTATGCCTCAACTACTACTACTACTAACTTTGCTTGCTTAGGAACTGTTTAACATGAACTATATTACTCATATGACAGGACTACTCTTTTATCCTTTACCTAATACCGTACTGTTTGGATTCCACAGATATCCTATGTACATCCAGCCACCTTTACCTGGGGATCATTATCTCATCGTCCTAATCTAGACTACTGTTACTTTCTATTGTCAGACTATGTTGTCAACATACTATCTGAATGTATATATCATGTATGATTTTGGTCCATTGTGTGTTCTCTTAAAAGATAGATATATTCTCCCCAATCATGTTATACCAAATGTAAGGGGTTACACTCTCAGGTTGGGCGGCGAAGACAGATTCTCTTGCAGACCACAGGGTTAAAGTCCAAATGCTGCTTTATTTTTCACACTCCGGCAATACAGGCAACTCCAGTTATAATTCACTGGGTAAGGTGAAGGTCCAGCACCACAAAACATAAACCAAACTAAAATAAACACCTGCCCGTCTGGGCCCTGGCTAATACAGTGAAGTTCCTAACTCACCTATTGAACACAGTACACACAGATAACTCGGCTTCTCTAGCCAGCAGGGCAGCCAGCTTCCCCGGCTTTCTCCAGGCATTACTCTCCCCAGACTGACAGCCTGGACTGTGCTTTATTTCCCCTTGATGATCCCAGCTGGCTTCAGTTGGGATCCCTCAGGCTAGAGGAAATCCTGTCCTGGAATGGGGTGGACTGGGGAGGTCCCTCTACCAATCCTACCTTCTCCCAGTCCAATAAAATCCAGCCCATAAATTTAACAAAACTGTCTCAGCAACCTACACATTGCTGAGACCATTTTAACCTTCTGGATTTTATTTACCTGACCCAGCTGAGGAAGCTGAGTGGGATATACACCCCATCCAGGACTTTACCATACACTTTTCTGTTCACCTTACCACATATCCCCCCCCCCCTCTTCTTCAGAACGGAGGTCTGGATATTTTTAGCCAACAAGCAGTGTATCCTGGACAAAGCATCTGCGTTCCCCTGAAATTTCCCCGGCCTATGTTCAACCTTGAAATTAAAATTTTGCAGGGAGAGAAACCACCTGGTCACTCTTGCTTTTTTCTCTCTGTTTTGTTTCATCCAATTTAAAGGAACGTGATCTGTTACCAACAGAAATTTCCTACCCAGCAGGTAATATTTAAGTGACTCCAGAGCCCATTTAATGGCTAGACACTCTCGTTCCACTATGGCATAATTTTTCTCTGCTGGGGTCAACTTCCTACTTAGGTACATCACTGGGTGCTCCTCCCCATTTATCACTTGTGACAGGACCGCTCCCAAGCCTGTCTCAGATGCATCAGTCTGGACCAGAAACTCTTTTCTGAAATCCGGGGAAATGAGCACTGGCTGTTGACAGAGAGCGGACTTTAGGCTTTGAAAGGCCTTTTCTGCCTCTGGGGTCCACTTTACCATTACTGACTTAGGGCCTTTCATTAAGTCAGTCAATGGTGCTGCCATTGAGGCAAAATTCGGTATGAACCGGCGGTAGTACCCTGTCATGCCAAGGATCTTTTCATGGCTTGATCAGATTTACGTGGTAAATCTGGTAGGGTTTTCTCCTTCCTGATTGGTGCACCTTATAGTTCACCTCGCCCACTTTTTCCACAACCTCGTAGGGACCCTGCCACTTTGCCAGAAACTTACTTTCTACAGTGGGAACTAGAATCAGGACCCTGTCCCCGGGATTAAAGTCCCTTACCTTGGCAAACCTGTTATAAATTCTGCTTTGAGCCTCCTGGGCTCTTTGCAGATGTTCTTTAACAATGGGCATCACTGTCGCTATCCTATCTTGCATGTCAGCCACATGTTCAATGACGCTCTTATAGGGAGCAGCCTCAGCCTCCCAGGTTTCTTTAGCTACATCGAGTAAACCCCTCGGGTGACGGCCATATAGCAACTCAAATGGTGAGAACCCTGTAGAAGCCTGAGGCACCTCCCTAACAGAGAACATAAGGTACGGCAGGAGGCAGTCCCAGTCCCGACCATCCTTTTCTACTACTTTTTTTAACATCTGTTTCAGCGTCTTGTTAAACCTCTCGACCAACCCATCTGTCTGTGGGTGGTACACCGAGGTAAGTATCTGGGTGATTTTGAACAACTTGTACAACTCTTTCACGACCTTCGACATAAAGGGGGTACCCTGGTCCGTGAGAATTTCTTTAGGGATCCCCGTGCGAGAGAACATGAAAAATAATTCCCGGGCAATATATTTGGAAGCCATGTTTCGCAAGGGTACCGATTCCGGGTATTGTGTGGCATAGTCCAACACAACCAAGATATACTGGTGCCCCCGAGCTGACTTAACAATGGGACCCACCAAGTCCATGGCAATTCTTTCAAAAGGTACCTCAATGATGGGAAGAGGCACCAAGAGACTCTGGAAATGTGAGGTCGGGGCACTCATCTGGCAGGTTGGGCAGGACTTATATATTTCCACCATGTTCACAAGCTGATCCGCAGTTTTGGGGTCTCCATGCCGACCCACCGTCGTAGCTCCGCCGGGAGGGCTCTGAAGTAGTAATCCACCACTACTTTCTCCACGATCTGGTCCGGTGTAGAAGACTCAGGTTCCAGCCACTTCCGTACAAGATGGAGGAGGTCAAACATCTGAGATCGAGCAGGCTTGTCCATGGTGTAGCTCCACGTGTGGACCCTCCGGGCACGAACCACCGGTGTAACGCCCAAACGAGCCAGGATCTCCATTTTTTATTTGACATAGTCTCGGACATCCTGCTCCCTGAGGTCATAGTAGGCCTTTTGTGGTTCGCCGGACAAAAAAGGCGCAAGGACCTCTGCCCACTTTGCTATTGGCAGCCTTTCTCTTTCCGCCACCCTCTCAAATACGGTCAGGTAGGCCTCGATATCATCATCAAGTGTCAGTTTTTGCAAGGCCAGCACAACCCTCCTCACATTCAAAGTCTCTGGGGGGCTTACCGCCACTTGTGGGGCTGGAGTTACAGCAGTCTCTCTTATTGCAGCAATATGCTCCATCAACAAACGATTAGTTTCCTGCTGCTGTGCCATGGCCTGTTGTTGCTGCGCATTAGCCTGTTGTTGGACACGTAAGGCTTCTCCGTGTCTCTTTTTATCCTCAGCATGGCTTTTCCTTTCCTCCAGATTGGCCTGTAACAACATCTTCATCATTTCCTCCATGGTATTTGGTGAACTTTGCAAAGCTGCAGCAGCTTTCACCCAGGACATTAAATCATTTACTGTCACGCCGTTGCCCTTAGCAACCCACTGTTGCCTTTTTTAGCAGGTACGCCTGCCTGCATCGGACCCCAATTGTAAGGGGTTACACTCTCAGGTTGGGCGGCGATGACAGATTCTCTTGCAGACCACAGGGTTAAAGTCCAAATGCTGCTTTATTTATCACACTCCGGCAATACAGGCAACTCCAATTATAATTCACTGGGTAAGGTGAAGGTCCAGCACCACAAAACATAAACCAAACTAAAATAAACACCTGCCCGTCTGGGCCCTGGCTAATACAGTAAAGATCCTAGCTCACCTATTGAACACAGTACACACAGAGAACTCGGCTTCTCTAGCCAGCAGGGCAGCCAGCTTCCCAGGCTTTCTCCAGGCATTACTCTCCCCAGACTGAGAGCCTGGACTGTGCTTTATTTCCCCTTGATGATCCCAGCTGGCTTCAGCTGGGATCCCTTAGGCTAGAGGAAATTCTGTCCTGGAATGGGGTGGACTGGGGAGGTCCCTCTAGCAATCCTGCCTTCTCCCAGTCCAATAAAATCCAGCCCATAAATTTAACAAAACTGTCTCAGCAACCTACACATTGCTGAGACCATTTTAACCTTCTGGATTTTATTTACCTCACCCAGTTGAGGAAGCTGGGTGGGATATACACCCCTTCCAGGACTTTACCATACACTTTTCTGTTCACCTTACCACACAAAGAACGCATTGTCTATTATATAATATGTCACCTATGAAGCAACTTTTTTCATTACTGTATATATTGATCTAAATATTCACTTGTCTATACATCAGGCCGTGAACAAGGTCTAAGACTAGACCGAAACGTTGGCCAGTGGCTAATTTTTGGATGGATAAAGAATTAATGAAATGAAATGAAATGAAATAAAAGAAATGAAATAAAATAAAACAAGCAACTTAAAAGCAGCTATAGAGTGCCGTGTTTTTTTGATAAATATTAGATGTACCTCTACCACTGAGCACCGCCCACCCTCTAACAAGGAGTGCCGCTCAACCCCCTTTCTTTAGCTGTGTGGAGCAGGGACAGACTTTTAGGGACACCAAATGCTATCAAAAGTCCTTTTAAGGACTGGTATAGGTGTGCTTTTGATAGGTGTGACATACAGAGGGGTGTGATATACTTATAATATACTTTCTAACATAGAAAGTATATTATAGTGAATTTGTATTGTCCAGCAGTTGTGTGCGGTTCTGCTGCGATACTGCAGCTAGATAGCGGGACAAGCGCTATTGGAATAAGTAATTGCAACAGGTGTGAATATACCTGTTGCCCCCAAAAAAATATTATACAGGGGTGTGATATACCTATAATATACCTTCTAACATAGAAAGTATATTATAGTGCATTTGTATTGTCCAGCAGTTGTGTGCTGTTCTGCTGCGATACTGCAGCTAGATAGCGGGACAAGCGCTATTGGAAAAAGTAATTGCAACAGGTGTGATAAAAACAAGGACAAGTACTGGGTGGTAACGTACTTAGACCCCCGGTACAAACACAAAATGGCGGACATGTTACCAGCATCACAGAGGGCTTTCAGAATGCAGCATTTCCATGCCTTGCTTCGAGAGATGCTGCATTTTACTGTTGCAGGCACTGGCAGAGGAATTTCCACCAACAGAGAAACGGTTGCGGGTACCAATCCTACAGCGCATGCAAGTAGAGGGCGGTTTGAACATGTGTTGGTCACTTCGGATATGAGATCATTCTTGCAGCCAGGGCCGGTGCAAGGATTTTTGCCACCCTAGGCAAGATAAAAATTGCCGCTCCCCTCCCTTATCAGATGATCTGCCCATATCATGACATCACATATGTTCCACCCCTTTCTCAGCTTTTAAATTAAAAGAACTGCTAGGTTTCCCTTAGGGTTAATCCAGCTTCTTGTAGCTGTCTCTTTTTGCGGAACGGAATTGCGGACCCATACATTTCTATGGGATCCGCAATTCCGATCCTGAAAAAAATAGAACATGTCCTATTCTTGTCCGCAATAGCGGACAAGAATAGGCATATTCTCTTAGTGCCCGCAAAATGCGGAACGCACATTGCTGCTGTCCGTGTTTTGTGGATCCGCAAAACACACATGGATGTGTGAATGGACCCTAAATGTGAGGTAAATTAGTCTCCAATGTAGTATTAATAACTAAACAATTACATAATAAACATATTGCATTGTCTACTTACCACCAGGACAATAAGATGATCTGGTCTCTGGCTCTTGGTCTGGCTCTGGGGACTCCCTTGTCACTCTCTTCTCCCCCCCTCCCTCCCTTGTCACTCTCATTCCAGCCCCCCCCCCCCCTTGTCACTCTCATTCCAGCCCCCCCCCCTTGTCACTCTCATTCCAGCCCCCCTCCCTTGTCACTCTCATTCCAGCCCCCCCTCCCTTGTCACTCTCATTCCAGCCCCCCCTCCCTTGTCACTCTCATTTTACCCTCCCCTCCCTTGTCACTCTCATTGCAGCCCCCCCTTCCTTGTCACTCTCATTGCAGCCCCCCCTTCCTTGTCACTCTCATTGCAGCTCCCCCTTCCTTGTGACTCTCATTGCAGCCCCCCCTTCCTTGTCATTCTCATTGCAGCCCCCCCTTCCTTGTCATTCTCATTGCAGCCCCCCCCCTTTGTCACTCTCATTGCAGCCCCCCTTCCTTGTCACTCTCATTGCAGCCCCCCTTCCTTGTCACTCTCATTGCAGCCCCCCCCTTCCTTGTCACTCTCATTGCAGCCCCCCCCTTCCTTGTCACTCTCATTGCAGCCCCCCCTTCTTGTCACTCTCATTGCAGCCCCCCCTTCCTTGTCACTCTCATTGCAGCCCCCCCTTCCTTGTCACTCTCATTGCAGCCCCCCTTTCCTTGTCACTCTCATTGCAGTCCCCCCTATTTGTCACTCTCATTGCAGCCCCCCCTCCTTGTCACTCTCATTGCAGCCCCCCCTTCTTGTCACTATAATTGCAGCCCCCCTTCCTTGTCACTCTCATTGCAGCCCCCCCCTCCTTGTCACTCTCATTGCCGCCCCCCCCCTCCTTGTCACTCTCATTGCAGCCCCCCCTTGTCACTCTCATTGCAGCCCCCCCCTCCTTGTCACTCTCATTGCAGCCCCCCCTCCTTGTCACTCTCATTGCAGCCCCCCCTCCTTGTCACTCTCATTGCAGCCCCCCCCTCCTTGTCACTCTCATTTCAGCCCCCCCTCCTTGTCACTCTCATTGCAGCCCCCCCCCCCCGTCACCTTTGGTGTAGCGTGGCCGAGCTCTGTTCGGTCCGCGGTACAGGAGCATTTGTTTCCTCTACCCGGCTGGACTGAAAGGAAGTGCACACTAAGTGAGCACTTCCTGTCAGTCCGGCCGGGTACAGGAAACAAAAGCTCCTGTACCACGGACCAAACAGAGCTCGGCCACGGACAGCACAGAGCAGACACAGAATGACAGCAGGCGCAGGCTGGCTGCGCAGCACTGAGCCGGTGGCCGGAGATTCTTTAGAGCGGCAAGCGCTCAGCCGCTCAGGAGGCGCAGCATGAGGGGCGCCGCCGCCGGCCGAACTTATATAAGCAACTTTTTTTTTTTTTTTACACTGCAACGGGCGCCCCCTGCTAACTGGCACCCTAGGCGACTGCCTAAGTGCCTTACTGGTGGCGCCGGCCCTGCTTGCAGCCAAGCCATCAACAGCAGCCCTCCGGATCCAGCCTCAGGGAACGCCTAGACCGACAGGTGTCCGACTACTACTAACGGCCGAAGCGAGGAACCCCTTGACTACTGGATGTGCAGGCTTGACCTGTGGCCAGAGCTGGCACAATTTGCCATGGAACTCTTGACTTGCTCCTCATCGAGTGTCCTGTCCGAAAGCGCAGAAGGGGGGATCGTGACCGATAAGCGCACTCGCCTAGCTCACGACAGTGTGGACTACCTCACATTTAAAAAAATGAATGAGGCATGGATCTTGGAGGAATTCAACACCTGTGATGACCACGTTTAATTGAATTTTCTCCTGCCAGCCCACACATATCCGCCACCACTCAGAACAAATAATGGTCCCTGTCTTATGTAAATACAGAGGCATAAAAGGCCTTTACTGTCCGGTGAATGCCTAATGTTTGGGGCCACGGAGGAATTCAACACCTGTGACGACCACGGGTATCGAATTTCAACTATTATCATTTGGGGTTTTTTCAAGAGGGGGGATTTCGTTAGCCATGTTTTTAATCCAATTTTATATTTTAGTTTTTTTTATTAACATATGTATTTGACATGTATTTGTACTGGCCTTCAGTAAAATTGATATCCAATGACTGTCTAATATACCTCCAGCCACATAATCACTTGTTCTTTTCTGTACGTTGAATGAATAATTTTTGTGGCCTGTAGTCCACTGGCCTGCGGTAAAATTGATATCCATTGACCATCTAATATACCTCCAGGCACATAATCACTTAATGTTTTCTGTCCAGTGAGTTTGGGGCCTGTACTCCCGTGGTCTAAAATAAAATATTTCTAGGCTTAAGCAGGGCACATTTTTGAGAGTTTCCCTTTAAGACGCATAAAAATGGCCCATGATTAAAAAACATATTTTTTGTGGGAATTTTTGCCATTGATCCCCCTCTGGTATGTCACTGTCCATGTTGTGGGATGATTTGTGCACTTCTAGTAAGTATTTGGTGGCGCAAATATGACCTGAAGGTTTTTCAGGTTCGCCTGCTATTAAAGTGAATGGGGCCTGCCGCAAACTTGCGGTTTGTGAACAATTGATCGCGTTCGAGAATCGTCCCAGCCGATGTTCGTCTATCACTACTGGTCAAGACACTACCGCTAGATGACACCGGGAGCTCAGGCCTCTTGCTGCGACTCCTGCTGCCACGCCCCCTTACTCTGCTGCGACGACTGCCTGTGCCAGAAACATTTATGCCTCTGCCACTCCTCTGTGCATGGCCTTGCACTTCTCTGTCTGACATACTTTTAGCTGAACTAAATAAATTAAAAGTAATTTAAAACACCCCTAAAAGCGACGAAAATATTTTTCTTTCTGTACTGAAATAGGTCACTAAATGCTTTCAACACATATAACTGCAGAAGTGAACTGAGAATATATTTTTCTTTTTGTACTGTAATAGGCCACTAAATGCTTTTACCACAAATAACTGCACCAGTGAAGTGCATATATATTTTTATTTCTGTATTGTAATAGGCCACTAAACGCTTTTAACACATATAACTGCAGAAGTGAACTGAGAATATATTTTTCTTTCTGTACTGAAATAGGCCACTGAACTCTTTTACCAGAAATAACTGCACCAGTGAAGTGCGTACATATTTTTTCTTTCTGTACTGAAATAGGCCACTGAACTCTTTTACCACAAATAACTGCAACAGTGAACTGCGTATATATTTTTCTTTTTGCACTGAAATACACCACTAAACGCTTTCACCGCAAATAACTTCAACAGTCAACTGCGTATATATTTTTTTATTTTAGTACTGAAATACGTCACTAAACGCTTTCACCGCAAATTACTTCAATAGTGAACTGTGTATATATTTTTATTTTTGTACTGAAATACGCCAGTAGACGCTTTCACCACATATAACTGCAGAAGTGAACTGCGTATATATTTTTCTTTTTCCACAGATATAAGCCACAATAGGCTTTTCAACGTAGCACTTGCACCCCAAGAACAAATTGCTGGAATGACAGAGCTGTATAATCGCTATTTGGATCCCCAAATAATCTTTTCCTGCACTTGTAAATTGCTTTTCTAGCACTGTCCTTAGCGCCTTCTGACATCTCTCCCTGCACTAAGATGCTGTGAAATGATTCCTCCCTATTCTTTCCCTGCACTTATAAATCGTTAGTTTCTTTGTTCGCAATGAGGTTTTTCCTATTGCTGTACCTAGCGCCTTCTAACGTCTGTCCCTGCACTCAGAGCGCTGGAAAATAGCAGAATCTAAAATGGCTGCCATATTTATAGGGCTGTAACATGATAGGGCTGGCTGGCTGCTGATTGGCTGCATGCATGCATGTCAATCTAGGTGATCCCGTCTTCCCAGAGTTCCTTGCCCCATGTCCTCAGTTTTCACACGTGTAGCCGCCATTTTAGGAAAAATTGTGATTCATTACCAGGTAGCATGAGGAAATTTGCATTCGTTGCAAATCGAATTTTTCCTGAAATTCGGGTCGAATTCTACTTCATCTGATTCGATTCGCTCATCTATAGTGACGACATTTGTTACGTTACTATTTTTTCGCAGTAATGTCATGCAACATTTTTTGTAATGATAGTCTATGGTGTTGCATTGCAACATGCTACATACTGCAAAGTTGGATTTTTGTGCAACTGTCCTGTCGCAATCGCAGCATGTCGCATGTCACAGTGTGACACCATAGACTATCATTACAAAAAATGTTTTGTGACATTATTGTGACATAAATGTCGCACAACACGTTGCAGTGTAGTTTTACCCTTTTGTTGCGCAACAAATGTTGTTGTGTAGTCATACCCTTAGGCCCCTTGCAGAAAAGTGTGTGCGGATTAGGTTTCGACTCGTTGCAAATGCATTCAGTAAAAATGTGCGATTTCGCAAACAAAGTCATTCAGTTTTGTCTGCGATCACGTTCAGTTGTTATCGCGCGGGTGCAATGCGATTTAAATCGTTTTGCACGCGCATGATAAAAAACTGAAGGTATACAAACAACATCTCTTAGCAACCATTCGTGAAAAACACATCGCATCCGCACTTTCACGCAGCTCCATTCCCTTCTATGGAGCGAGCGTTGTGTGAAAATCACAGAATATATAACATGCTGTGAATTTTGTGATGATTGAAGTGATGATTGAAAACCAACGCACATGTACTGTACACAGCCCCATTGAAATGAATGGGTCCAGATTCCGTGCGCGCGCAATGCGTTCGCATCACGCATTGCACCCGCGTGGAATACTCAATCATGTGAAAGAGGCCTTAGAACCTGCACAGACATAAGATATAAGGGAAAGATCTGCACCTGCTCTGTGTTTAGAGCCGCGCCTGGTTTTGGCTCAAAATCACCGATGGAAATCACTGACCAAACACTGACGTGTAAATAAGGCATTAGGCACCAAGATAGATTTCCCCACCGAGTGCAAGACTTGACGTAGAAACAGTACATTCAGAGCTGTATCTAGTAAGAGTCGTGCACATGTGTGTTCACCACACTGCCAGGACAGATTCTTATCCCCTGGATGTAAATAATTCTGTTCCATGACACTGAGCAGAGATGTTAAAAAAATGTTTAGGAATTTATACAGAAAATATATTGTAATTGAAAATTGTTACTTTTTGTTATGAAATAAATAAGCTTTGTTTGACAAAACTATAATACCCATTTAACTAGTTCACTTAAAGGAGTTTTCCGGGAGTAAAATATTGATGACCTATAAGATCTGTGGGAGTCCAACTTTCAGCACCTCCACTGATCATGTGTTTTAAGAGGCCGTGCGCTTTGGTGAGCAGTGTGGCCTCTTCATGGCCCACTGACATCACATTCATTGGTCACATGGCTTATTTGCAGTTCAGTTCTATTCAAGTGAATGAGCCTTGTCTGCAATACCAAACACAGTCACTATAAAATGTATGGTGCTGTGCTTGGTATGCTGTGAGGAGACCATAATGCACACCGGAGTGCCGCAGCCTCTTCAAACATCTGATTGC
Organism: Bufo bufo; assembly: GCF_905171765.1. NCBI lineage: Eukaryota > Metazoa > Chordata > Amphibia > Anura > Bufonidae > Bufo > Bufo bufo. The sequence goes on along the minus strand of NC_053397.1, from coordinate 130,336,315 downwards.
TGAGGGTTCAGTGAGTCAGACCCCCAAAAATCAAATATTGATTAAATATCCTGAGGACTGACCAGCAATACTGAACTTCCAGAAAAACCCCTTTAAACAAACAAGAAAGTGAGATAATTTCTGTCTGGTCATAATCCAGTCAGAAGATTGTATTCATCTGAAAGCTTGTCTATATGTCCACTGTGTTGAACTGAAGTCAAAAAGTGCAACATGTAGATTTGAAGTTTTTTTGTTTTTTATTTGCCATATATGTTTTGTTTACACTCCAGCTGCAATATACAGTAAATCACAAATGTCATAATATGAATAAAAGGAATGTAACTCAATAATATTTTGCTTTGACCTGACTATAAATATATTTTTTTGAATTGACCTAATGCTACAATTTAGACAGAATATCATATGATGTCCAAATGTCATTACCGTTTTCACAGTTTGCTCCATAGAATCCTGGCCAACATTTACAGGTATAATTTTTGACAGTTTCCACACAATCCCATGTTTGTTGCACGAAGAATCATTGCAGCTGACTGTAAGAAAATATATAATAAAAAAACAAAACAAATGTAATGTTTAAAATGATTTTCAGGTACCTTTTTTTTTAACTTAAAGAGGTTGTCTCACTTCAGCAAATATCATTTATTATGTAGAGAAAGTTCATACAAGCCACTTACTAATGTATTGTTACTATCCATATTGCTTTCTTTGCTGGTTGTATTCATTTTTCACATTATACACTGCTCATTTCTATGGTTACAACCACCCTGCAATTTATCAGCAGTGGCCGTGCTTGCACACTATAAAAAAAAAAACACCAGCCTATGTGAGCTCTCACGGTCCTGGCCACCAGAGACCAGCACTTTATCCTATAGTGTGCAAGCACGGCCGCCACTGCTGGATTGAAGGGTGGTCGTAACCATGGAAAAGAGCAGTGTATAATGTAAAGGAAAAATGAATCAAGCCAGAAAAGGAGGAAGTATGGATAATAACAATACTTTAGTAAGTGCCTTGTATTAACTTTCTCTGCATAATAAATCCCATTTGCTGAAGTGACACAACTCCTTTAAGTGAGAACCTTAAAGACAATCCAGAGATCGAAGGGTAATTTAAAGGATAACTGTCGTATATATATATTTGGGAGTATTGGATTGTGGTGACCTTGGTGGCCCCATTTCAACTTTTTACTGTGTATTCCATTACTCCTTAATTCCACATTTTTGTTCCCTGTACTGCCTACTTTTACCTGTGCTTAAAATAGGGTTGCTAGGCATGGTCCGTCTATCTGTTGAAGGACGGAGGACGCAGAAGCAGGCTGCGTGCAAGGTCACATTACTGACAGCCAGGGACTGTAAGTAAATGATTAAAGCCAGGTCCTCCCCAGCAGCTGATAACAGTGCCTGGGCTGTGTGCACTTCTCCCTGTCCCTGCGCTTGGCAGACGCTCCCTCACTCAGCAGAGCTGGAGAATGCAGAGTTGAAGCAGCGCACAAGGGAGATCTGCCATCTGCTCAGTGTATAAATCAAAGCAACATGTGGTAAGAGGACCCCTTGTGCTGCAGGACATTAACCCTTTGTGGGGGGGCTCTGGTTACTGACACTTTTGGGGGGCTATTGTTACTGGCTAGTGCATGTGAGGAGCTCAATGCATTGTGGGTAGTGAGGGCAGGCGGGACTAGCCTCAGGGTGAGGACAGTGGCGGCCATCTTAACTGAATAGTGAAATTGCAGTTTTATGCAGACTGGTTGCTAAGGGCTGAATCTTATTAAATATGGGGTAAGTCCGTCTAATAGTAACTGATTCTGGAATATCATGTTATTAGTAACTACATATATGAAAATTGAAATTAGGGTCTAAATGTGACAGTTATCCTTTAAAAAGAGTTCTAATGGGAACACTGGAAAAGAGTGTTGTGGATAGAGGAGTCTTTTTGAGGTTTGTGAAATAACCATGATATCATAGGAGACACTTAGGTCATGGCTACACACAGATATTATGTGATGTTATGGTTCCAAAAATCAACTGTCACATAACAATCACAGTCTATATGACAACTATGGAGGTGATTTATCAAAACTGGCTCAAATGAAAAGTAGAGAGTTGACTATAGCACCATATGAGATTATCATATTTTATTTAAAAAAGGGCCTCTGAATTTAATTGGGCTGCTTTACTGTTCCTTTGCACCACTTGTAATGAATTTCCCTCCCCTTCCACACCACCCAACTATATGACAGGTTGCAGAGGGCAAAATTGTTATATATTTGTATAGGTTTTCCTTTCATGGGGGTTCCTGGGGCAGGGGCCATTGCTATAACTAGCAAGTACAGGTCGATGCGCTGAAATTGGGTACCTGAGCCAATGGCTCCTATTAACTTTTCCCATTTGACAATATAAATGAACTGTACCAATGGCAAAGTCCTGTTATTGAAAAACTCTGCCTGATGACACTTCTTTTTCCTACATGCAGGTTCAAACTCATTGTTAGTGACAGTTCAATTCTGTATTGCAACAGGAAACTGAAATGATCCTTTCCCTGCCACAGAAAACTCCAGTAAACAGCAGTCATATTGAGCACTGTGTTCCTGCAGCAGAAGCAACGCTTCTACATTCATATGGTCGCTAGGGCACTCCATGATATCAGTGATGACATCACAGGGATTACTTGTGCAGAGGGGGCTTGGAGGCATGAAGAGAAGACACGATCATCATCTTTCCTGCATGTCTGTCCTATACAGATCACTAGTAACAGGGATCTATGTCCTGCTAAATAGACATATGCTATAGCCGTGGTTTTCTGGTGCACGGACTCCACTTCAGAAATTGTAATTGATCCCCATCAGTATTAATCCAGCACCAGGAACTTTATATACAATCAGACTCTTTGTTATGATTGTTCATTGAAATACAGTTCCACAGGCAAAATTTTACAGCATTAAGCCTCATGCACACGACCGTTGTTGTGTTACATGTCCATTGTTTCGTTTTCCGTGATTTTCTGTGGACCCATTGACTTTCAAGGGTCCGTTGAAAACTCGGATAATGCACCGTTTATCATCCGCGTCCGTGATCCGTGTTTCCAGTCCGTAAAAAAAAATGACCTGTCCTATTTTTTTCACGGACAACGGTTCGCGGACCCATTCAAGTCAATGGGTCCGTGAAAAAACACGGTGGCACACAAGATTGTCATCTGTGCCCGTTTTTTTCCTATCATTTGCAAGGCAAACTTGACAGATTTTTTTTCCACTTTCCTTCATGTCTGGTGATCCTCCAAAAATCAAGGCAGACACACGGAAACAAAAACGGAAACGGATCACGGAACAACGGAACCCCGTTTTGCGGACCGTGAAAAAATACTGTCGTGTGCATGAGGTCTTAGGCCGAGTGTGTGACCCGTGGCCGTGCTGTGGCCCGCAAATTGCGGGCCGCAATGCACCATCGCCGGCCGTAGGTCAGCCGCATCGGATCGCGGACCCATTCACTTTAATAGGCCCACGATCCACCCGTTCCGCAAAAAGATAGGACATGTTCTATCTTTTTGCGGAACGGAAGTACGGGACGCAACCCCATGGAAGCACTCCGTAGTGCTACCGAGGGGTCCCGTTCCGGATTTGCGGACCCATTGAAGTGAATGAGTCCGCATCCGTGAACACGGAACTGTGGCCATGTATCGCGGCCCGCAATTTGCGAGCCGCAATACGGCCACGGATCACACACGTTCGTGTGAACTAGGCCTTACAGACAACGCATTTCAATCCTAAAAATTATCTTACTCATGGCATAAAAAAGTAACAATGATGGAAGCTATAATCACTATGTCTTGTGTAATTAGGTTCTCCATAGCCAGCAAAGCAACCCTGTGGGGAATAGATAGGTATAAGGCCACAACATCCGCTGTGATCCACTTATATCTGGCTGCCATTTTAAATTGTACATGGCTCTTAGGACATCTGATGTGTCCCTTAGAAACAAAGTATAGTACAGCCATCAGCCCCACTGGATCTTCAAGATCCAAGAGGGACTTGATAAAAAAAAAAGTGAAAATAATAAAAGTAAAAATAAATAAATGAATAAAAATGTAAAATGTAAAAAATTAATTGCCTTTTCCTATAAAAAATGAAAAAAAAATACACATATTAGGTATCACCGCGTCCGTAACGACCGTCTCTATAAATATATCATATGATAGACCCTGTCCGATAAACACCATAAATTTTTTTTTTTAAAACTGTAAAAAAATAAATTTTTGTCACCTTACATCACAAAAAGTGCAGCACCAAGAGATCAAAAAAAAGTATCTCAAACAAAATGGTACCAATAAAACCGTCACCTTATCCTGCAAAAAATGAGACCCTACATAAGAAAATCACTAAAAAGATAAAAAATACATTGAGACACTAAAACATAATTTTTTTATTTCAAATATGCTATTATTGTGTTAAAGTAAATAAAAAATAAAAGAGTGTAACATATTAGGTATTGCCGCATCCGTAATAACCTGCTCGATAAAAATATCACATGACCTAACCCCTCAGGTGAACACCGTAAAAAAAAAAAAACAGTGCCAAAAAAGCAATTTTTGTCACCTTACATCACAAAAAGTGCAACAGCAAGCGATCAAAAAGGCTTATGACCCCCAAAATAGTACCAATCAAACCGTCACCTCATCCTGCAAAAAATGATACCCTATTAAAAAAAAAAAAAAAAAAAAAAAAAGCTATGGCTCTCAGACTATGGAGACACTAAAACATAATTTTTTTTGTTTCAGAAATGCTATTAAAACTTAAATAAATAAGAAAAAGTATACATTTTAGGTATTGCCACGTCCGTAACGATCTTCTCTATAAAACTGTCACATGACCTAACCCCTCAGATAAACGCTGTAAAAATAAATAAAAACTGTTCCAAAACAGCCAATTTTTTGGTCAACTTGCGCCTTAAAGTGTAATAATGAATGATCAAAAAATCCTATGTACCCAAAAATGGTACCAATAAAAACCTCAACTCTTTCTGCAAAATACGAGCCCCTGCACAAGACGATCGGCAAAAAAATAAAAAACATATGGCGTTCAGAAAATGGACACACAAAAACATAATTTCTTTTTCAAAAATGTTTTATTATGTAAAACTGAAACAAACAAACAAAGAAAGTAGACATATTTGATATCATTGCGTCCGTAACAACCTTCTCTATAAAAATAGCACATGATCTACCCTGTCAGATGAATCTTGTAAAAAAAAAACTGTGCCAAAACAACCATTTTTCAGTTTCCTTGCCTCACAAAAAACTTTAAAATAGAGCAATTAAAAATCATATGTACCCCAAAATAGTACCAATAAAACTGGCACCTTATCCTCTAGTTTCCAAAATAGGGTCACTTTTTGGGAGTTTCTACTGTATGGGTGCATCAGGGGGGCTTTAAATGGGACATGGCATCTAAAACCAGTCCAGCAAAATCTGCCTTCCAAAAACCATACGGCGTTCCTTTCCTTCTGTGCCCTGCCGTGCGCCCTTACATCAGTTTACGTCCACATGTGGGGTGTTTCTGTAAACCGCAGAATCAGGGTAATAAATATTGAGTTTTGTTTGGCTGCTAACCCTCAATGTGTTAAAGAAAAAATTTAATAAATTTGAAAATCTGCCAAAAAAGTGAAATTTAGAAATTTCATCTCCATTTTCCTTTAATTCTTGTGGAACACCTAAAGAGTTAACAAAGTTTGTAAATCAGTTTTGAGTAACTTGAGAGGTTTAGTTTCTACAATGGGGTCATTTATGGGGGGTTTCCACTATGTAAGCCCCACAAAGTGACTTCAGACCTGAACTGGTCCTTAAAAAGTGGGTTTTCGAAATTTTCTTAAAAATTTAAGAATTGCTTCTAACTTCTAAGCCTTCTAATGTCCTAAAAAAAAAAATTACATTTCCAAAATGATGCCAACATAAAGTAGACATATGGGAAATGTTAAGTAATAAATATTTTATTAGGTATGACTTTCTGTTTTAGAAGCAGAGAAATTGAAATTTTGAAAATTGTGAATTTCATATTTTTTTTGTAAACTTGGGATTTTTTCATAAATAAAGGTGCAATATATTGACTCAAATTTATGACTATCATAAAGTACAATATGTCACGAGAAAACAATTTCAGAATGGCTTGGATAAATAAAAGTGTTCCAAAGCAATTACCACATAAAGTGACGCATGTCAGATTTGTAAATTTTGACCTGGACACTGGGGCATCAATGACCCTTGGTCATGAAAGGGTTAAGAAGAATGCTGGCACTTAAAAGGTAAATTTTTCTTTTCAATTTTAAAATTATTTGACTTTTATCGCCCTCTGTCTTCAAAGGGTTGTCTGAGGCAAAGGATGGTTTGACACCTTGCTTTCAAGCAGCCCCCTACGGTCTGAAGGGACAATTGTTCTCCACTACTGTCTGCAAAGGGTTGTCTGAGACAAAGGATGGTTTTGACACCTTTCTTTCAAGCAGCCCCCTACTGTCTGAAGGGACAATTGTTCTCCACTTCTGTCTGCAAGGGTTGTCTGAGACAAAGGATGGTGTAACGTTCACATCCACACACACACAGGGGGAAGGATAGTGACCACTGCGCTCCACCCTCACCCCTGGCCCTGCCTACTTGCCTCACGAGTCCTGATGACAGGGACAACTGGACGACAGTCCCTAACAGGATACATGCAGGGAAGACAGACAAGACAAAATACTGAACATGAACGGACCGGGTCAGAACCAAGAGAGCTACGCAGTACAAAGGGTTAAGCAAAGAATGGTCAGGAGAAGCCGGGGTCAAATACCAGGAGAGTAGAGACGTACAAAAGAAGTCCTAAGAGAGTAGTCAGGTGGGAGCCGAGGTGACAATACCAGGACGGATGCGCAGTACAGGAGGAGCAGGCAAAGGATCGTCAGGGAACGGAATCAGGTGAGAATTCAGTTGTCCAACAAATAGCCAGGACTCTAGTAATTGACAGGCAACCTGTGGCTAGCAGGCTGCCTGTATTTATAGTGGGGAGTGAGGGTCATGTGACGTGGCCAGCGTCACATGACCGACAGACCAACCAGTTGAGCACCGAGTGATCAGCTCGGCGCTCAAGGCAGACTTAGGAGCAGGGAACCACCCAGCAGTAAAGCCGCCCTGGGAATGAGGTCAAACACAGATCCTCATTCCCAAAGCTAAGCAACAGTTCTGCGGGCAATGGGGGACCGAGTGCACCTTCGGAACCCCGTTACAGTACCCCCCCTTTTACGAGGGGCCACCGGACCCAAGACTTCAGGCGATGGCTTTTCAGGGTGTTCTAAATGAAATTTACGAACCAGTCTAGGAGCATAAACCTCCTTGGCAGGTACCTAAGATCTCTCTACGGGTCCATACCCCTTCCAGTGAATCAGGTACTGCAAGGAGTTACGCACCTTCCTGACATCCACTATTTTAGACACGACATACTCGACAGCATCATTAACAAGAACCGGCGGAGGCGAGGCTTTTGATGGTACTACCGGTTCAAAATATTTTTTAAGTAGAGATTATGGAACACATTATGAATGTGGAATGACTCGGGCAGCTCCAACCTAAATGATACCGGGTTAATCACCTCCGTGATCTTATATGGTCCAATAAAACGAGGGGCAAATTTTCTAGAAGCTACCTTGAGAGATAGATTCTTGGAGGACAACCATACTTTATCCCCAACCTGAAAGTTCACCCCCCTTGAACGTCTCCTATCGGCCTTGAGTTTTTGAGAACTTTGAGCCTTTTCTTAGTTCGATTGAACCCGGGCCCAAACTGTGCACAGTTCGGAGGAGAGTTTATCAGCTTCAGGGTTAGAGGAGGAGACGGACGACCCAGAATGAAAACGGGGATGAAAACCATGGCTACAAAAGAAAGGGGAGACCCCAGCAGAAGAATTGACACGGTTATTCAAAGCAAATTCAGCCAACGGAAGGAATTTGACCCATAATTGCTGGTCATCAGCAACATACGACCTCAGGAATTGTTCCACAGACTGATTAAGGCGTTCAGTCTGCCCATTACTCTCAGGATGGTAGGCGGAAGAAAAAGACAACGAAATTTTACATCTTTGACAGAAGGCCCTCCAGAATTTGGACACAAACTGCACACCCCTGTCCGAAACAATATTTTCCGGGATGCCATGTAAACGAACAATCTCTCTCACAAAAATAGACGCCAGGGTTTTAGCATTCGGAAGTTTAGACAGGGGAATGAAATGAACCATCTTGCTAAACCTATCGACCACTACCCAAACTACAGTCTTACCCTCCGCCAGCGGTAGGTCAGTTATAAAGTGCATCGAGATATGGGTCCAGGGTCTACTGGGAATGGGTAGGGGTCGTAGGTTACCAGCAGGGCGAGTCCTAGGTATCTTAGACCTGGCACAAACCTCACAGGCTGACACGTAGGACTTGACATCCTGGTCAGAGTGGGCCACCAATAAGATCTAGAAACCAGATCCTTAGTGCCCTCAACACCCGGATGTCCACAAAAGGCAGAATCGTGACACTCGCCCAACTACTGGAGACGAAATTGTACGGGAACAAACAACTTATCTGTTGGGGTGGATGCCGGTGCCAGATGATGTTCAGACCTAATGCGAGCCGAGATATCCTGGGTTAGAGCCGCTAAGAAGATGTTTGCCTGGTAGGATGGATTCAGGCGGCGTCTCAGTGGGTTGAAAAGCATGGAAGCTCCGAGATAATGCGTCTGCCTTCACATTTTTTACTTCCCGGCCTGAACGTAATGGAGAAATCAAAACGGGTAAAAAACAGAGCCCATCGGGCTTGTCGGGGATTCAACCTCTTAGCAGACTCGAGAAACATTAGGTTTTTATGATCAGTGACAACAGTACTCGATGCCTTGCCCCCTCCAAAAAATGTCTCCACTCCTCAAATGCCCATTTAATAGCCAGCAGCTCCCTATTCCCAATATCGTAGTTTCTCTCCGTGGGAGAGAATTTCCTAGAGAAGAAGGCACACGGTCTCAGGTTAGTGAGGCTAGCAGGACCTTGTGAAAGGACTGCTCCTGCGCCGTCCTCGACGCATCACCTCCACAATAAAAGGTTTCTCCTGATCAGGCTGGATCAGAATGGGAGCGCTACTGAATGCCTTTTTTAATGTTTCAAATGAATAAATGGCCTTGTAGACCAATTCTCCAAATCCGCCCCTTTCTTAGTAAGGTTGGTCAATGGCTTAGCATTTACAGAAAAATTCATGATAAATTTACGGTAGTAATTAGCGAAACCCAAAAAACGTTGTAAGAGCCTTTAAGGATGAAGGCCTTACCCATTCCTTAATTGCTAAACCTTACCAGGATCCATCTTAAAGGCGTGAGGAGTCAAAACATGCCCTAGAAACAGTTATCTCCTGTACACCAAAGACACATTTCTCTTGCTTAGCGGATAGCTGGTAATCCCTCAACACCTCTAATACTTGTTTGACATGAGACACATGAGATTCGAAATCAGGAGAGAATATCAAAATGTCGTCAAGATAGACAATAATAAATTTACCTAAGAACTCCCTAAGAATATCGTTCATTAAGTTTTGGAACACAGCTGGGGCATTGCTGAGTCCAAAAGGCATCACCTGATATTCAAAGGTGTCCTATCGGAGTATTTGAACGCTGTCTTCCATTCGTCTCCCTCCTTGATTCGGATTAGATTGTATGCCCCTTTCAGGTCAATCTTGGAAAACCAGGTTGCCCCCAAAACCTGGTTAAATAAATCCGGAATCAATGGGAGAGTATCTATTTTGGACAGTGATTTTATTTAATCTTCGTTAATCAATACAAGGCCTAAGACCACCATCCTTCTTTTTAACAAAGAAAAACCCTGCTCCCATAGGAGAGACTGAAGTATAATATGCCCCTTAGCAAGGCTCTCCTTAATATAATCTTCCATAGCCTTGCGTTCGGGCCCTGAAAGATTATAAATTCGACCTTTAGGAAATTCGGCACCCTCAATTAGCTCTATGGCGCAATCATAAGGTCTATGGGGGGGTAGAACCTCTGGAGTAAGGGACGAGAACACATCAGAATATTCCTTAATAACAGAGGGTAATGTATTAGACCTTACTGAAACCACAGCCTGGACCACGGACAAGCATGAGTCACACTTAGGTCCCCATTTCACCAACTCTCCTTTGGACCAATCAATTGTGGGGTCATGTAAACGGAGCCAAGGCAACCCTAGTACCACCTCAACCGGTAGGTTCTCCAGGACTAGAAGAGAACATCTCTCAGAGTGGCACACACCCACGGACAGAGAAATTTCAGAGGTACATGACCTCACCGTACCACCAATCAGGGGAGTAGCATCAATAGCCATGACATGGCTAGGTGTAGGTAAAGCAAACATAGGAATACCCAATTTACTAGCAAACTCAAAGTCAATAAAGCTGGCCGCTGAACCGGAATCAATAAAGGCCTTACCCGGCCACTTATTAACCCCCAGAGAAATTGTTATGGGTACCAAAAGCTTACCTTTAGAAAAATCAGTGTGTACCTGGTCTTTAGGTTGTCTTGCCTTAGGAGACTTGTCAGAGAGGACCCTCTTAGGACACTTGTTGATCCAATGGCCAGGATCTCCACAGTAGAAGCACTCTCCGCATCTGCGACGAAGATTACCACCCGAGTCATGCCAACCTGCATGGGTCCCTCGGTGGAGACCTCAGTGTTGTCCCTGGAAAAGGCATCTGGCTGGACCACCATCTGAGAACAGAACTGTCGTTCTTGTCATCTCTCTCTAACTAGTCTGTCAAGTCGGACAACTAGGGTCATCATCTCCTCTAAGGTCTCAGGAATTTGGTAATTGACTAATAGATCTTTTAAATTATCAGATAGACCAGACCTAAACGGACTCTTCAGGGCTGGTTCATTCCATCCTGAGGGGACACACCATCGTCTGAATTGGGTGCAATACTCCTCCGCAGGGAGATGGCCCTGAACCAGTTCCCTAAGAGCCGTCTCGGATACCAGGGCCCTGTCTGGTTCGTCATAGAGGGTTCCCAGGGCCTGAAAAAACCCCTCCACAGAAGTTAGACAACTGGCCCCAGGAGGTAACGGAAATGCCCAGTCCTGGGGATCACCCTGTAGTAGAGAAATGATAATCCCCACGCGTTGGCTCTCGGGATCGGAGGACACGGGGTGCAAACGGAAGTAGAGTTTGCAATTCTCCTTAAAGGAGAGAAACCTCTTCCGGTCTCCAGAAAAGGGTTCTGGGAGCTTGATCTGGGGTTCAAAATGTGGACTGGAGGACAGAGGAGTGGAAGAACCTTGCCCTAACTCACAAGAACGGAGTCTCTCTCCTAGCTCCTGCACCATCTGTGTCAAGTTAGAGACATGGTCAGTCAGGGTAGTAAGAGGATTCATGATACAGTGGTTATTGGGCCTGTTAATCTGTAACGGTCACGTCCACACACACACAGGGGGAAGGATAGTGACCACTGCGCTCCACCCTCACCCCTGGCCCTGCCTACTTGCCTCACGAGTCCTGATGACAGGGGACAACTGGACGACAGTCCCTAACTTAGGATACGTGCAGGGAAGACAGACAAAATACTGAACATGAACGGACCGGGTCAGAACCAAGAGAGCTACGCAGTACAAAGGGTTAAGCAAAGAATGGTCAGGAGAGTAGAGAAGTACAAGAGGAGTCCTAAGAGAGTAGTCAGGTGGGAGCCGAGGTGACAATACCAGGACAGATGTGCAGTACAGGAGGAGCAGGCAAAGGATCGTCAGGGAACGGAATCAGGTGAGTATTCAGTAGTCCAACAAATAGCCAGGAACCTAGAAATTAACAGGTAACCTGTGGCTAGCAGGCTGCCTGTATTTATAGTGGGGAGTGAGGGTCATGAGACGTGGCCAACGTCACATGACCGACAGACCAACCAGTTGAGCACCGAGTGATCAGCTCGGCGCTCAAGGCAGACTTAGGAGCAGGGAACCACCCAGCAGTAAAGCCGCCCTGGGAATGAGGTCAAACACAGATCCTCATTCCCAAAGCTAAGCAACAGTTCTGCGGGCAATGGGGGACCGAGTGCACCTTCGGAACCTCATTACAGGATGGTTTGACACCTTTCTTTCATGCAGCCCCCTACAGTCGGAAGGGACAATTGTTCTCCACTACTGTCTGCAAAGGGTTGTCTGAGACAAAGGATGGTTTGACACCTTTCTTTCATGCAGCCCCCTACATTACGAAGTAGAGAATGTCATATACTGTAAGCATTAATACAAGGCCTTATATTTTTTCTCTCCATAGAATTGCCAGCAGCACTCGGGCGCCTGAACCTGCTCTTGAAGTGGCCCCGGAACTGGCTGCCACAACCAGCCCTCCTGTCCCTCATACACCTGTTCGGGTCCCCTACCGATTCCATCTTTTCAGCATACGCTCTCACATTAGAGTCAAAATGTGAGAGCTATGCTAAATAGCAGAAGATCCGGTAGGAGCCGTCAGGAGGACTATTGGGACCTTGTACAGATAGTTTCCGATGCTCTAGAAGGTTTTGCAGATGAGATGCGTCGAGCGTTAGATGACTTGGCACGCCGAGTGGAGGGGGCGGAGTCGGTGCGTCAACTCACAGCGAACGAACATTACCTGCAAACTTTTGTCCCCTGAATGCACCAAATAACTCCTGAGCAGGTGCATGCGTCGTTCAGTGGTTCCTCAGATAAAAGATAGTTATGTAGAACTACACAAGCCTTCACTACTTCGTCTATGGTTTCCACTTTGAGGTTAATTCAACGTAACAGGCGGTGTTTCTCTATGAAAAACACAAAAGGCGCACCATAGGGTAGTACAGTCCAGTTAAATAAATGAACATAAAGTACTCCAGATTGGAGGCTCACCTTAATGGGTTGTGCAATCAATAGGCACAGCACTACTGAAGGCTTGAAGAGGGTCGTAATAGTCCCTCAAGGCAGATGGTCATGCAGCCAGGGATGTACCCATTTCCACGTAGGGATGCCTGGAGTCCCCAAAAAGGCGGATAAATCCAAATAAAGAGAAGAAACTCCCACTGCGCAAAAAACAATCTTTGATGACGATAAAAACTTGATTTACTAAATTAGCAGGTGGTACAGCGCGTTTCGGGGCAGAAAACACCCCTTCATCAGGTACAGACTGCTCATACAATAAACACAACTACAAGACACACTTAAATACATAAAAAACGCCAAAATGACATAGAAAGGGGAGTGGAGGGGGAAGTCCTGACCCCTCCACATGTCAAATGCTGAATCTACAATCCAGCTAACAAACCAGTACCATCTTTAAATAGGGCTCATTGTTGAATAAAACATCGGTGGTTAGTGTGGTATAAATAAAAAAAATCATAGCGACAAACTTGCTTAGGGACATTGGAGCGGTGTCCGGCTGTATGAAAAAGCCGGAACACATCGCTCTGATAGGTGCGGTCATGTGATGGCTGCGGCGGTCACATGACGGCTCCATCACCCAGCAACAGGACGCTACTCCTCCCGCCCTGCTAGAATGTATGGGCGGGCGGGAGGAGGAGCGCATCGGAGGAAGCAAGCAGTGTTGGTAACTCTGATGCTGCTCGTGGATGGAAGGGAGAGTGGGGGAAATTGAATAAGAGCAGAAGGGGAGATCAAGGAAACGCTCCTATACAATAATAGGAGGTGGAGGGGGAGAGACAAGAGGCAGGGCTGCCAAGGAAAGATAAGGCGTTTGGGGATAAAAACGGCAGCCATATTATAACACATAAAAAGAAATAAATAACAATAAATATGAATACTAATGTAAATAAATGAATAAATATAATAATAGAAAAAAATTATAATAAATAAATAAATAATGATAATAAATAGGCAAAAAATATACAATTAAATCGCATAATATTAATTGATATTAAATGAAAATTAATAATAAATGACCTCAACACTTGGAATGCAATTAAAATCATCTATATAATAAAATTGATTACCCGGATTAACAATATAATCATAATCACAGGACAGAATAAGCTACTCCATAGAGGTAACATATGCATAATATTAACCCCTTTGGGACACAGCCTCATTTCACCTTAAGGACCAGGCCAATTTTTACAAATCTGACCAGTGTCACTTTAAGTGGTGATAACTTTAAAACGCTTTGACTTATCCAAGCCATTCTGAGATTGTTTTTTTCGTCACATATTGTACTTCATTACACTGGTAAAATAAAGTAAAACAAATTCATTTTTATTTATAAAAAAATACAAAATTTACAAAAAAGTTGTAAAAAATTTCAAATTTCCAAGTTTCAATTTCTCTACTTCTATAATACATAGTAATACCTCCAAAAATAGTTATTACTTTACATTCCCCATATGTCTACTTCATGTTTGGATCATTTTGGGAATGATATATTATTTTTTGGGGATGTTTTAAGGCTTAGAAGTTTAGAAGCAAATCTTGAAATTTTTCAAAAACCCAATTTTTAGGGACCAGTTCAGGTCTGAAGTCACTTTGTGAGGCTTACATAATAGAAACCACCCACAAATTACCCCATTCTATAAACTACACCCCTCAAGGTATTCAAAACTGATTTTACAAACTTTTTTAACCCTTTAGGTGTTGCACAAGAGTTATTGGCAAATGGGGATGAAATTTAGAGAATTTCTTTTTTTTGCCAAATTTTCCATTTTAACCCATTTTTTCCACTAACGAAGCGAGGGTTAACAGCCAACCAAGACTGTATCTTTATTGCCCTGAATCTGCCGTTTACAGAAACACCCCATATGTGGTCGTACACTACTGTACGGCCACACAGTAGGGTGTAGAGGGAAAGGTGCGCCATATGGTTTTTGGAAGGCAGATTTTGCTGGACTGGATTATTTACACCATGTCCCATTTGAAGCCCCCCTGATGCACCCCTACAGTAGAAACTCCCTAAAAGTGACCCCATCTAAGAAACTACACCCCTCAAGGTATTCAAAACTGATTTTACAAATGTTGTTAACCATTTAGGTGTTGGACAAGAGTTATTGGCAAATGGGGATGAAATTTAAGAATTTCATTTTTTTGCCCAATTTTCTATTTTAACCCATTTTTTCCACTAACAAAGCGATGGCTAACAGCCAAACAAGACTGTATCTTTATTGCCATGACTCTGCCGTTTACAGAAACACCCTATATGTGGTCGTACGCTACTGTATGTCTACACGGCGGGGCGTAGAGTGAAAGGAGCGCCGTGTGGTTTTTGGAGGGCTGATTTTTATGGAACGGTTTATTTACACCATGTCCTGTTTCAACCCCCCTGATGCACCCCTGGAGTAGAAACTCCCTAAAAGTGACCCCATCTAAAAAACTACACCCCTCAAGGTATTCAAAACTGATTTTAAAAACATCGTTAAGCCTTTAGGTGTTGCACAAGAGTTATTGGCAAATGGGGATGAAATTTGAGAATTTCATTTTTTTTACAAATTTTCCATTTTAACACATTTTTTCCACTAACAAAGCAAGAGTTAACAGCCAAACAAGACTATCTTTATTGCCCTGACTCTGCCGTTTACAGAAACACCCCATATGTGGTCGTACACTACTGTACGGCCACACGGCGGGGCGTAGAGCGAAAGGAGCGCCGTGTGGTTTTTGGAGGGCTGATTTTTATGTACCGGTTTATTTACACCGTGTCCTGTTTCAACTCCCCTGATGCACCCCTAGAGTAGAAACTCCCCAAAAGTGACCCCATTTTGTAAACTACGGGATAAGGTGGCGGGTTTTTGGGGACTATTTTTAGGGTAAATATGATTTTTGATTGGTGAAATTTCATCTCCATTTGCCATTAACTGTTGAGGAACACCTAAAGGGTTAATAAAGTTTGTAAAATCAGTTTTGAATACCTTGAGGGGTGTAATTTCTTAGATGGGGTCACTTTTAGGTAGTTTTTACTCTAGGGGGGCATCAGGGGGGCTTCAAATGGGACATGGTGTCAATAATAAACGCCATCAAAATCGGCCTTCCAGAAACCATGTCGATCCTTTCCTTTTGCGGCCTCCCTTTTACTGATACAGCAGTTTACGACCACAAATGTGGCGTTTCTGTAAACTGCAGTATCAGGGTAATAAATATTGAGTTTTGTTTGGTTTTTAATCCTTGCTTTGTTACCGGAAAAAACGTATTGAAATGGAAAAGTGCCAAAAATAGCGGTCTTGGCACTGTTCAAATATTTTTTTTTTTGACTGTGTTAATCTGGGGGGTTAGGTTATGGGGTATTTTTATAGAGGAGATTCTTACGAAAGAGGCGATACCTAATAAGTCTACTTTTTTTACAATTATTTAGGTTTTAGACTATATTATACTTTTTGATAAAAGTCTAAAAGTCATTTTATTTTATTTTTTTAGCCAATTATCTTATGTGGGGGCTCATTATTTGCGGGATGAGAGGACGGTTTTATTGCCACTATTTTGGGGGCTATATGACTTTTTGATCGCTTGCTATTAAACTTTTTGTTATGTAAGGTGACAAATCTTTTTTTGCATCCTTTTTTTTTTTTTTGACCGTGTTAATCTTGGGGGTTGGGTCATGGGGTATTTTTATAGAGGAGATTATTACTGACGCAGCGATACCTAATTTGTATACTTTTAATAAATTATTTTAGTTTTTACAATTTTTTGGGTGTCTAAAGTCTGAGAACCAATTTTTTTATCCGATGTCAGTGGCTAAATTGGGATATAAATTTAGTACTTCCTAAAGCAACCAATAATGCAGAGGCGCAGATGATCGGGGCACGTGTCACATTGAGTAGTGGTGTCCTTCCGTATCCCCCTCCTGTGACACACTCTGCACCTTTTTTGGGTTTGTCCCTTCTTTCCAGTATGGGGGACCACACCTGGAAAGTGTTGGCCAGGGACGATCTGGGCACCTACAGTGCCCGAGGTACTTCGGCCTGTTCTTTCCCGGTCCGAAAAGATCAGGGCCTTGAGGACTGCCTTATAGAACTGAAGGAATGTCCCTGTGTTGCCAGCGCTCCGGGACAGCACAAAAGAGTTGTACATGGCAATCTGCACCAAGTAGACCGCAACTTTTTTGTACCATGCCCGGGTTTTGCGCATGGCATTATATGGCTTGAGGACTTGATCAGAGAGATCAACTCCTCCCATATACCGATTGTAGTCGACGATACAATCGGGCTTGAGGACCGTTGCCGCGGTACCTCTCACAGGAACAGGGGTGATGCCGTTACCATGAATTGTGGACAGTACAAGGACATCCCTCTTGTCCTTATACCTGACCAGCAACAGGTTTCCAGTGGTAAGGGCACGGGTCTCACCCCTGGGGATAGGTACCTGGAGGGGGAGGGCAGGGAGGCCGCGTTGATTTTTCCGCATGGTCCCACAAGCGGACGTGGATCTGGCGGCAAGGGACTGGAACAAGGGGATACTAATATAAAAGTTATCCACGTAAAGGTGGTAACCCTTATCTAGCAGTGGGTGCATAAGGTCCCACACAAGTTTCCCGCTAACACCCAGAGTGGGGGGACATTCTGGTGGTTGAATACGGGAATCTCGCCCCTCGTATACACGAAACTTGTAAGTGTACCCTGAGGTACTCTCACAAAGTTTGTATAGCTTCACGCCATACCTTGCCCGCTTTGATGGAACATGCTGGCGGAAAATGAGTCTCCCCTTGAACGCAATGAGAGACTCATCAACCGCGACCTCCCTTCCAGGTACATAGGCCTGTAAAAATTTGGCCCCAAAGTGATCGATGACCGGCCGTATCTTATAATGACGGTCATGGGCAGGATCACCTCGGGATGGACATGCTGCATTATCTGAATAATGCAGACATTTCCGGATGGCCTCAAACCGGGAGCGTGTCATGGCCGTACTGTAAAGTGGGGTCTGGTAGAGGACGTCCCCACTCCAGTAATGCCTGATACTGGGTTTCTTGACCAGGCCCATATGCAGCACGAGGCCCCAAAATGTCCACTTCTCGGCTGCACTGACCGGCGTCCAGCCACCGGGCCTGGCCAAAAAGGAGCCCGGGTGTTGAGCAACGAACTGTTGGGCGTACAGGTTCGTCTGCTCCACCATCAGATTTACCAGTTGGTCAAGCCATTCTGAGATTGTTTTCTCGTGACACATTGCACTTCATGATAGTCATAAATTTGAGTCAATATATTTCACCTTTATTTATGAAAAAATCCCAAATTTACCAAAAAGTTAGAAAAATTTTCAATTTTCAAAATTTCAATTTCTCTGCTTTTAAAACAGAAAGTGATACCACATAAAATATTTATTACTTAACATTTCCCATATGTCTACTTTATGTTGGCATCTTTTTGGAAATGTCATTTTATTTTTTGGGGACAAGGCTTAGAAGTGTAGAAGCAATTCTTAAAATTTTTAAGAAAATTTCTAAAACCCACTTTTTAAGGACCAGTTCAGATATGAAGTCACTTTGTGGGGATTACATAGTGGATACCCTCATAAACGACCCCATTGTAGAAACTACACCCCTCAAGTTACTCAAAACTGATTTTACAAACTTTGTTAAACCTTTAGGTGTTCCACAAGAATTAAAGAAAAATGGAGAATAAATTTCTAAATTTCACTTTTTGGGCAGATTTTCCATTTTATTAAATTTTTTTCTTTAACACATCGAGGGTTAATAGCCAAACAAAACTCAATATTTATTACCCTGATTCTGCGGTTTACAAAAACACCCCACATGTGATCGTAAACTGCTGTACGGGCGCACGGCAGGGCGCAGAAGGAAAGGAACGCCGTATGGTTTTTGGAAAGCAGATTTTGCTGGACTGGTTTTTAGATGCCATGTCCCATTTAAAGCCCCCCTGATGCACCCATCCAGTAGAAACTCCCAAAAAGTGACCCTATTTTGGAAACTGGGGGATAAGGTGCCAGATTTATTGGTACTATTTTTGGGGGCATATGTCTTTTTGATCGCTTGGTGTTGCACTTTGTGATGTAAGGTGAAAAAAATTGCTTTTTGGTACTGTTTTTCTTTTTTCTTTTTTACGGTGTTCACCTGAGGGATTAGGTCATGTGATATTTTTATCGAGCATGTTGTTACGATGCGCCAATACCTAATATGTACACTTTATTTTTTTTATTTCACTTTAACACAATAATGGCATATTTGAAATAAAATAAATGATGTTTTAGTGTCTCCGTGTTCTGAGAGCTATAGTTTTAATATTTTTTGAGCGACTTTCTTATGTAGGGTCTCATTTTTTGCAGGATGAGGTGACGGTTTTATTGGTACCATTTTGTGATCGCTCGGTGTTGCACTTTTTGTGGTGTAAGGTGACAAAAATGGCTTTTTTGACAGTTTTTATTTTTAATTTTTTATGGTGTTTATCGTACGGGGTCGATCATGTGATATATTTATAAAGACTGTCGTTACGGACGCAGTGATACCTAATATGTCTAGTTTTTTTTCCTTTTTCATTTTTTGAGGAAAAGGCAATTATTATTTTTTTTATTACATTTTTATTTATTTATTTTAACTTTTATTATTTTCCCTTTTTTTTATCAAGTCCCACTTGGATCTTGAAGATCCAGTGGGGCTGATGGCTGTACTATACTTTGCAATGCTTTTGCATTGCAAAGTACAATACTATCAAATGTCCTGTAGATGACAACACCGGGCGCTTTTGCAAAGCGTCCGGTTGCCATGGCAACAATCGGGTGCTGCAATCACAGCGCAGCAGCCCCAATGGTTGAGAGAGGAAGCCCTTCACCTTGTTTAGAATCGGGTCTCGTTTGAGGATAAACCAATGTTTGGAAAGGATCTTTTTAATCGTGGTATGATTGCTATTAAAAGTGGTTAAAAAGTTGGTACTTTAACCTCCAACGGGCGGGTCCTTCTTGGTGGTCAAGCTTTTTTTATCTGGTAGGCAATCTTCCTGTGTAAGTGCACGGGCTCTATTAAAGGCCGCTTCTATTATCCCAGGGAGGAAACCTTTCTGTGCAAATCTGGTGCGAATAATCTCACTCTGAGCAATGAAGTCATTGTCTTCTGAACAGTTCCGTCTGACATGTTTGAATTGACTAAATGGGATATTAGTCTTCCACTTCTTATAGTGGTTACTGGCAAAATCGAGGTAGCTGTTACAGTCTACTTTCTTAAAATATGTGCGAGTAGTTATTTTTTCACCGATGCAGTTGAGCTCTAAGTCCAAATATTCAGCAGTTGACTGACTGTGGGTCCCTGAAAGTGTGATGCCCCAACTGTTGTTATTAACATGTCTGATGAAACCCTCCACTGACGTGCTGTCACCTTCCCATATAAAGATCAAGTCTTCAATATAACGACGATAGAAAATTATATTTGGAAAAATTTTTGGAAATAGCTCACTGGCCACACACTCACGGAAGGTGCACAATCTGATTAATTCACCCTTCAAATTAAATAACAGTCAATAGAAGATTGCTGTGTATGGTTAAAATACTATAAAAATGCACATGTGATAAAATATCAAAAATAAAAAATGAATTAAACAGTAGATTCAATTGCTCCCAATGTTACTCGGGTTTTCTTATTGTGGATACTGACAAGTGCAGGTGTCCACAAAAGATTGCAATGCCCTGGGTATTTCTTTAATATATAGCCTACTCTGCTGGTATGCAGGAGGCTATTATTGCACATAGGTTATGGTTACTGTCTTAACAAACGTGTTATTTCTATGTCTGTTTGATGTATATCACAATGTGAAAACACCAAGTTGGATCTCACCTCACCATACACCACCGAGGAGCACGGATACAGAACCGGAACCAAGGCTGAGAAGTAGCGAAAAAAGTAGATTGTCCAGCTTCACCTTGCAGTGCGTGTTTTATTAGGAAACGTGCATATATCACAATGGTTGAAATAGGAATACACCCAATTGCAGATATCTAGTGTGTCTCAGCAGCACACAGGTATATTCCACTACTTATCAATGCAGTCCATATGCTTCCCAAATGCTCTATAATTGGTTCTCATAAGAATGTTCACAGAATTTTGCATAAACTTTTATGTAGATTTTCGTTCGAAAAAATCTGCATGAAAAAATTGTGTGAAACAATTGCATTGGCAAGATTGGTGCTGGTAATATTTCACAGAGTGTAAGTCAAAGTCAATACCAATAGGATGCAAAAATTTTTTTGTTTTTCGCCTAATACGGCGAGACTGTCCGAAGGGGACATTTATGAGCCATTTTTGCAGATGACAGCTAGAGAAAAGGATAAACCCGTTTTTAGATGTTGGTTTGTGATAGGTATTGCACAAGTATTTGTTTTCTTTTTTTGTTATTTGTATATCCAGGAAGTCTACCTTCTCTCTATTTATGCCTGCCGTGAAACGTAAGTTATATGGGTTCTTATTAAGTTCATCCATGAATTGTTGTAGTCCATCTTCACCATTTCTCCAAATGAAAATCACATCGTCGATGTAGCGCCGCCATAGGACCAGGTCACCCGCAAGCTTGGGACCTATGTATTCATGTTCCCACTGGGCCAAAAATAAGTTGGCATAGCTGGGGGCGAACCTGGTACCCATGGCGGTGCCCCTCAACTGTAAATAATATTCCTCATTGAAGAAAAAATAATTGTGGTGAAGAATGTGATCTACACCCTCCATTATGAATTCTATTTGTTCCTGCTGCAGAGTACCACTGGCATTAAGTTGTTTTCTCAAAGCTGAGATTCCCTGTATATGGTCTATTACAGTGTAGAGGGACTGCACATCCAGTGTATTAATGATCCACTCTGGTCGGACGTCCAGTCCCTCCAACACCCCAATAATTTAGGTTGTGTCCTTTATATAGGACTGGGTAGTTTTTACCAATGGCTGCAGCAGGATATCAATATATTGTGATAGGTTAGTTGTTAAAGAACCGATCCCCGATATAATGGGGCGTCCTGGAGGGTTTACTATATCCTTATGTATCTTCGGCAGGCAGTAGAAGATCGGCAGTCTGCCCGGTGTTCCCATAATATATTTATGTTCTTGTTCAGTCAGAATGTTCTGCAGAAGGCCTTTATCACAATATTTTTGCTAAAACCAACTTAAACTCGATTGTAGGGTCTTTTTTTATTAATTTATATGTAGATTGGTCAGACAGCTATGATAGACACTCCCCATTGTACTGATCTTTTCCCCAAATAACAATGGCGCCCCCCTTATAGGCCGGACCAATCACAATGTTCTGTTCTTCCTGTAATTCTCTTATGGCATTAATCTCAGCGCTAGTTAGGTTGTTTCTATTAAATCTTTTTGGCTTGATCTTATTCAGACCTATTTCAATGTTTTTTTGAAAGGCAGAAATTTCTGGATTAATTTCAGCCCTCAGAAATTTTTTAGATTTGTTCCTCAAGTGTGTATGAAGGAATCTTCTTTCTCCGTGTTTATAGTGACCGGGTTTTTCAAAAAATATTTTTTTTTAAACACAACTTTCGAATAAATTTTTGAATACCTATATAGGTATCAAACTTGTTTAACTTCTTCGTTGGGGCAAATTTTAATCCCTTATTTAGTAAGGTGATCTGTGCAGGTGTGAGATTTACTTGACTAAGGTTTACTATATTGCTTTGCTCTATATCTAATAGTGTCTCTTGTGTTCTAATTTTCTTTTTCCCTCTTCGTGTTTTCCTGATTTTGGGAGATATTCTCTGTGATAGTGTATCTGGTTGTCCATTTGTCCGTGGTTGTCCTGTGCATTGTGTGAACGTGAATCGTGTTTCTCCAAATATGTCCTCTGATATATTGATTTCCTCTGTTCTGGTGACGGAATTCTGTGCCTCAGATTGTATGGTGGTCTGTAAGGGATTGGTGTTTGTTTCTCGTGATCTGGTGATTGTAATTGTCTGTGTCGAATTCTTGGTGGATGATGAGGCGGGGTTTGGTCTAAAAAAGAATGTTGCGCTAAAGTCTCAAATCTGTTTTGTGTTGATACGCCATATCTACTATAGGAAAAGAGAAATGTAGCAGCTCTCACCTGCCCTTCCTTTAGTTGTGAGCACGAATGGCCCGTGTCAGGTGCGGGCAGCAAATGCAGAAAGAAGTTGAGAAAAATCCAGCTCCACTTTAAAGGAATTGCGTTTATTCAGCTTGCGGTTAAAAACTCATCCAAGAAATACAAAATTTAGCAGTCTTGTCTTGTCTACATGTTTCGGGCTATCAGAGACATTTCCAGCCCTTCTTCATGACACCTTGTTGTCATGAAGAAGGGCTGGAAATGTCTCTGATAGCCCGAAACATGTAGACAAGACAAGACTGCTAAATTTTGTATTTCTTGGATGAGTTTTTAACCGCAAGCTGAATAAACGCAATTCCTTTAAAGTGGAGCTGGATTTTTCTCAACTTCTTTCTGCCATATCTACTATGGTCATCATGTTCTTTTGATGTCTGTCCATTGGTAGCTGGTTTTGATGATTCATTTGTTGGTCGTATCTCGCTTGTTTTTGCTTTTGGTGTGTATTTATGCTTTTTCATTTTTTTTGTAATTATTTCTTGTTCAGTTTTATCTAAACTTTTGCTGAGTCTTTCCTGCCAAATTTCATAGATCTAATCTCTTGGAAACTGGTCTAATTTACTTTTCAGTTTTGTAATCTTTTCAGACAAGTTATCCAAGATATCCGATCTACGTTTAATGATTAATTCAACTAATACACGTGATTGTGTGAGCAAAAATTCCTCCCACTCTTTATTGAATGCTTCTCCCATTAAATCCTGAGCTAGTAATTTAGTTAGCTGAAGGCCTTTTGGGATCTTATTAAATGCTAGATACTGTTTCAAGGAGCATATCTCCCAGAACTGTCTCAGCTGTTTCTGCATTCGATTTTCTAGTTCCCTGAATGTGTCAGAGACAGATATCTCACCATCTGGTTTCATAGTGTCATCATCAATAACATCAAATATAAAAGATTCAGCTTTTTGTCTCTTGTTTTCCATGTGATTCCATATGTCCATGGTTGTGGCGGAAGAAGCTAAATTTCCACTTGGTGAAAAAAGGAGTACAGACTTGGAAAATTTTTTGGAAATAGCTCACTGGCCACACACTCACGGAAGGTGCACAATCTGATGAATTTACCCTTCAAATTAAATAACTGTCAATAGAAGATTGGCACACTCATACACACGGAGCCACACGGAATCTTAACAATTTATTATAGCTGTGTATGGTTAAAATACAATAAAAATGCACATGTGATAAAATATCACAAATAAAAAATTAATTAAACAGTAGATTCAAATGCTCCCAATGTTACTTGGGTTTTCTTATTGTGGATACTGACAACTGCAGGAGTCCACAAAAGATTGCAATGCCCTGGGTATTTCTTTAATATATAGCCTACTCTGCTGGTATGCAGGAGGCTATTATTGCACATATGTTATGGTTACTGTCTTAACAAACGTGTTATTTCTATGTCTGGTTGATGTATATCACAATGGTTGAAATAGGAATACACCCAATTGCACATATCTAGTGTGTCTCAGCAGCAAACAGACGGCACACAGGTATATTCCACTACTTATCAATGCAGTCCATATGCTTCCCAAATGCTCTATAATTGGTTCTCATAAGAATGTTCACAGAATTTCACATAAACTTGTGTATATTTTCGTTCGAAAAAATCGCATTGGCAAGTTTGGTGCTGGTAATATTTCACAGAGTGTATGTCAAAGTCAATACCAATAACCCACACTCATGGGCTTACCTTCCCTTGTACTCAGCTGATTTTTCGAGTTGTTGTTAGATCCGGCTGCAGGCCGGCGTCTCGGCTTCTGCTCTGTCGGCGTCTCGATAATTTGTGTGTCACATGGGTTATGTTCCCAGTGATGATTTCCAGCTGGTTTAAGGTAGGTTGTGCGAAGCGTCTATTTTCAAATCCTCGGGGTCTTTGTAGATAACAGTGCACTGTTCAATCGAGGTTCAAATCCTTGTGGGGTGAAGCATTTACCAGACACGTTTCGGGGATGGCTCTCCCCTTTCTCAGTGGCAACACCCCTTGCAAGTGAATTGTGGGTTTTTATACCCTTCAATGATCTCATGGAATAAAGGATATGGATTCCTTCAATGTGGATTTTTCACATATGCGATTATTCTGTCGATTTTAAAGGTATTTCTTACTGCTGTGACTGCCCATATTACTTTATAAGTTCATAGTCAATGCGATTTTGCTGTTTTTTGAATATTTTTATACATGCGGGTTTTTTATGCGATTATTGTGCGTTTTTTATTCTGATGCGTTTTTTCTTTCTTGATGCGTTTTTCCAATATTTTTTGCATTTATCAATGCTGATTCTACTGTATGTCATATTTTCATAAAATACCATTCCTAATTCTAGTTATACACAAATTATTCTATACATTCTATATTTGTGATGATTCTTATGTTCAAATATCTATCTTCCAGAATAGCTATCTTCAAAATTAGGCCACAATTTGGCCACATAGTTATGAATCTGACGCATTCAGGGAAGAATCAGGCGACGTACACCCACAATCCAGAGAGGATCGCAGTGCTGATAAACAGCCTGACATGCGATCCCCATTGGCATCAAGCTCCCAAAATCATAGATACGCCTAGATTCGGCTCTCGACATCTTCTCTATGTGATTTCCCCCCCTCCAGTGTGTGTCTATCTTCTCCAGCACCATAAATAATAAGCCCACACAGCTCTTATTGTGCATCTCTTTAAAATGTTTGGATAGTGGGTTGTTTTCACATCCTTTTGTGATATTATTGAGATGTTCTGATATTCTAGTTTTTAACTGTCTTTTGGTTCGACCAATATACATATTCCGCATCTAAAAAAAACATGGGGGTTCAGCCAGCTTTGTGCATTTGTTTTTTTTTCCCCTTTGTTTTTTATTGAGGGGGCTATCTGTATACCCAGATTTGGGCCTTAGTGTATGTGATGAGTGGTTGGGCCGGTAGTATTGGACCACTGGTTTTGTCATATAGAACATGATGCCAATGCCGTTTGATCAACTGCCATATTTGCCTCGATTGGGCATTATAAGGCAAAATTAGTCTGAACTCAGAATTCTTAGAGGAGTCCTGTGGGGGTTTGGTTTCAAAAAAAGATTTTTTGTCCAGCTGTCTCACTTTTACCAATGCTTCTGCGAGTATTTTCACTGGGTAATGTTTTTCTCTAAACTGTAAACTAATTTTTGTGGCCTCCTCCTCAAAATTTTTATTTTCGGTGCAGTTTTGCCTAATACGGCGAAACTGTCCGAAGGGGACATTTATGAGCCATTTTGATGGGGATCAGAGATCTTGGATAACTTGTCTGAAAAGATTACAAAACTGAAAAGTAAATTAGACCAGTTTCCAAGAGATTAGATCTATGAAATTTGGCAGGAAAGACTAGATAAAACTGAACAAGAAATAATTACAAAAAAAAATGAAAAAGCATAAATACACACCAAAAGCCAAAACAAGCGAGATACGACTAACAAATGAATCATCAAAATCAGCTACCAATGGACAGACATCAAAAGAACATGATGACCATAGTAGATATGGCGTATCAACACAAAACAGATTTGAGACTTTAGCGCAACATTTTTTTTTAGACCAAACCCCACCTCATCATCCACCAAGAATTCGACACAGACAATCACAATCACCAGATCATGAGAAACAAACACCAATCCCTTACAGACCACCATACAATCTGAGGCACAGAATTCTGCCACCAGAACAGAGGAAATCAATATATCAGAGGACGTATTTGGAGAAACACGATTCACGTTCACACAATGCACAGGACAACCACGGACAAATGGACAACCAGAGACACTATCACAGGGAATATCCCCCAAAATCAGGAAAACACGAAGAGGGAAAAAGAAAATTAGAACACAAGAGACACTATTAGATATAGATCAAAGCAATATAGTAAACCTTAATCAAGTAAATCTCACACCTGCACAGATCACCTTACTAAATAAGGGATTAAAATTTGTCCCAACGAAGAAGTTTAACAAGTTTGATACCTATATAGGTATTCAAAAATTTATTCGAAAGTTGTGTTTAAAAAAAATTTTTTTTTAAAAACCCGGTCACTATAAACACGGAGAACGAAGATTCCTTTATACACACTCACTTGAGGAACAAATCTAAAAAATTTCCGAGGGCTGAAATTAGTCCAGAAATTTCTGCCTTTCAAAAAAACATTGAAATAGGTCTGAATAAGATCAAGCCAAAAAGATTTTATAGAAACAACCGAACTAGCGCTGAGATTAATGCCATAAGAGAATTACAGGAAGAACAGAACATTGTGATTCGTCCGGCCGATAAGGGGGGCACCATTGTTATTTGGGGAAAAGATCAGTACAATGGGGAGTGTCTATCACAGCTGTCTGACCAATCTACATATAAATTAATAAAAAAAGACCCTACAATCGAGTTTAAGTTGGTTTTAGCAAAATATTGTGATAAAGGCCTTCTGCAGAACATTCTGACTGAACAAGAACATAAATATATTATGGGAACACCGGGCAGACTGCCGATCTTCTACTGCCTGCCGAAGATACATAAGCATATAGTAAACCCTCCAGGACGCCCCATTATATCGGGGATCGGTTCTTTAACAACAACAATATATTGATATCCTGCTGCAGCCATTGGTAAAAACTACCCAGTCCTATATAAAGGACACAACCCAAATTATTGGGGTGTTGGAGGGACTGGACGTCCGACCAGAGTGGATCATTAATACACTAGATGTTCAGTCCCTCTACACTGTAATAGACCATATACAGGGAATCTCATCTTTGAGAAAACAACTTAATGCCAGTGGTACTCTGCAGCAGGAACAAATAGAATTCATAATGGAGGGTGTAGATCACATTCTTCACCACAATTATTTTTTCTTCAATGAGGAATATTATTTACAGTTGAGGGGCACCGCAATGGGTACCAGGTTCGCCCCCAGCTATGCCAACTTATTTTTGGCCCAGAGGGAACATGAATACATAGGTCCCAAGCTTGGGGGCGACCTGGTCCTATGGCGGCGCTACATCGACGATGTGATCTTCATTTGGAGAAATGGTGAAGATGGGCTACAACAATTCATGGAAGAACTTAATAAGAACCTATATAACTTACGTTTCATGGCAGGCATAAATAGAAAGAAGGTAGACTTCCTGGATATACAAATAACAAAAAAAGAAAACAAATACTTGTGCAATACCTATCACAAACCAACATCTAAAAACGGGTTTATCCTTTTCTCTAGCTGTCACCTGCGAAAATGGCTCATAAATGTCCCCTTCGGACAGTTTCGCCGTATTAGGCAAAACTGCACCGAAAATAAAAATTTTGAGGAGGAGGCCACAAAAATGAGTTTACAGTTTAGAGAAAAACAACATTACCCAGTGAAAATACTCGAAGAAGCATTGGGAAAAGTGAGACAGCTGGATAGAAAATCCTTTTTTGAAACCAAACCCCCACAGGACTCCACTAAGAATTCTGAGTTCAGACTAATTTTGCCTTATAATGCCCAATTGAGGCAAATATCGCAGTTGATCAAACGGCATTGGCATCATGTTCTATATGACAAAACCATTGGTCCGATACTACCGGCCCAACCACTCATCACATACACTAAGGCCCCAAATCTGGGTATACAGATAGCCCCCTCAATAAAAAACAAAGGGAAAAAAAAAACAAATGCACAAAGCTGGCTGAACCCCCATGTTTTTTTTAGATGCGGAATATGTATATTGGTCGAACCAAAAGACAGTTAAAAACTAGAATATCAGAACTTCTCAATAATATCACAAAAGGATGTGAAAACAACCCACTATCCAAACATTTTAAAGAGATGCACAATAAGAGCTGTGTGGGCTTATTATTTATGGTGCTGGAGAAGATAGACACACACTGGAGGGGGGGAAATCACATAGAGAAGATGTCGAGAGCCGAATCTAGGCGTATCTATGATTTTGGGAGTATGATGCCAATGGGGCTGAACTCAGAGCTGGAGATTTTCGGCTTTCTGTAGATGTAGGGTCGTCCACCCATGCATTTACAGAGAATCGCATGTCAGGCTGTTTATCAGCACTGCGATCCTCTCTGGATTGTGGGTGTACGTTGCCTGATTCTTCCCTGAATGTGTCAGATTCATAACTATGTGGCCAAATTGTGGCCTAATTTTGAAGATAGATATTTGAACATAAGGATCATCATAAATATAGAATATATAGAATAATTTGTGTATAACTAGAATTAGGAATGGTATTTTAATAAAATAGGACATACAGTAGAATCAGCATTCATAAATGCAAAAAATATTGAAAAAACGCATCAGAAGAAAAAACGCACAATAATCGCATAAAAAAAACGCATGTATAAAAATATTCAAAAAACAGCAAAATCGCATTGACTATGAACTTATAAAGTAATATGGGCAGTCACAGCAGTAAGAAATACCTTTAAAATCGACAGAATAAATCGCATATGTGAAAAATCCACATTGAAGGGTATAAAAACCCACAATTCACTTGCAAGGGGTGTTGCCACTGAGGAAGGGGAGAGCCATCCCCGAAACGTGTCTTGTAAATGCTTCACCCCACAAGGATTTGAACCTCGATTGAACAGTGCACTGTTATCTACAAAGACCCCGAGAATTTGAAAATAGACGCTTCGCACAACCTACCTTAAACCAGCTGGAAATCATCACTGGGAACATAACCCATGTGACACAAAAATTATTGAGACGCCGACAGAGCAGAAGCCGGGACGCCGGCCTGCAGCCGTATCTAACAACAACTCAAAAAACCAGCTGAGTACAAGGGAAGGTAAGCCCACAAATGTGGGTTATTGGTATTGACTTTGTCTTACACTCTGTGAAATATTACCAGCACCGATCTTGCCAATGCGATTGCTTCACACGATTTTTTTATGCGGATTTTTTCAAACGAAAATCTACACGAAAGTTTATGCGAAATTCTGTGAACATTCTTATGAGAACCAATTATAGAGCATTTGGGAAGCATATGGACTGCATTGATAAGTAGTGGAATATACCTGTGTGCCGTCTGTTTGCTGCTGAGACACACAAGATATCTGCAATTGAGTGTATTCCTATTTCAACCATTGTGATATACATCAACCAGACATACAAATAACACGTTTGTTAAGACAGTAACCATAACCTATGTGCAATAATAGCCTCCTGCATACCAGCAGAGTAGGCTATATATTAAAGAAATACCCGGGCATTGCAATCTTTTGTGGACACCTGCACTTGTCAGTATCCACAATAAGAAAACCCAAGTAACATTGGGAGCAATTGAATCTACTGTTTAATTAATTTTTTATTTTTTATGTTTTATCACATGTGCATTTTTATTGTATTTTAACCATACACAGCTATAATAAATTGTTAAGATTCCGTGTGGCTCCGTGTGCATGAGTGTGCCAATCTTCTATTGACAGAAAATTATATTGTTGATCTAATATTTTGAATTATAGATGAGGGTCTCCTAAAACGCCCCCATGAACAAACTGGAGAAACTGGGCGCGAAGTGCATGCCCATTGCGGTCCCTTTGGTCTGAATGTATAGGGATTTTTCAAATCTGAAGACATTGTGAGTGAGGATGAAACAGATACATGTCAAAAGGAAGGATTTTTGTTCTTCAGGCATAAACTCATCATCGTCGAGGAAGCGTTTGGTACAGCTTATCCCCAATTCATGTTTAATATTTGAATAAAGGGCCGTTACATCCAGAGTAAGCCATCGGTACGTGTCCTTCCAGGTGATTCCTTTAATTGCTTGTATCAGAGAGATTGTACCCTTCAGATGTGACGCCAACTTGACTACATGTTTATGCAGGAATATATCCACATAGTGTGACAAATTACACGTAAGGGATGATATCCCTGAGATAATCGGTCTGCCTGGTGGTTTAGAGATATCTTTATGAATCTTAGGTAGATGATAGAACAAAGCGATGGCCGGATCCGTAATTAGGATATATTCTTGTTCCTTCTTAGTCATAATATGGGATGCAGAGTCTACCAGCTCCTTAAGGGCTGTTTCACACGAGCGGATGCTGTGATTTCTTAGTAAAGAGGTCACAGAGAGGCACTGAGCATTATCAGTCATGTTAATGCTTAGTGCCTCTGCAGTCTGCATCGGGTCTTGGCACTCTTTCACGGAGCGGATGCCACGCATGGCATCCGCTCGTGTGAAACAGCCCTAAAGGGAGTCTGTCACCAGCATTTCACTTTTTTAACCCTTCCCACAGCTCCCTAGCATGCTTACAGTTAATAAAAACATTACCTCTGGCATCAATCCTGGACTTATAGAACCCTCAAAAACAATCTTTATAAGATATGCAAATGAGGGCTCGCAAGTGCCCAGGGCAGCGTTACTCTCTTAGGTGCCCTGCTTGCTCAGCCTTCTCATTGCATCCCCCCCTTCCTACCCTCTGCCCGCCCATCCTTTCCCTCTGACCGCCTTTGTACTAACTTGTTATGCTGCCGATATTCCGCGCCGGCGCACTCATTCCTTTGGCCGCGCATGCGCACTGCGATGCCATTCCTTGTACGGCATTTACAGTAACTATTGCGCATGCGCCGGCTAACGACGCCAATTTTATTTATCCATTGGGAGCATTGAGTACAGATTGATGGGAGAAACTAGATTTTTTACAATTTTAAGCACAAGGCCGCAACATAGCAAAATGTGAAAAAGTGAGAGTCTGAAGACTTCCCAAATGCATTATATATTAGTTCATCATAGATCACCCTCTTATGTTTCTCTAACAGTTCACTGTAAGCCCTGCTTGTCTACAAATTAATTGTAAGAGAAGAACATAATTACGCATATGGTACAAATTTGTTGTTCCTTACCTCTTGGCTCCACATATACTGAGATAAGTGGTCTGAGATGATGAAGTTAAAAAAAAACAAGCAATATCATTTTTCAATACTCTGTTGGGAGTTGATTTTTCTATATGTGGCCACACATGTTGTGATGTGGTTGGAATTTGTCAAGGGTTTTGCTAGCATGTTTGCAATAATATAAGAGTAAAGAGTAACGTAAACCTTTGCATCAAATTTTAATGCCCTAAAAAACCTTTCTAATATACTTATTATAAATTTTGCATTTTTTTTTCCCTACCTACAGCGCACCATTCACTGTGCGCTTAAAACTCAGTTTTCTGTACACCGCTGACAGCTCAGCGAGTACGGAGTACTGACTGTGAAATTATCAATGGGGCTGCAGCAGCGCAGTGAGTATGGCAGGAGAGCATATCGCTGCTCCCCCAGAGGTTTACTAACTCCTGGCATAGCACATTGGTATCCTGTACCCATGAGCTATGCCAGGAGTTAGTAATCCTCTAGGGGTATTGGCAGGAGCAGTAAATATGTACTCCTGCCTGACTCACAGTGCTGCTGCAGCCCCATTCGTACATTTCACACTCCGTACTCCGTTCATCGCTGAGCTGTCAGCTGTGTACAGAGAACTGAGTTTTAAGTGCACAGTGAAATGGTGCGTTTAGGTAAGGAAAAGACCTAAGAAAAATTAAAAAAATTAAATAAATAAAGTATATTAGAAAAAGTTTTTTTTAGGCATTAAGGATATTATATTAAAATTTGATGCAAAGGTTTAGTTTCTCTGTAATGAAATTTGTGTAGAGGTAACGGTGGACATTCTATGTCCACCCATGTGCTAACATCTCTGTATATTAGATAGAATAACTAAAAATGTGGCTACTGTATTAACCTAGTCTGAATATTTGGACATTTTGAGTGAAAAATATCTTTTATGAGCTATAAAATTTGAAATACGTAAATTGTGCTTTTTTGTTAAAATGTCAGATTTTTATATCCAGCAACATTGGATTAAAGTTTTATATTAGTTTAAAGAGCTGGATAGTTTTCTATCAAAATAGCAGTGTTTACCAACCAGGGTTTGATGTAACCT
Source organism: Bufo bufo (assembly GCF_905171765.1). NCBI lineage: Eukaryota > Metazoa > Chordata > Amphibia > Anura > Bufonidae > Bufo > Bufo bufo. Next base: position 130,303,389 of record NC_053397.1, on the reverse strand, counting down.
GGTTAGGGCTTCCCCAAAAGACAACATCAGCAAAAGCTGTCACTTTTACAAAAGGGATGAAGCAGATGTAAGTGTTCCCTAGAATTAGAATTTTTTTTAGGGGTTCCCTATTGTAGATAATTGTGGAATTACTGCCTTGACACCTACCTAGATAACATAGTGCCCTCTTTTTTTTATCACATTGTTCATCATTCCATTCCCCCTCTCTTTTGATCTTCGGATGTAAATCTCACACAATCTGGGTTTTTCTTTTTATTGTTTTGGGTTCTCCTTGTGCCAATTTTCTTCAGGTTTGTGAGCGATTTGTTGGTTCCAATCCAAATCCAAATTTGGTTTATTTTTCGCAACCCTATCCAATAGTGGATATCATCTTCAGGCAGGTTTTGGATTAAAAAAGAGATTTCCTCTTTGTTCTGAATTGCAACCATGTCAGTAAAATTTCTTCTACACCAATTACGGGATTCATTCCATGTATGCACCTTGGTGCTATAATGATAAGTCCATGCAGATACTCCTACAATTTTTAAAATCCTAAAAAAAAAAAAAACAGAGATGGTGTTTCAGAAATCTTTTTTTCATAATTTACGTGTAAAATATAACATAAAGTTAAATGTAAAATGACAACTTTGCATAAATCAATAGTGCAGGCGAATGTAAGCAACTTTTTGATATATCTTATCAGATAAAATGTCCCTTGTTCTAGAGTTATCAGCTGTTTCTCACCCCTTACTATATACACACAGTTTCCTAAACTATATTCTTATCTGTATTTTATAAGAAATCAGTCTTGCGAGCCAGGCATCAGTGAAAACACTGATGCTGACGCATTACCCTAGCTGTGCCACGTCATAACTGACCGCAGCATTTGCAGGGTGTGTGGAGGGAGGGAGCTTCCTCCCCATCGGGTCCCCACGCTGCGGTTACAAGGACACAATGGCTGTGAAAGCTGCCGGATGCCTTCCATGTAAGCCTGTGAGACCCAGCCGCCTGGGTCTCACAGGCAAGCAGGCTGTAAGTGTATTACACTGTGTAATACACTTACAACCAATGCATTGCAATACTGATGTATTGTAATGCATTGTAGAGGGATCAGACCATTTTCCTTTAATTCTTGTAGAACACCTCAAGGGTTAACAAAGTTTGTAGCATTAGTTTTTAATAATTTGAGGGGCCGAGATTTCATTACGCAAGCTGCTCAAAATCAACTTTATAACTGAATTGGTGTTTATAAATGGTTTTGGAAATTTTCCTTGAAAATTTTGAAAAAAAAAAGCCTTCTAACGTCCTATTTTTTTTTATGACATTCACAAAATGATGCCAACATAAAATAGACATATGGAAAATGTAAACTAATAATTATTTTGTGAGGTATAAAACCCAAAAAAGCAGAAAAATGCATATTTAGAAAATAGTGAAATGTTTCAATTTTTTTCTAATTTTTGGATAAAAAAAAAAAAGGTAAAACATATTGATTAAAATTTATTACTAACATGAAGTACAATGTGTCCACAAGAAAACATTCTCAGAACGGCTTGGATAAGAAGAAGTGGGAAAATCAGCCTGGGAAGTTAAAGTTAAAAGTGTCTGTGTCCTGAAGGGGTTAAAGAGGCAACTACTGGCAACAGTTGCCTGTGATAGGTCTTCTTGGCCTCACATGCTTTGGTTGTGTTTCATGTGGATTTCTGGACTTGTGACCTTCTGCCTGTTGTTGGACTCTAACTGCTGATCTGGTTCTGGTGTTACCTCACGATTTTGACATTGCTTGGTATATTACTCTACATTGTGTCTTCCCTAGTAATGCTTGTAGTCGAGGAAAAAGTGGACTCTCAAGTTGTGCTGTCATAGAATGCAGGGGACCGATCAGATGCAAAATAAAAAGGTATATTTTATTGTATGAAAAGCAACGTGTTTCAGAGAGTATAATGGCCTCCTTCGTCAGGTGATTCATGTGTAATAGGACACTGTCAATGACAGTATTCTCTGGTTTTTTACTTTTCCTTTTGTCTCCCCTAAGTAGGTCCTGCGCACTTAGTCAGGTCAGGGACTGTAACTCAGTTGGTGGATGCCATTTAGGTGGTGTGGTGGAGGTCAGGTCTGCACTGTTCCCTACCTAAGGTGACAGGTACAACAGACACCATGTCTAAATATGGATTTATTTCAGGAACTAGTTGAGAAGGAACTGAAACAAATGCATGACACTCTCAAGGACGCCAGCGTATCCCACAAGAACAAAAACAAGCTCTAAAGAGCTATCAGACAATAAAAAAATAACTATAAAAATGGCAGACAAGGGGGATCAGTTGGTCGTCCTTGACAGAGAGGTATACTACAATCAAATAATAAAATCCTGAGAGAGGACAATACATACATCAAACTTCCCTCCAATCCTATTGTAAATACCAAAACAGAATAAAAAGAAATCCTAAAGATAGGTTTGAATCATGCATTTATTACACAAAAGCAGTATGTTTTCATGAATGTAAACTATCCAATTACCCCAATCATGCATGCAGTCCCAAAGATTCACAAAAAGGTAAATCCACCGCCCCACGCCCTATAGTTAGTGGCATAGGGTCCTTAACAGAAAGACTTGGTAATTGGCTGGACTGTATAATCCAACCTTGGTCAAGAGGACACCGGGTTACATCAAGGAACACATCAGAAGTCCTCCGGTCATTCTATAATAAACAATAGAAATCCCATTACAGATGGCTCACGGTAGACGTGGTAGCATTATACCCTCTATCCCACATTCCATTGCACTAGAAGCATTAGAGTATCATCTCCATAGGTGCAGTGGATACGGGGATGAATTTATTGATTATGTCCCTTGATGTAACCCGCTTCCTCATGTGCCATAATTATTTTTTGTTTGACAATGAGTTTTACCTTTAATCACAGGGTGTTTCAATGGGGGCCAAATATTCCCCAGCCCTCGCTAATTTAACAATGATTTATTGGGAGCAAAAATACATATATAATGTTAATAATCCATTTGCTCACTGTCTGAACTGGTATGGCAGGTACATCGACGATCTGCTCATAATCTAGAGTAGCGATGTGCCTGCCATACACCAAGTTCATGCAGTACCTACAAAATAAGAATTATAACCTTAAATTCACATACAATGAAGATTCGAGTATGATTGAATTTTGGATTTGAGGCTCACGGGTTCCCAAACAAAACCATTCAAACAAAAACCTATAGAAAGGAGATTGCAGGGAATACAATTCTACGGGCTGACAGTCCATCACTGCCACCATACCATCAAATCTATCCCAGTGGGAGAATTTATACGGGCCAGGAGAAACTGTAACACATTGGAAGCGTTCAAACAGAAATGGTTATGTTATATGGCGGCGCCTCTTAGATAGAAAATATACTGAATGGGATGATCTCAAGAGGCCTCCAAATAGCAAAAAATAAACCCAGGGAATTATTGCTTTTTAAAAATAAAAATAAGAACAAAAGCATAAATGAAGATGGTAAAAACAACTACAAAAATAAAATGATATACAAAAGAGCCAAAACACAGTGTTTGGAAAAAATACAATATGCGCAAATTAATACAGATGAGGAATCAAGGGAAAATAACAACAAAAAAATAATACAACCCAACTCTGGTACTTACGTACCGCCGCCAATACAATCTAATTCAGAATATTATTAAAAAAATACCTGCCAGTATTATATGAGAACAACATACGTAATACGTACTCAAAGAGGGCTGTAGGATTGTATCAAAAAGACCGCACACAATAGGAAACTCTCTGTCCCCGTCTATGTTCGTACGAGAAACTTGCCCACAAACTAGTACATGGCTAACATACAAAGGGTTCACACGTTGCCGTAGTCAGCGCTGCCGCACACTGCATTTATGCACAAAATAAAAAAACTTTTTGTAATGCAGATCACACTCAAACTTATAATATTAAGTCCTACACACTGCAATACCAAAGCAGTAGATTATGTGATCTGGTGTGAACATTGCGACAAAATGTATATAGGGTGCACTATAAGAAAATTCAAAAATCGGATTTTGGAACACCTGAACTATATAGACAACCCTTCTACACCAACATATCAAATGTAGCAAAACATTTTATTGAAAAACATAACCGGAGCCCCAAACATTTTAAAGCATATGCCATAGAACAAGTAAAAACCTCTATCAGAGGAGGGAACATAAGACATCAAGTAAACCTGAGAGGGCTTTTTGGATATTTAAAACTGGAGACAAGATATCCAAAGGGTCTCAAACCTAAGTAAGGGAAATTATGCATTTTTATTAATATTGCCCTATAATTTATGAATGTATGGATCAATGAATATTTCTATACGCTTATGGCATACATGCTGAATATTTATGCATGTATATATTTTCTATTAATATATCCAGCAACACTATTTGAAAAAGTCAGAAACCAAACTGAGAAGTAACGCGAATATAATGTGAATGAATACCTATCCAACGCAGCGGATTTGCCAGCAGAGTTTTTCACATTTTTGGTTTCTTTTCTTTTCATATTTTATTTGTATGTTATGAAATTTTTAATATGTTAGAAGAGAAAATCTGTATGTATAGAAACAAGTATGTTTTTAAAGTAACTTTATGTAAATCTCTGTATGTCAGATATTCAATTGGAATGGTTCTGGTGCTCCAGGTGATAATTATTAGAGACATGTGTTGTGCAAAGGAGAGGAATCCAATTGCCCCATGCTGTTTTCTCTCTCCACCCTGTGCATAGTCACGGGTGGGAGTGACTATAACGTTAATTATACACATTTGAGCTCTTATTTATACCTGATGAACACCGACACACACCACTGTTACGAATAAGAATTTTTTCGAAACGCGTCAACAGCCTACACCAGAGAGAATTTGAGTCCTGTATTGTCTGTGCACAATTGCTACAATAAAGATGGAGAACTTGACACTTCAAAAAAAGTGAGTGCTGGAGTCTGAATCTTTCCATTATTTCTTGTACTTCTACCTAACATGCATGCTTCAGTTAAGTAATTATTAAACTTAATCCTAGCCAATGTGTATCATATAATAAAAGGATCTAAGCAATGACTACATCCCCAAACCTCATTTTTTTAGAGGATCGCTCACATATATAGCCATTGAACACTGCCGTAGCTAGTGAGCAGACTACTTGTTGACCTGTATTGTTTGCTGGGAACTTTCAGGCACAAATATCTCACAATAATAGCTGCTGATTAATTCAGCATGAACCCTGTCTGATCGGGATGTCTAATTTTAGACAGACAAGTAGCCAGTACTTAGGCTATAATCTCTGTGTCTACCAGCAATAAATATTAGGCCTATAAGGGTCCAGCCCTAAAGGCGAATTATCAGGTTTTGGAAGAAAAACTATCATTGCCTCTCTCATAGAATCAGACATTTTTAATTTTGACCAAGATGTCTACTTATGATAGTCAAGATAGAATAACCTGTTACCACCCCTTCTTGTATAACTCTGCAGTTCAGGAGCTTTATTATTAGCTAAAGATGACACTGCATCCTGCAATTCATCCAGCACTGTTGGAGCATCTAAGATTATTCTATCTATATCAGATACTTGTGACAGAGTAAAAATTTATCAGATACTCCTCAATCTCAACATCTATCCTGCAGTTGCTTCCCCAATTACTAAGTCTTCGCTTATTCCTGCTGATAAGCTGGAAGCCATTATGGCCTCCCACACTACATTTAATTGAGCCGACGCTGCATTGATATAAAAGTCAGTGATATGCTGGGGATAACATTAATGTCTACTACATTCAACCAAAATGCTTTGAGAGGAATCATGAGGGTAATATTTGTAGTCAGTTTTTCTTCAGTGTGTGGTTGAAGTACTTTATTTCAAACTTATCAAATTCACAGGTTGTTTGTTAAATTTCGCTCCTCTTTGAACCTAACACTTTTGTCTAGAAAGGCTACTCCAGTTTTATGCATCACTGCCTATCGGAATAGCTTTTGGAACTTCCTTTGTGACTTTTAAAAAAAGTCCCAGTGATAAGTTTGGAGTGAATCAAAATTATTCGTTGGTGAAAAATTAAGTCATAAAAGCGAAATATCAGTTGCTTGGAGGAAATATTTACCACATCCAATTTGGAAGCTTTGGTTATTTCCACTTCTGTTGTCGGGTTGTAACCCTGTTCTTTCTTCTGTGTGTTCTTAGCTCGATCTGTTGTTTTTTTGAAAAATGTTTAATACATTTTTGCTTGCCAATTTTAAAGTAGGAAAGCTAGATAGGATAGTAGTACTACCTGAGCTTGAAGCATAATCCGAGTCCTGCCTGAAGTTTGGACAGGGCTAAAGATGACCTGATAAACAAATGAATAGGGATGAGCGAACCCGAACTGTATAGTTCGGGTTCGTACTGAATTTTGGGGTGTCCCGTGACACGGACCCCGAACCTTTTTCGTAAAAGTCCGGGTTCGGGTTCGGTGTTCGGCGCTTTCTTGGCGCTTTTTGAAAGGCTGCAAAGCAGCCAATCACAAGCGTCATACTACTTGCCCCAAGAGGCCTTCACAGCCTTGACTACTATTGGCATGGCTGTGATTGGCCAGTGCAGCATGTGACCCAGCCTCTATATAAGCTTGGTCACGTAGCGCTGCACGTCACTCTGCTGATTCAAGCATAGGGAGAGTTGCTGCTGGCGACGTTAGGGGCGAGATTAGGCAGATAATTCCTCCAAAAGACTTAATTCAGTGATCGATCTCCAGCTGTGGAACATTGAAGTGCTAATATTGAATTGCTCACTTTTTTTAGGTGCCCAGAGCGTTTTATATCACTTTTTTCTGGGGTGATCGGTGGCCATTTTGTGGCTTGTGGTGCCCCAGCACAAGCCTACCACCAAGTGCATTTAACCATCAATAGTGTGGTTATTTTTTGCTATATCCTACATCAGGTGCAGGCTGAGCCTGTGTCACCCAAGTGCATTTTAACCATCAATAGTGTGGTTAATTTTTTGGCGCATATACTACATCAGGTGCAGGCTGAGCCTGTGTCACCCAAGTGGCGTTTAACCATTAATAGTGTGGTTATTTTTTGGCCATATACTACATCAGGGGCAAGTTGAGCCTGTCACCCAGCGCCTAAAAAATAGCCCTGACATTTATATTCCTACTTTCAAGGTGCTGATAGTGTCATTCTGAAAAACTTAACACACACGCTACAGTGCAGATACAGTCTAATTCTGTGATTAAAGGTATACCTGTTCAGACAGCGCCTAAAAAATAGCCCTGACATTTATATTCCTCCAAATCAGTACTGTTTTAGCTGGTCAAATTATTTGTAGTGATCGTAAAAGCACAGTTTTTGTTCTGGGTTGAAAAACTATTCCCAAATTTGCCATTTTCAAAATTGGGGTGAAACGGGAACAATGAGGAAAACATCTAGTAAGGGACGCGGACACGGACGTGGACATGGTCGCGGTGGTGTTAGTGGACCCTCTGGTGCTGGGAGAGGACGTGGCCGTTCTGCCACAGCCACACGTCCTAGTGTACCAACTACCTCAGGTCCCAGTAGCGCCAGAATTTACAGGGATATTTGGTGGGGGCCCAATGCCGTTCTAAGGATGGTAAGGCCTGAGCAGGTACAGGCATTAGTCAATTGGGTGGCCGCCAGTGCATCCAGGCACGTTCACATATATCTCCCACCCAGGTCTTTCTGCAGAAAGCGCACAGATGGCGCATGAAAACCAAGCCCATCAGTCTGTCACATCACCCCCATGCATATCAGGAAAGTGTCTGAGGCCTCAAGTTATGCAGAAGTCTCTTATGCTGTTTGAAGACTCTGCTGCCTGGTTTCCCAAGGGCATCCACCTAGCCCTTCCCCAGGGGTGGAAGAGATAGAATGCACTAACGCACAGCCACTTATGTTTCCTGATGATGAGGACATGGGAATACCACCTCAGCACGTCTCTGATGATGACGAAACACAGGTGCCAACTGCTGCGTCTTTCTGCAGTGTGCAGACTGAACAGGAGGTCAGGGATCAAGACTGGGTGGAAGACGATGCAGGGGACGATGAGGTCCTAGACCCCACATGGAATGAAGGTCGTGCCACTGACTTTCACAGTTCGGAGGAAGAGGCAGTGGTGAGACCGAGCCAACAGCGTAGCAAAAGAGGGGAGCAGTGGGCAAAATCAGAACACCCGCCGCCAAGAGACTCCGCCTGCTACTGACCGCCACCATCTGGGACCGAGCACCCCAAAGGCAGCTTCAAGGAGTTCTCTGGCATGGCACTTCTTTAAACAATGTGCTGACGACAAACCCGAGTGGTTTGCACGCTGTGCCATCAGAGCCTGAAGCGAGGCATTAACGTTCTGAACCTTAGCACAACCTGCATGACCAGGCACCTGCATGCAAAGCATGAACTGCAGTGGAGTAAACACCTTAAAAACAAGGAAGTCACTCAGGCTCCCCCTGCTACCTCTTCTGCTGCTGCCGCCTCGGCCTCTTCTGCTGCTGCAGCCTCGGCCTCTTCCTCCACCCTGGAGGAACGTTGGCACCTGCCGCCCAGCAAACATGGGATGTACCACCAACACCACCACCTGCGTCACCAAGCATCTCAACCATGTCACACGGCAGCGTTCAGCTCTCCATCTCACAAACATTTGAGAGAAAGCGTAAATTCCCACCTAGCCACCCTCGATCCCTGGCCCTGAATGCCAGCATTTCTAAACTACTGGCCTATGAAATGCTGTCATTTAGGCTGGTGGACACAGACAGCTTCAAACAGCTCATGTCGCTTGCTGTCCCCACAGTATGTTGTTCCCAGCCGCCACTACTTCTCCAAGAGAGCCGTGCCTTCCCTGCACAACCAAGTGTCCGATAAAATCAAGTGTGTACTGTGCAACGCCATCTGTGGCAAGGTCCACCTAACCACAGATAGGTGGACCAGTAAGCACGGCCAGGGACGCTATATCTCCCTAACTGCACACTGGGTAAATGAAGTGGCGGCTGGGCCCCAGGCGGAGAGCTGTTTGGCGCACGTCCTTCCGCCGCCAAGGATCGCAGGGCAACATTCTTTGCCTCCTGTCTCCTCCTCCTCCTACTCAGCTTCCTCCTCCTCTTCTTCCACCTGCTCATCCAGTCAGCCACACACCTTCACCACCAACTTCAGCACAGCCCGGGGTAAACGTCAGCAGTCCGTTCTGAAACTCATATGTTTGGGGGACAGGCCCCACACCGCACAGGAGTTGTGGCGGGGAATAGAACAACAGACCGACGAGTGGTTGCTGCCGGTGAGCCTCAAGCCCGGCCTGGTGGTGTGCGATAATGGGCGAAATCTCGTTGCAGCTCTGGGACTAGCCGGTTTGACGCACATCCCTTGCCTGGCGCATGTGCTGAATTTGGTGGTGCAGAAGTTCATTCGCAACTACCCCGACATGTCAGAGCTGCTGCATAAAGTGCAGGCCGTCTGTTCGCGCTTCCGGCGTTCACACCCTGCCGCTGCTCGCCTGTCTGCGCTACAGCGTAACTTCGGCCTTCCTGGTCAACGCCTCATATGCGGCGTGCCCACCAGGTGGAACTCCACCTTGCACATGCTGGACAGACTGTGCGAGCAGCAGCAGGCCATAGTGGAGTTTCAGCTGCAGCACGCACGGGTCAGTCGCACTGCGGAACAGCACCACTTCACCACCAATGACTGGGCCTCCATGCGAGACCTGTGTCCCCTGTTGCGCTGTTTCGAGTACTCCACCAACATGGCCAGTGGCGATGACGCCGTTATCAGCGTTACAATACCACTTCTATGTCTCCTTGAGAAAACACTTAGGGCGATGATGGAAGAGGAGGTGGCCCAGGAGGAAGAGGAGGAAGAGGGGTCATTTTTAGCACTTTCAGGCCAGTCTCTCGAAGTGACTCAGAGGGAGGTTTTTTGCAACAGCAGAGGCCAGGTACAAATGTGGCGAGACAGGGCCCACTACTGGAGGACGAGGATGAGGAGGAGGTGGAGGAGGATGAGGATGAAGCATGTTCACAGCGGGGTGGCACCCAAAGCAGCTCGGGCCCATCACTGGTGCGTGGCTGGGGGGAAACACAGAACGATGACGATACGCCTCCCACAGAGGACAGCTTGTCCTTACCTCTGGGCAGCCTGGCACACATGAGCGACTACATGCTGCAGTGCCTGCACAACGACAGCAGAGTTGCCCACATTTTAACGTGTGCGGACTACTGGGTTGCCACCCTGCTGGTTTCCCGGTACAAAGAATGTGCCCACCTTACTTCCTACACTGGAGCGTGATAGGAAGATGCGCGAGTACAAGCGCACGTTGGTAGACGCGCTACTGAGAGCATTCCCAAATGTCACAGGGGAACCAGTGGAAGCCCAAGGGCGAAGGCAGAGGAGGAGCAAGAGGTCGCCAACGCAGCTGTGTCACGCCCAGCTCCTCTGAGGGCAGGGTTAGCATGGCAGAGATGTGGAAAAGTTTTGTCACCACGCCACAGCTAACTGCACCACCACCTGATACGGAACGTGTTAGCAAGAGGCAACATTTCACTAACATGGTGGAACAGTACCTGTGCACACCCCTCCACGTACTGACTGATGGTTCGGCCCCATTCAACTTCTGGGTCTCCAAATTGTCCACGTGGCCAGAGCTAGCCTTTTATGCTTTGGAGGTGCTGGCCTGCCCGGCGGCCAGCGTTTTGTCTGAACGTGTATTCAGCACGGCAGGGGGCGTCATTACAGACAAACGCAGCCGCCTGTCTACAGCCAATGTGGACAAGCTGACGTTCATAAAAATGAACCAGGCATGGATCCCACAGGACCTGTCCATCCCATGTGCAGATTAGACATTAACTACCTCCCCTTAACCATATATTATTTTACTCCAGGGCACTTCCTCATTCAATCCTATTTTTATTTTCATTTTAACCATTATATTGCGGGGCAACCCCAAAGTTGAATGAACCTCTCCTCTGTCTGGGTGCCGGGGCCTACATATGTGACAGTGGCCTGTTCCAGTGGTGGGTGACGTGAAGCCTGATTCTCTGCTATAACATGAAGACTGATTCTGTGCTGACATGAAGCCAGATTCTCTGTTACGGACCTCTCTCCTCTGTCTGGGTGCCGGGGCCTCAATATGTGACAGTGGCATGTTCCAGTGGTGGGTGACGTGAAGCCTGATTCTCTGCTATGACATGAAGACTGATTCTGTGCTGACATGAAGCCAGGTTCTCTGTTACGGGACCTCTCTCCTGTCTGGGTGCCAGGGCCTAAATGTGTGACAGTGGCCTCTTCCAGTGATGGGTGACGTGAAGCCTGATTCTCTGCTATGACATGAAGACTGATTCTGTGCTGACATGAAGCCAGATTCTCTGTTACGGGACCTCTCTCCTCTGTCTGGGTGCCAGGGCCTAAATGTGTGACAGTGGCCTCTTCCAGTGGTGGGTGACGTGAAGCCTGATTCTCTGCTATGACATGAAGACTAATTCTGTGCTGACATGAAGCCAGATTCTCTGTTACTGGATCTCTCTCCTCTGTCTGGGTGCCGGGGCCTAAATATGTGACAGTGGCCTGTTCCAGTGGTGGGTGACGTGAAGCCTGATTCTCTGCTATGACATGAAGACTGATTCTCTGCTGACATGAAGCCAGATTCTCTGCTATGACATGAAGACTGATTCTCTGCTGACGTGAAGCCAGATTCTCTGCTATGGACCTCTGTCCAATTGATATTGGTTAATTTTTTATTTTTTTATTTTTATTTAATTCATTTCCCTATCCACATTTGTTTGCAGGGGATTTACCTACATGTTGCTGCCTTTTGCAGCCCTCTAGCTCTTTCCTGGGCTGTTTTACAGCCTTTTTAGTGCTGAAAAGTTCGGGTCCCCATTGACCGGGTTCGGGACGAAGTTCGGTTCGGGTTCGGATCCCGAACCCGAACATTTCCGGGAAGTTCGGCCGAACTTCTCGAACCCGAACATTTAGGTGTTCGCTCAACTCTACAAATGAACAGTTCTGATAGGAAGAAATTACAGAGAGTGACATTTGTTCACAAATTTCATCCTTACAACGCAGGTTTTGACAATGTGGTCCGAAAACACTGGCAATTACTGACTAAGGCCTATCCAGGTGTGGAGGAATTTAAAAATCCAACTTTGATTTGTAATAAGCGAAACCCTAGTTACAGGGATAAATTGGTACATGCAGGCCTGGGTAGTAATAAAGAGGGCTTGAGACAGAGCATCTTAGTTACTTGGAAAAAAGGGCACTTTTCCGTGCCTCCATTGTTTTCAATGTTCCCACATTATAAAGGGCTCTGTATTTCACCATCCCCATACAGGGAAGGCCTTCAAAATAGATGGCATTTTCACCTGTGAATCTACCAATGTTATATATTTCATAAAATGCCCATGTGGGCTGCTATATATTGGAGAAACAATGCAGATCATAAGAGACCGGATTTTTAAACACAAGTCGACAATAAGGACAAAAAAAACTGCTGTTACTTCTACCTTATCATTTTGATAAATATAAACATTCCATTGCACAATTCCAGGTTTTGGAACAAATAAAGAGACCTAGGAGAGGGGGTGACATCAAAAAACTTTTATTACGTAGAGGCGTATTGGATCCATATGTTGGATACATTACAACCGAGAGGCTTAAACAAGGAATATGAGATCTCTAAATATGTGTATCTATAAATTATCATTTTATTTTTATTAATTTTATCTGCAGACCTTATCCTCACACTAAAATATTATCACTGGAAGATTAGACTGTATCCTTTGACTACACATAATTACAAGTTATATTTGTATCATGTATTGTGTTTATATCATTTGTTGTGTTTTGTTTGATTACCGCCAGAAATGGGGAATCTGACATCTAATGTGTGACTCATTGCTTCACCTATATATACCACGTGTATACCTGATTTTTTACCTGTTGACAAACGCATATTAGCCGAAACACGTCCTTGTACACGCTATACAATATGTGGAGTTAATTAAAAGCATAACCGAAAAGTAAGATAAGACTGCCGGGATTTCTTTCTTTACACAGAGAAAACTATTGAGGCTGCCCCACACTACTCGGCATTCCTATAAACCTGGGACACGATCAGCCCTGGGGAGCGGCAAGCTGCAATATCACAATCTGAGAAATCTGACTATGATGATGATTTTGTGTTGGACAGGACCCAGTGGTGGATCCAGAGCCTGGTCTCAGGAGGGGCACTTCCAGATTGTTTTGTGGCGGCGGACAGAAAATAATGTGTTGCTTATAGAATAGACTATTTTATTTAACCTATTGTACAGCTCTAACCTTATTTAAAAGGAGAGGTGGACAGTATATACTGTATGAGGCAGTGGAGAGGTGAGGTGGACAGTATATACTGAATGAGGCAGTGGAGAGGTGAGGTGGATAGTATATACTGTATGAGGCAGGGCCAGTCTGATCACACTCTGCACTGAGGAGAGAGATGGCAGCACTCCCCCCGCACCACAGAGACAACACAGGACCCCCACACCTTACCACAGAGTACAGATGTAGACAGATTTCTTGTAATGGTTCCTGAATCATAGTATTATGCTATAACTTTAAGACCTCATTAAAGAGGGTCCCCTCTAACAGGGCACAGAATTATACTCCTTACAGGTACTACTGAAGAAACAGACCTGCTTTTTTTAGTGCATGAATATAAGTTATCATCATGCAGACAAGGTTAGGTACAACTCACAAACTCAGTGACCAATGGACAAAGAAACATCACAAGTTTCTAATAATTAGGGCTATTTTCTGTAAAAAAAAAAAAAAGAAAGAAAAGTCTTACTGCTAGCCACTAAAAAAAAGCAGGTCTGTTTCTTCAGTGGAAAATGATCATTCCAAGAGGGTCACAAGATGTTTTTCATATCATAGCTGTACTATTAGACTCTTAACTTAGTCTCTGACTCACACACCCTTCTGTGCTGGCTGCAGGCGCTTCCATACACGCCGGCTGCAGTCAGAAACACTCTGTCTCCTCCGGCGCTGTGGCTGTGGCCAGTCTCTTGCGTCAGCGTGCGCAGACTCGCACACCCTGCTGCAGGCGCTCACGCAGGCTCCCGACACTGTGTGTGAGTAGAAGAAATGCTCTGTCTCCTCCCCGCGCCGCGGCTGTGGGCGGTCTCTTCAGGTCCCGCGGCAGTTTGTAACCCTCTTGTCCCCGCTCTTCTTCCTTCCCCTGCTAGCCCTCTCTCAAACTATATTCTTGGGTGGGGGGGGGAGCAATTGACCCGTTGCCCGCCCCCCCCCCCCCTTGGATCCACCAGATCTGGTTAATGAGAAGAAGTGACATCAGTGAAGGAGGGGTGATGATTTTGTGTTGGACAGGAGACCTGGGTACTGGATCTGGTTAATCAGAAGGAAGGAACATCAGAGAAGGAAAGGGGTTGGAGGCAGCAATAGACTACAACTGGGAAACATGATCAGTGACAATGGTAAAAATATTGTGGTTGTGCTGCATTTGGGGAAAGTAACACATGCTCTTTGCATAGCGCACATGATAAATATAGTGGTGCAATGCTTTCTAAAACAAAAACAAACAAGTGCAGAAGGTGCTGGCAATGTCCAGTAGACATTCCAATGTTCTTATCTGGCTAAGAAGGCCCTCCTAGACTTGCAACAACCGCATGGTCTGCTTTAGTACCACTTAATCTGCAATGACAACCATGCATCTGTAAGAACAGCGTCAGGGATAACATCATGCACCACACCACATCTGGCAGCATGGGTTATTTTAAACTCAGTCAGTGGCAGCTTATCAGGCATGCAATTCTGGTACTCATGCCTTTTCAAAGAGGACACCAGTTTGGTGAGCAGGGATAACAGCGGCATTAATCAGTTAATTTACCTGATATTTACAATAGAGCAAATGCTGATACAACAAAGGATGGTGAAAGATGGTGCTGCCCTGTGGCTGTTAGAGACCTGGTCAGACAAAGTCGCATGGAGGAGCAAGTGAAGAAGGATGAGGAGCTACAACTGGAGGAGGAGTAGGAGTTGGTGGTACAGGAGTATATGGAGTTTTCCCAGGCACAACTATCGGATGATCAGGGCCAGCACGAGGTTCATTAGGGCCATTAGGAGATAAATCTCAGTGGGCCCCTGTCACGGTCCCTCCCATGATAGATTTCAGGAGATAAAGGAGAATGGTGGAGCGTGGAGGAATATAACAGCCTCTTTGATTACTCTTGATTGTTGTTAATGAATACATCCCTTTTTTCAGGTGTAGCTTAGTAGTCATTGCTTCTACCCTATTTAGTCTTACCCCACCCTTCTGACTGTGCGGTAAGAAAGCTTCATTTGGTTTTGTAAGAGCTGGTGTGTGGTACTCTCTCAAGTTCCTGCTCGTCTATCTCACTACAGCAGTTAAGTGTCTTGTTTTGTTTTTCCTTCAATGTTGCTTGTTACTAGGCCTCAGGGAGTCGCTTGTTTCTTCCTCTGAGAAGGAACGTGTTGTCTTAGCCCTGCCAATATCCATATTGCTCTTTAGGGTCTCCAGGATCACAGGTTCCAGGGTATGGGCGTTCCTACCTTCAAGGGATGCCCATACGGTTAGGAGTCAGGGCCAGGAGTAAGGTTCTCTAGGAGGTGACTTTTTCCTTTCCCTAGCGCTGAGGCCTAGTGGCTTTCCCTTTCCCTCCTGGTTGTCAATGTGGTGTTTCCTCCTATACTGTACCTCATCTGTGACATTATCATACCGCCAAAATTTTTAAATTTTTCTTCAGGTCAGTGCAGCTATGGATCCTATGTGTGCACTGGTCAGACAGCTGCAGGGGCTGTCTATGGAGGTAGCAGACCTCTGCGCGACAGTCTAGCAGATTCAGAGACCACAAGAGGCTGGTTTCCGGTGGTGGGTACCAGGGGTGCCCTGAACCTAAGGTTGCCCTCCCAGACAAAATTTCCGGGGGTAGTGACAATTTCATTCGGTTCAGGGAATCATGTAAATTGTACTTTAAGCTGTGTCCATACTCTTTTGGGGATGAGTGTCAACATGTGGGTATGATCATTTCATTGCTTAAAGATGATGCCCAGTCTTGGGATTTTTCTCTGCCGACCAGATCACCATCCCTCCAGTCGATAGATGAATTTTTTAGAGCCTTGGGTCGTATTTACGATGACCCGGATCGGATCTCTCAGGCCGAGACCAAGTTACGTGGTTTACAGCAGGGAGAGCACTCCGTGGAGATCTATTGCTCTGAATGTAAGAGATGGGCTATAGATACGGAGGGGAATGGTCCTGCTCTCCATAGCCAGTTCTGTCAGAGTCTATCTGAAAGGCTGCAGGACACATTGGCCTTTCATGAAAAACCTGAGTCATTGGAAGCAGCTATGTCCCTTGCTGTACGTCTTGATAGACGCCTGAGGGAGAGATATAAGGGTCCCCACCCTCAGGACATCCTGTCAAATAAGGTGGCGGCTTCCTTTGACACTTATGGTAAAGAGACACCTGTGGTTACGCCTTGTGATGAGCCAATGCAGTTAGGGGGAGATACTCCTGGGACTGCTGGCAAGAGCTTTGGTCATATGAAGGGAGTCTGTTTTGTGAAAATTTGTCCGTACATTCAGTGTAAAGGTAAAAAAAAAAAAATCCCCAATTTACTATTGGTGGTGTGGGTGGGGAGCAAGAAAACTTACTTTTGTCATTTACTGGTAGTAGCCGATTTCTCCTGTCTGCCGAGGTGGTGCTAGAGTCCAAAACTGTGAAAATCAAGGTATTTATTGACAGTGGAGCAGGGGTTAACCTGATTGATAGACAGTTCGTTCATATTCATGGGTTGACTACCAGTGTATTAGAGAAAAGTATTTCTGTCTTTGCAATTGATTCAGCACCTCTAACCCAGAAATGATTGTCACAGGTGGTGAATGACATCCATTTAAAGAGTGGGTGATTTTCATCAGGAAGTCATTTCACGTTTTGTTTTGGAGAGTCTGCCTGCTCCATTGGTTTTGGGCTTACCATGGTTAAGCAAACATAATCTGACCATCGACTGGCAAGCGAGACAGATTCTCGATTGGAGTGAATTTTGCATAGACAACTGTCTTAATACATCATTCTCTGTGGTTACCACTAAAACTGTACCCTCGTTAATTTCCGAATTTTCTGAAAGTGGTAACCAGGAGTTACCTCCGCATCGGGAGTATGATTGTCCCGTCAATCTTATTCCCGGAGCCTAAACTGCCCAAATCTCGGTTGTATAATCTTTCGGAACCAGAAAGAAAGGCCATTCGAGAGTATATCACCGAGAGTTTGGTGAAGGGACCTATCAGACCATCCAAATTCCCAGTGGCTGCTGGGTTTTTCTTTGTAAAAAAAAAGAATGATACTCTTAGGCCATGTCTGGACTTCCGTGAGCTCAACCGTATTTTGTCCGTGATCCTTACCCCCTTCCTTTAATTCCAGATTTGTTTAATCAGGTCGTCGGTGCCAAGGTGTTCTCTAAATTGGATCTGAGGTGAGCATATAATTTGGTAAGGATCAAGGAGGGAGATGAATGGAATACGGCTTTTAATACCCCTAAGGGTCATTTTGAGAATCTGGTCATACCTTTTGGGTTAACCAATGCTCCAGTGGTTTTTCAACACTTTTCAACATCTTTCATCATCTGGTGGGGAGGTTTGTTGTTGTATATCTGGATGACATCCTAATTTATTCTCCAGACATGGAGACTCATCAGGATCATATGAGACAGGTGTTACAGATCCTAAGGGAGAATAAGTTGTATGCGAAGATGGAAAAGTGTGTATTTGCAGTTCAGGGAGTGCAATTCCTGGGTTACCTGCTCTCATCCTCAGGTTTTCGTATGGATCTCGAGAAAGTCTGTGCTGTGTTGGACTGGGATTGACCCAAAAATCTAAAAGCGCTTATGCGGTTTTTGGGGTTCACCAACTACTACCGTAAATTCATCTTGAACTATTCGAGTGTGATTAAATCTTTAACAGACATGACTAGGAAAGGTGCCAATATCGTTGTTTGGTCTGATGCGGCATTACAAACCTTTTCTGCAGTGAAGGAATGTTTTGCTTCAGCCCCTATTCTGGTACAACCGTACGTGTCACAGCCATTCATTGTAGACGTTGACGTGTCCAGAGTAGGGGTGGGAGTAATTGTGTTGCAGGGTCCTTCACCTAGTAAATGGAGCCCATGTGATTTTTATTTTTCTCCAAAAAAACTCTTGACTGCTGAAAGAAATTATGATATGGGTAATAGAGAATTGCTGGCCATTAAGTTGGCTTTTGAGGAATGGCGTCATTGGTTAGAATTAGCAATTCATCCTATTACGGTGATTACTGATCACAAGAATCTGGCTTACCTGGAGTCGGCTAAACGACTGAACCCAAGGCAGGTCAGATGGTCATTGTTTTTTACCAGATTTAACTTCATTATTACTTATCGCTCTGGGGTTAAGAACGTCAAGGCGGATGCTTTGTTACGCAGCTTTCATGCGGGGGGTGATACTAAAGATCCTAGTCCTATTTTGTCTGAAGGGGTAGTCATATCCGCCCTATATCCTGATCTTGAGGCAAAGGTGTTAGAGACCCAGGAGGATGCACTGGACTCTTATCCTCCGGGGAAATTGTTTATTCCCTCCGAATTTCATCACAAGGTGTTCGAGGAACATCCCTGTATGATGCTTGCTGGACACCCTGGGAGAAGATCAACTGTCGATCTCATCTCTCATAGATTTTGGGGGCCGGGTTTGTGTAAGTGTGTTGAGGACTATATGTCAGCCTGTGCACGTGCTAAGGTGACACATACTCGGCCTTCCGAATCCCTTCTTCCATTACCCATCCCGTCCAGACCTTGGACCCATTTGTCCATGGATTTTATTATGGATTTAGCGAATTCTGCAGGAAAAAACGTTATTCTGGTGGTAGTTGATTGTTTTAGTAAGATGGCGCATTTTATAGCATTATCTACTCTGCCTAATGCCAAAACTCTTGCATAGGTTTTTGCCGATAACATTGTGAAACGTTGAAAACTGAATGAAACTGATGTGGTGTCTGATCGGAGGACTCAGTTTGTTTCCAGATTCTTGAAAGCGTTCTGTACTCGACAGGGGGTACAATTGTCCTTTTTCTTTGGCTTTTCATCCTCAGTCGAACGGACAGACTGAGCGCACTAATCCGAATCTGGAGACTTAATTGAGATGTTTGTTTCGGAGAACCAGGAGGAGTGGTCTTCATTATTGTCATTAGGCGAGTTTGCCATTAACCACTTCCCGCTACGCTCATGCCAAAAGGAGTCATTGCTGCAGCGCTCCCAGGCTACACTAACGCCGATTGGCGTCATCTCGCGTGAGCCGAGATTTCCTGTGAACGCGCGCACACAGGCTCGCGCGTTCACAGGATCGGAAGGTAAGCGAGTGGATCTACAGCCTGCCAGCGGCGATCGTTCGCTGGCAGGCTGTAGATGCGATTTTTTTTAACCCCTAACAGGTATATTAGACGCTGTTTTGATAACAGCGTCTAATATACCTGCTACCTGGTCCTCTGGTGGTCCCTTTTGCTTGGATCGACCACCAGAGGACACAGGCAGCTCAGTAATAAGTAGCACCAAACACCACTACACTACACCCCCCCCTGTCACTTATTAACACCTGATCACCCCTGATCACCCCATATAGACTCCCTGATCAGCCCCCTGTCATTGATCACCCCCCTGTCATTGATCACCCCCTTGTAAGGCTCCATTCAGACGTCCGTATGATTTTTACGGATCCACTGATACATGGATCGGATCCGCAAAACACATACGGACGTCTGAATGGAGCCTTACAGGGGGGTGATCAATGACGGGGGTGATCACCCCATATAGACTCCCTGATCACCCCCCTGTCATTGATCACCCCCCTGTCATTGATCACCCCCCTGTAAGGCTCCATTCAGACATTTTTTTGGCCCAAGTTAGCGGAAATTTTTTTCTTTTTTTTTTTCTTACAAAGTCTCATATTCCACTAACTTGTGTCAAAAAATAAAATCTCACATGAACTCACCATACCCCTCACGGAATCCAAATGCGTAAAATTTTTTAGACATTTATATTCCAGACTTCTTCTCACGCTTTAGGGCCCCTAAAATGCCAGGGAAGTATAAATACCCCACATGTGACCCCATTTCGGAAAGTAGACACCCCAAGGTATTCGCTGAGGGGCATATTGAGTCCATGAAAGATTGAAATTTTCGTCCCAAGTTAGCAGAAAGGGAGACTTTGTGAGAAAAAACAAAAAAAAATCAATTTCCGCTAACTTGTGGCAAAAATTCTATGAACTCGCCATGCCCCTCATTGAATACCTTGGGGTGTCTTCTTTCCAAAATGGGGTCACATGTGGGGTATTTATACTGCCCTGGCATTTTAGGGGCCCTAAAGAGTGAGAAGAAGTCTGGGATCCAAATGTCTAAAAATGCCCTCCTAAAAGGAATGTGGGCCCCTTTGCGCATCTAGGCTGCAAAAAAATGTCACACATCTGGTATCGCCGTACTCAGGAGAAGTTGGGGAATGTGTTTTGGGGTGTCATTTTACATATACCCATGCTGTGTGAGAGAAATATCTCGGTCAAATGCCAACTTTGTATAAAAAAATGGGAAAAGTTGTCTTTTGCCGAGATATTTCTCTCACCCAGCATGGGTATATGTAAAATGACACCCCAAAACACATTGCCCAACTTCTCCTGAGTACGGCAATACCACATGTGTGACACTTTTTTGCAGCCTAGGTGGGCAAAGGGGCCCACATTCCAAAGAGCACCTTTCGGATTTCACCGGCCATTTTTTACAGATTTTGATTTCAAACTACTTCTCACGCATTCGGGCCCCTAAAATTCCAGGGCAGAATAACTACCCCACAAGTGACCCCATTTTGGAAAGAAGACACCCCCAGGAATTTCGTGATGGGCATAGTGAGTTCATGGAAGTTTTTATTTTTTGTCACAAGTTAGTGGAATATGAGACTTTGTAAGAAGAAAAAAAAATCATAATTTTCCGCTAACTAGTAACAAAAAATAAAAAATTCTAGGAACTCGCCATGCCCCTCACGGAATACCTTGGGGTGTCTTCTTTCCAAAATGGGGTCACTTGTGGGGTAGTTATAATGCCCTGGCATTCTAGGGACCCTAATGTGTGGTAAGTAGTTTGAAATCAAAATGTGTAAAAAATGGGCGGTGAAATCCGAAAGGTGCTCTTTGGAATGTCGGCCCCTTTGCCCACCTAGGCTGCAAAAAAGTGTCACACATGTGGTATTGCCGTACTCAGGAGAAGTTGGGCAATGTGTTTTGGGGTGTCATTTTACATATACCCATGCTGGGTGAGATAAATATCTTGGTCAAATGCCAACTTTGTATAAAAAAATGGGAAAAGTTGTCTTTTGCCGAGATATTTCTCTCACCCAGCATGGGTATATGTAAAATGACACCCCAAAACACATTGCCCAACTTCTCCTGAGTACGGCAATACCACATGTGTGACACTTTTTTGCAGCCTAGATGGGCAAAGGGGCCCACATTCCAAAGAGCACCTTTCGGATTTCACTGGCCATTTTTTAAACATTTTGATTTCAAAGTACTTTGCACGCATTTGGGCCCCTAAAATGACAGGGCAGTATAACTAGCCCAGAAGTGACCCCATTTTGGAAAGAAGACACCCCAAGGTATTTTGTGATGGGCATAGTGAGTTCATGGAAGTTTTTATTTTTTGTCACAAGTTAGTGGAATATGAGACTTTGTAAGAAAAAAAAAAAAAAAAAAACATAATTTTCCGCTAACTTGTGACAAAAAATAAAAAGTTCTATGAACTCACTATGCCCATAAGCGAATACCTTAGGGTGTCTACTTTCCGAAATGGGGTCATTTGTGGGGTTTTTCTACTGTCTGGGCATTGTAGAACCTCAGGAAACATGACAGGTGCTCAGAAAGTCAGAGCTGCTTCAAAAAGCGGAAATTCACATTTTTGTACCATAGTTTGTAAACGCTATAACTTTTACCCAAACCATTTTTTTTTTTTTACCCAAACATTTGTTTTTTTATCAAAGACATGTAGAACAATAGATTTAGAGAAAAATTTATATATGGATGTTGTTTTTTTTGCAAAATTTTACAACTGAAAGTGAAAAATGTCATTTTTTTGCAAAAAAAAAAAAAAAAAATCGGTAGATTTTGATTAATAACAAAAAAAGTTAAAATGTCAGCAGCAATGAAATACCACCAAATGAAAGCTCTATTAGTGAGAAGAAAAGGAGGTAAAATTCATTTAGGTGGTAAGTTGCATGACCGAGCAATAAACAGCTAAAGTTGTGGAGTGCCGATTTGTAAAAAAGGGCCTGGTCACTAGGGGGGTATAAACCTGTGGTCCTTAAGTGGTTAATAACCATAGACAGGAGTCCACTGATAAGTCGCCATTTTTTGGGGTATATGGGTTCCATCCGCAGTTTGGCACATTTTCTAGTTCTCAAACTTCCGGTATTCCTGAGAAGGAACAATTTTCCTCTTCTTTGTCTTCTATTTGGCAGAAAATTAAAAATAAACTGAAAAAGATGGGCAACAAGTATAGGCGTGTGGCTGACAGGAGATGCATGAATGGTCCACACCTAAGAGTGGGGGATTCTGTGGGGCTGTCCACAAGAAACATTAAAGGGGTTTTCTAATCTCAGACAATGGGGGCATATCGCTAGGATATGCCCCCATTGTCTTATAGGTGCGGGTCCCACCTATATCGAGAACGGAGCCCCGAAAGTGACAGAGAGCGCACTGCGCATGCGCGTCCATTCTCCATTAATTTCTATGGGGCCGCTGAAAATAGCCGAGCACTGGCTTGGCTATTGCCGTCTGCCCCATAGAAATGAATAGTACTGAAGCTCCACTGGACCATGAAAGTCAAGTGGGCTTATGGACATGAGGCGCAGGATCATAACCAGGTGTTGAATGTCAAGATATTTATTAGAAAACAATGGGTTTTGGGGTTCAGCGGACCCCTTTTTCAAGTCTGTGGGGCTGCAGAGGGAGTACCACGATCACGGCCATACGCTGCCGGCACGTGGGGCGTCTGTATCACTATGCACATCTGTATCGGTCCAGTGGAGCTTCAGTACTATTGCTGGCACCCGCCTAAGGAGATTTTGGACTCAATCGGCAGCACCAACCAGCTACTTTTCCCAGATGGCCTTCATTGTGGTTGCGCCCAATATTGGTGCAACCCAAACTGGTGAGTTTAATTAAACCTGCCTTTCTCTGGAGGACACTGTTTATCTGACATACTCACCTTATGAGCGCCTTTCTCTCCCTGTGGCCATTTTTTGCCATAGAAATGAATGGGAGCATGGGCCGCGCATGCGCGGCACGCTCCCATTTACTTCTATGGGAGAGGCAGGGATTAGCGCTTGGTGGTGGACGGACCCAGGGAAATCTGGGGCCCTCCAGCCACAGCGCTCACCGCTCCGTTCTCGATATAGGTGCGGGTCCCAGCGGTGGGACCCGCACCTATCAGACACTGGGGGCATATCCTAGCGATATGCCCCCATTGTCTAAGATGGGAATACCACTTTTAAGCTTCAGGTACCTTCTTGGAATTTGGAACCAAGATTTATGGGTCCATATAAGACCACTACTATTGTTAACCCTGTAGCCTTCTGTCTTGAACTTCCTCAGGCTTTGAAAATTCATAACGTATTTCATAAGTCGTTGTTGAACAAATGTGTCGAACCTGTTGAGCCGCCCTCCTTGCCTCCTGCTCCTGTCATAGTGGACGGTAATTTAGAATTTCAGATCAACAGGATTGTGGACTCCCGAGTTCTCTGTAGATCCCTCTAGTATCTCGTACACTGGAAAGAGTATGGACCAGAGAAGAGGATGTGGGTTCCAGCTGCTGATGTTAATGCTAATCGTCTTGTGAAGGCCTTTCACAGAGCTCATCCTGATAAGGTCGTTCCTGGGTGCCCTGGAGGACACCCGTAGAAGGGGTGGTACTGTCACGGTCCCTACTGTGACAGATGTCAGGAGATCAAGGAGACTGGCGGAGCGTGGAGGAATCTAACAGCCTCTTTGATTACTCTTGATTCAGTGTTGTTGTTGATGAGTGATGACCACATCCCTTGTTTCAAGTGTAGCTTACTAGTCATTCTTCTACCCTATTTAGTCTTACCCCCACCCTTCTGACTGTGCGGTAAGATAGTTTCATTTGGTTTCGGAAGAGCTGGTGTGTGGTCCTCTCTTGAGTTCCTGCTCGTCCATCTCACTACAGCAGTTAGGGTAGTATTTGTTCATGTTTTGTTTTCCCTTCCTTGTTGGTTGTTACTAGGCCTCAGGGAGACGCTTGTTTTTTTAATCTGGGAAGGAACGGGTTGTCTCAGCCCTGCCAATAACCATAGGCTCTTTAGGATCACAGGTTCCAGGGTATGGGCATTTCTACCTTCAAGGGGTGCCCATACGGTTACGAGTCAGGGCCAGGAGTAGGGTTCTCTAGGAGGTGACCTTTTCCTTTCCCTAGCGTTGAGGACTAGTGGCTTTTCCTTTCCCTCCTGGTTGTCAGTGAGGTGTTTCCTCCTATACCTCATCCGTCAGCCTGCGCCGAATGAAGACACGTAAGTCGCAGGCGCGGGATTTGAATTGCAGACAGGGCCAGCCGGAGGAGGAGAGCGCTCGCTGGCCCTGTCGATCAACAGGAGGAGGGGGAGTTTTTTTAAAAGGAGGATGCGACGGCTACCAGCAAGTAACCGCCCTACTTGCTGGTAGTGAAGTCATTTGCATATTTTAAACGCTCGATTTTTAATGAAACGAAGCCACAGAACAAGGTAAGAGCCCTATATAGGCAATAGTCATACAATAAGGATTTTAATATGCCCAAAAATGAAAAATTTGTTTTGGGGGGTGACAGAAGCCCTTTAAGATGCCCTGTTATTGGAATGAGTAATAAAAAATTACAAGGAATGTCACTACAGTATTTTGGATGAGGAAACATTATACAGGAGAGGCCCTGCTACCACTTTTTGACTCTAGATAACTTCTGCCTGATCGCACGTCCATGATCCATTTGGAGATCTTCCCTATTAACCTTTGATGTTCTTTTATGCGCCTAACATGGTGACCACCGGTAATGGGGAATCATTGTTTGATTTCGGAGAGGAAGCCTGATAAATGGCTACTACTTCAAAGCAAGGCAGCATGAGTTGCGAGCCTGCAGGTGAGCTGACCCTGTAAAAGATTTTAGGTGCGGACCTGCTGGTGAGCTGACCCTGTAAAACATGATATGCGAGTGCCTACGGGTAAGCTGACCCTGTAAAACATTATATGCGAGGGCCTGCAGCTGAGCTGACCCTCTAAAAGATTTCAGTTGCGGGCCTGCAGTTGAGCTGACCCAGTAGAAGATTTTAGGTGTGGGCCTGCTGGTGAGCTGAGGTGGATCCGACAAACCCAGCTTGATTTTGATGGCTGCAATAATCTGCAGGTGGCCACTCTCTCAGACCAGGGCCGGCAGCTGTTCCATTCATTTTATACACTGTCTGTACTGTCACTGTATATAATTTCATTGAGGGGGCCCTGACCAAATCCTTTAGTCCTCCTAAAGATAAGATAAGATGCCTTTATTATCACTATATTTACAATGTACAATAAAATGAAATGTTGTTTGGAGCCATCCTAGATGCCATGGACAGAGGAACAAGAACTGACATTTAAATTAAAGTATTACAATAGAAAAAAAGAAACACATTGCACTAAAAAGCATTACTGTTCACAGTTCACATCATATATATATATATATATATATATATATATATATATAGCAAGAAGTGCTTATGAATATATATACAAACTGATTCAGACACCACTGCAGACAAGAGATCATCATAGGTTCATGAATGCAGCGGTAACTTTCAATCTGTGGTAGTTTCTATCCTTGGAAGGGGCAATGGTCTCTGAGCATTTAGGAGACTGATTGCTTTGGGGTAAAAGCTGTTCTTCAGCCTAGTGGTGCGGGCATGTAGGGCTCTAAGACGCCTACCAGAGGGTAGGGGAATGAAAAGGTTGTGGCCGGGGTGAGTTGGAAACCCCGCAGATAATCTTTGCCCTGTTGCTGCAACGAGCTGTGAAGATGTCATCCAGTGATAGTAACTAAGTACCAGTGATTCTTCCAGCCATTCTGATGATGCGCATGAGGGTCTTCTTGTCCTCAGAAGAGCAGCCAGAGTACCACACTGTGTAATGCAGTATGAGAACAGATTCTATGGTGCATCTGTAAAAATTGACTAGCAGCTGTTTTGGGAGTTGTGCGGCTGTTCCTCAGAAAATGAAAGCCTCTGAAGGCCTTTTTTGGTCATTTCTGTTGTGTTATTTATCCATGACAGATCATGACTAATATGAACTCCCAAAAATCTGAAACTTTGAACTACCTCCATGTTTCCACCATTAATGCTAATGGGGTGCTGTCCCTTTCGTTTCTTCTTCCTAAAATCCAGAATCAGCTCCTTTGTTTTCTTGGTATTGAGTATGAGGATGTTGTTCTTACTCCATCTCTCTAGGTTCTCAACCTCTTTCCTATAGGCTGTTTCATCATTGTTGGAGATTAGGCCTATCACGGTTGTGTCATCTGCAAATTTTATAATGGTATATCCTCCTCCTGGATGGGCCCCTTCTGGGTCAGGGAAACCAAACCTGCAGCTTCCCCTGCTTTCCCTATAGCTACGCCCCTAGTCTGCATTAATCTGCAGGTGGCAGTGATACAGCTCCATAGATTTCTTTCAATCTGCATCTTTCTAAACAATCTGTTGCCTTAGTCTTTTATCCAGACTCAGTCATTGTGCCACTATGTGGCCTCCTCATGCTGCCATCTCCACACCATGTCACCTTGCCACTCATTTTTACCACCATGAGGCCTAAAACTGATCACCGGGCCCACAATGTAATTAAGGTATTGGAATCGATAAACCCAACTTGCTTTTGTGGGCTGCATCAGTGGCATAGCTAGAAATGACTGGGCCCCACAGCAAATTTTCAAATGAAGCTCCATCCCACAGTAATTTTTTAGCGACCCCCTTTGAGTTGCGGGCCTGCTGGGGAGAGGACCCTGTAAAAAATTTGATGTGAGGGCCTGCTGGTGAGCGGACCCTGTAAAAAAATTATGTGAGGGCCTGCTGGTGAAGGGACTCTGTAAAAAATTATATTTGAGGGCCTGCTGGTGAACGGACCCTGTAAAAATTTAGATGTGAGGGCCTGCTGGTGAGCGGACCCTCTAAAAAATTATATGTGAGGGCCTGCTGGTGATCGGACCCTGTAAAAAATTACATGTGAGGGCCTGCTGGTGAGCGGACCCTGTAAAAAATTATGTGAGGGCCTGCTGGTGAGCGGACCCTCTAAAAAATTATATTCGAAGGCCATATATGCGAGGGCATTATATGTGATGAATAAGCAATGCATGTTGATATGACGGAAGAGGAGGATGAGAAAAGGAAGATTTAACCGTATACCCTTGTTTGTGGTGGAAGGGGTGCATGGGAATACAGTCTATTAACTACATTAAAAACAACACATGTAAAGTGCCTTTATGTTCATCAGCATTCCTCTGGTGAAGTCGAGAAGTCATGGTCAATCCAGGCCTTGTTCATTTTTATATGAGTCAACCTGTCAGCCTTTTCAGTTGACAGGCAGATACGCTTATCTGTTATAATGCCACCAGCAGCACTAAATACACGCTCAGACAAAATGCTGGCGACAGGGCAGGCCAGCACCTAAAGCGTAGAGCGCAAGTTCGTGCCATGTGTCCAGCTTTGACACCCAGTAGTTGTAAGGCACTGAGGGATCATTGAGGACGCTGACACGGTCTGCTATGTACTCCTTCACCATCTTCCAAAATTTTACTCTCCTTGTGGCAGTAGGCCGCAGATCGGGGTGTCATAAAACTGTCCCAGGCTTTGGAGAGTGTTGCCCTGCCTCTGTAGGAACTGCTGTGTGTTTCCCTTGTCTCCTCTCCTCGGTTGCCCAAGGAAGTACAGACTGCCACCAGCATTGTCAGATGGAAAATTTTGGAGCAAATTTCCAACAAGGATCTTCTTCTGGTATTGCACCATTTTGCTCGTCCTCTCCACCAGAGGAATGAGAGATGAGAAGTTCTCTTTGTAGCGGGGGTCGAGAAGGATGAACAACCAGTAATCAGTGTTGTTTAAAATGCGTATAACGCGCGGGTCGCAGGAAAGGCAGCCTAACATGAAGTCAGCCATGTGTGCCAGAGTACCAACAGGTGAGACTTCGCTGTAGTCATCAGGAGGATCACTCCCAATCTCCTCATCCTCTTCCTCCTCTTCTTCCCACCCACTCAGAACAGATGGAATTAAACTTCCATTGGTACTACCCTCTGTAGCTGAGGCAACCGTCTCCTGCTCCTCCTCCTCTTCAGCCTCCAATTCGCACTGAGAAGACGAACTAAGGGTGGTCTGGCTATCATCAACCTGTGTAATGTCCTCCCCCATTTCCACCTCTTCCACATTCACAGCGCCATCCTAAATTGTGAGTAGCGAGCATTTGAGAAGACACAGAAGTGGGATGGTGACGCTGATAATACCGTTATCGCCGCTCACCATCTGTGTTGATTCCTCAAAGTTGCGTAAAACCTCACAGAGGTCAGACATCCATGCCCACTCCTCGTTTGTGAATAGCGGAAGCTGACTGAAAAGGTGATGACCATGTTGCAGCTGGTATTCCACTACTTCCCTCTGCTGATCAGAAAGCCTGGCCAACATGTGGAACGTGGAGTTCCAGCGCGTGCTCATGTCGCACAACAGCTGGTGAGCTGGCAATTTCAAGCGCTGTTGCAGCGTTGACAGACCAGCTGAAGCTGTCGGTGACTTGCGGAAATGTGCTCACATGCGGCACACCTTCACCAGTAGCTCAAGCAAATTGGGGTATGTTTTTAGAAACTGCTGAACCACAAGGTTGAATACATGGGCAAGGCATAGGATGTGTCTAAGGTTGCCCAGCTCCAAAGCCGCCACCAAGTTACGGCAATTATCAGACACAACCATGCCTGGTTCTAGGTTGAGTGCCGAGAGCCACAGCTCAGTCTGGTCTCTTATCCCCTGCCAAAGCTCTCCGGCAGTGTGCTGTTTGTCACCTAGGCAGATCAGCTTCAGCACGGCCTGTTGCCGCTTCCCCATTGCACTGCAGTGCTACACTGCTTCCAGCTACTGACTGATGACTGACTGGTGCTGCACATAGAGCTGAGCGGATACCTGGAAGCTTGGGTTTGGCCGAACTTCGCAAAAGAGTTCGAGTTCGGGACCCGAACTTGACCCCGAACCCCATTGAAGTCAATGGAGACGCGAACCTTGGAGCACTAAAATGGCCCTCAAAAAAATCATGGAGAGGGCTAGAGGGCTGCAAAATGTGATTAAGAGCATGGCAAATGCTCTGCAAACAAATGTGGATATGGAAATGACTTCAAATAACATAAAATATGTAAAAATTTTAAAAGATTTTATTTTTTGTTTAACCCCTTCAACCCCGGGCCTGTTTTCAACTTCCTGCCCAGGCCATTTGTTGCAAATCTGACATGTGTCACTTTATGTTGTGATAACTTTAAAATGCTTTTACTTATACAGGCCATTCTGAGATTGGTTTCTCGTCACATATTGTACTTCATGACAGTGGTAAAAATACGTAAAAAAAACCAAAACATTTTTATTCATAAAAAAATACCAAATTTACCCAATTTTTTAAAAAATTAGCAAATTTCTATTTCTCTACTTTTATAATAGATAGTAATACCTTCAAAAATAGTAATTACTTTACATTCCCCATATGTCTACTTCATGTTTGGATGATTTTGAAAATGACATTTTATTTTTTGGGGATGTTAGAAGGCTTAGAAGTATGGAAGCAAATCTGGAAATTTTTCAGAAAATTTCCAAAACCCACTTTTTAAGGACCAGTTGAGGTCTGAAGTCACTTTGTGAGGCTTACATAATAGAAACCACCCAAAAATGACCCAATTTTAGAAACTACACCCCTGATTTTAGAAACTTTGTTAACCCTTTAGGTGTTCCACAAGAATTGATTGAAAATGGAGATGAAGTTTCAGAATTTGACTTTTTTGGCAGATTTTACATTTTAATACATTTTTTCCAGTAGTAAAGCAAGGGTTAACAGCCAAATAAAACTCAATATTTATTACCCTGATTCTGCTGTTTACAGAAGCACCCCACATGTGATCATTAACTGCTGTACGGGCACACGGCAGGGCACAGAAGGAAAGGAACGCCATATGGTTTTTGGAAAGCAAATTTAGCTGAACTGGTTTTTAGATGCCATGTCCCATTTGAAACCCCCCTGATGCACCCCTACAGAAGAAACTCAAAAAAATGACAACATTTTGGAAACTATGGGATAAGGTGCCAATTTTATTGGTACTAATTTGGGGTACATGTGATTTTTTATTGCTCTATATTACGTTTTTTGTGAGGCAAGGTAACAAAAAAATTTATGTTTTGGCACAGTTTTTTTTTTTTTTTACAGCGTTTACCTGAGGGATTAGGTCATGTGACTTTTTTTTATAGAGCAGATCATTACGCACGTGGCAATACCTAATATGTCTACTTTTTCTTATTTATTTAAGTTTTACACAATAATAGTGTTCCAGCAAAATTGACCCTATTAAAACATAACTTTTACTTATATATAATTAATACAATGAAACCATCTCCATGGTTCACCAGTGAGAATCTGTGAGACAAATGATAACAATACAAGTAGACATCTATATAGGGTATACAACCATTAATATAGTCATAAAGGTAGGTGTGCCCAGGGCAGTACTGGGGAGTATCGGAAAATCTATCCTGTCCCTATACTCGCCCTGTATAAAGCCTCAGCCCAGGGACATCCCCTGATGGTGGGGACTCCCTGTCCTCGAACCTGGAATGGCTGCCCTAAGTACACCCTCCTCTTAATAACCGATATCCAAGTACCCTATAGAAAAGACAGACAGAATCTGTGTCACAGGTATACAATATCACCTGTGTTGACAACAGCCCATGTAGATGAAAAACAACAATAATACAAACGGTGCGAAGGTGTATGTCTCACCTATAGCACCATACAGAAGCCCCTAATAGGGCGCCAAGATATCAATAGGCTTACTGAAACATAACCCTGATGCGTTTTTCCCTATCCATAGGTTCATCAGGGGGTATACAACCAGTCATGGGTAAACCGTCATAACACAATCAAAAATACATATTCATGATACATATGGAGGATCCATAGCCAGGTAGCAAGGATATTGGTGTGAGCATAGGACCAAGGGGACCAACAGATACATCCCACCTGCAAATAGATGGTAAATATATATCAGGGTAAAAACCTCATTCATACTTCCTTATGTTACCCCCCAATATGACACTTACTTAGCACAACAAAAGGTCAGATATACCAGGAGCCCATTCAGATAAGGACCAACAAGCTGTCCAAAGCTGTGAAAACACAATATATCACTCCCATGTAGACCAAAATTACATCATGCCAAGCCAAGTCACGGTTCCATACTCACAATGCCTTGCGTTCTAGTGCTGTCCTACTCCTCCAGATGGTCACACACTATGGTGTCAAATTCATCCACTAAATATCCCCACTAGCAGGTGTTTGAAATCAGCGCGCACTAGGATGCCAGACGGGTCACTTCCGGTCACGAGGTGTCCCCTGATGCGCCACTTCCGGTCCATGGACCCGCAAGTGTACGTCATATCCGGTCCATGGAACGCATGCAGCCATCATATCCGGTCTATCGAATGCAATACTCCTGCCTGCTGTTATATCCATTGCTAGGATACCGGAGATGTCACTTCCGGTTAACCATGCTGCATCGATAGTAATATACAGTGATTATTACACCTAACTAGCCACTCCTAAGCATTAAGTAAAACGCAGGATTTGCTAAGATATCCCTAAACTTACAGCCCATAGAAGGAAAAATTTCATACCTGGTCCATAGAACGCAGGCAGCCGTCATATCTGATCTGTCAGATGCAATACTCCTGCCTGCTGTTATTTACAATATACAATGATTAGTGCAAGTAACTAGCCACTCCTAAGCATTAAGTACAGCGCGCAATGCGCTAGGATATCCCTACATTTTGCTAGGATACCGGAAAACAATGCTGCATCGATCGTATACAGCCCATAGTAGGAAAAAAAATGGGGATAGAGAGAAAAATAGGTGTGACCCAAAAAACAATAAAGAGAAAAACATGCTACACACAATTTCACCTAGGTGCAAGCCTTAAGCAGTAGGCAGCACCAAGCGTCTGTTTGATAATCGACGCCAAACAGTCAGTGTTTGGATACTTCCCGTATCCCGCCAATTAGCCAAACTCTACTTTTTTACCAAGCAGGCTTATTCATGATCAGGGTGATCGGGTTGAGCACCTCCTCCCCAACAGGCTATAGGAAACAAGAGAAGGTAAGTCTCTCATTAATACCAAGGGGTGCCTGCGATTTAAACCGATGGATCCAGACACATTCTTTCTGGAGAACTTTCTGATCCCAGTCACCTCCCCTTGGAGATAAGGGAATGGTCTCTAGGATCGAAAACTTCAAACAACTGGGGTCTCCACCGAACAGGTATTCAGCCGAGCATGCTCGCTCAACACTATTAATTAAACTTAAATACACAGGGTGTCCCCAAGCATACTGACAATGCTTGGGGATACCTCCTTCATGGTCATAGCACTGATTCCATATATGGACATATCCATATATGGAGTCAGAGCAGGGACTCCTAAGCCAGGAAGAGTCCCGATGATCTGCAATTAGACCTGAGTGGGCCCCCCCTAAGAGCAGTGGGCCCCGGCTGGGTGCTGACGCCGCCCCTGGTGATGAGACTGACATTCTTGATAACAATGCTGTCCATGACCAAGCAATGCAGTAGGGGGCGTTCACCAGACATCAACACAATTTCTATCCGCTCCTCACATGTTAACCTCGACGACATGTCAATGGCTGTAAACAAAGAGAAACTTGTAAATAACTCATGAAATAATAAAGTTACATTAAAACCAAGCACACTATTGTTTTTCTTGTGAAATTCCCAATAAGTTTGATGTGTCACATGACCCTCTTCCTATTGAAAAAACAAAAGTTGGATTCAAAATGGCCGACTTCAAAATGGCCACCATGGTCACCACCCATCTTGAAAAGTTTTCCCCCTCACATATACTAATGTGCCACAAACAGGAAGTTAATATCACCAACCATTCCCATTTTATTAAGGTGTATCCATATAAACGGCCCACCCTGTAGAGCTTTGGACACCCACATTGGATTGCATACACCACTTCTGTGGTCCTACAATTAATGTAGTCTTTTATGGTGTAGATGTTTCCATCCGTCTGGTTTTTGAATTCCTTCTTTGGGGCCATATATTTACAGAAGGTACATCCCCCGCAAGGATATGATCCTTTTGTTAGCCAAGTTTCTGTATGTTTTTGTCGTCACTGAAAGTGGCTGTGTACTAATATTTATTTTACATTTTTTCCTCTCCTGTATGTTATGGCCGGGTTCTTTGGCATTACTTCTCTCAGATCTTGATCCGCCCACAGTATGTTCCAATGTCGTCTAAGTATTTGAGTATACACTCTTTGGTGTTCTATATCATAAGTGCCTATACAGCGTACAATTTTTTCATCTTTTTTTCCGTTCTTTTTTACTGCGAAATAGGCTGTCTCTTTCTATATTTTTTTTACTCTGTTATAGGCTCGGTGAAGTGTTTTCTTTGGATAGCCTCTAGCCAGAAATCTGCAATATAAAAGACTGCTCTCTTCCTCAAAAGCTTGCTCATTTGTACTATTTAGTTTTGCTCTCAAATATTGACCCACCGGGATACCTGCTTTAAGGGTTGGTGAGTGAAAACTTTCCCAGTGAAGAAACCCATTGGTGGATGTGGGATTTCTATACATTTCTGTAATGACACCATCAGATTCAAGACCTTTTTTTAAATCAAGGAAATTCAGACTCTGTGTTTGAATCTCTGCAGTAAATGATAGGCCTATATCATTTTCATTGAGGTTTTTGGTGAATTGAAAAAAAAAATCTGACTCTGTGCCATCCCAAAAATTAAAAATATCGTCTATATATCTTCCCCAAAAGGAAATATGATCAGTGTAACGTGAATTGTGCTGTGTGAAAACATATCTATCCTCCCACCACACCAGAAATAAATTTGCGAAACTTGGTGCACAAACCGTGCCCATCGCGGTGCCGTTTATCTGTAAATTAAAATGTCCATCAAAAATTAAAAAAATTGTGCGTAAGTAGGAAACTTAAGAGTGTAATAACAAATTTATTGTGTTTATTAAATTGTGTACCTTTCGTGTACAAATAAGACTCTACAGCTTTTATGCCCATTTCATGTTGAATGCTTGTGTATAAGGCCTCAATGTCCAGATTTGCTGTATAGGTATTCTCCGTCACATATAAATCTCTCAGTCTGATGACAGTGTCATTCGTATCCTTAATAAAGGAAGGGAGCGTCTGCACAAATGATGCAATAATAGCATCAACATATGTGCTGATGCCTTCGCATAGATTGTCGTAGATATGCTCTGTACACAGCTTGCCACATCTTTTCTTGAACAGACGCCTCACACTCACATGATTAGGAGGCCTCTCTATTTCCTGAACGTTATTCGTTTTATCTTATCTTAAATAAATTATTGTAATCTTCATCTATGTGTGGACAGTGCCCTGTTGTACCCTGCAGTCCTTGCTTTTAGATGGTTGCCTCCACAAAGGCATCTGCACAACTCTATTTAGTGAGTGCATGTACCACCAATGCCTACTACGGAGCACCTTTTGTTTCCTTGTTTTATATATAGAGATGAGCGAATCGAAGTTGATGAAGTGGAATTCGATCCGAATTTCAGGAAAAGTTTGATTCGCAACAAATGCGAATTTCCTCGCGCTTCGCGGTAACGAATCACAATTTTTCCTAAAATGGCAGCTAAAATGGCGGCTACACGTGTGAGGACATGGGGCAAGGAACTCTGGTAAGGCGGGATGACCCATAATGCCATGCATGCAGCCAATCAGCAGCCAGTCAGCCCTGTGATGTCACAGCCCTATCAATACGGCAGACATCTTGGATTCAGACATTTTCCGGCATTCAGAGTGCAGGGACAGACGTGAGAAGGCGCTAGGGACATCAATAGGAAAAACTTCATTGTGACAAAAAAAAAATTGTGGTCATATGGCCAGTGCCCAGAGAATAATTCCCAATTAGACCTAAAAGCATAAACCATACTGAACCAAACAAAAAAACAAATAATGCAAAGTAAACAGAATAACAGATACTGACCAGGGACCTGGAGGAGACACCAACCCCGACGCGTGTTTCGCCTCGCTTCCTCTTGGGGGCCCCCCCATTGGCACTGGCCATATGACCACCATACCTCGGCAATTAGTCTTTGTGTTATGCAAGGTCTTGTACAGGGTTGTGGATGGTTGTCCGTCTTGTGAGTTCAATTATTGACAATTTTGTCAGACTCCAATGGACATAGCATTTCCGAGTTTACAGTACATGATCCGGTGAACTTTTTGTAGGGGTACATGCTGCTACAGTATTTCATGCATTGCTGATTATTTTTAAGGATGTTATTTATTATGTTTTGTATGAATAATTAACTAATAAACTATGATGTTATATTATATGTGTGTCCTTGTATATTTGGTGAGTCTTTGTGGAATATCACACATATTGAACTATTCACAATTTGCTTTAATTGGATGTTACACACTGAGAGGGAAGACAAACTGAACAACTACAGAGACATCCTATGTAGTCAGTTGGCCACTGCCTATCTGCGCCATCGTCCATCCTCTCGCAGGTCTGAGCGGGGGGGGGGCCCTCTGCGCTCACGTTCCACTACCATGGCTGCTGGGCAGGGGTGGGGTGGCAGGAGTAGTACCAGCTCCATCAGCAGCAGCCTGAGTCTACAGTCGCTGATGAGTAGCTTTCTTCACCCGCATAGTGAAAAAACTAATCACCAGCAGCAGGTAGACCTGGAGCAGGACCTGAACCAGCAGGTGGTGGCATACTTGGACAGCACCCTGCCAACCCACATTGAAAATCCTCTGGACTACTGTGCAGCCAAACTGGATTTGTGGCTGCAACTAGCAGATAGAAATGATCAAGGTTACAATATTGCTACAAAAAGTAGATAAACCCAATGTAGGGTAGCATGTAATGACCCCCTCAAAAAAATGCCGACTCATCCATGACAGATAAACCTAGCACGAAACAATAGAGTCTAAAACGGCAATGTATCACACTCCCCAGTGTCCTCCTAGTGGTGACAGCATCATTATGCGTTAGCTACAATCACAGTATGTGCATATGTGTTATGTAATGTGGGCGCCATTATAAAACTTTGAGTAGTCTCTATCCTTTGTAGGCTATACGCTGCTGCACATAGCACTTTACTACTGTCTAGAATATAGCCACTTGCAGTCCCTTTATGCATGTATCTATTCTATGCTTATCATTATGTATATACTTTGTGTGGGTACCTATCACGGATGGTGTACAGGAAAAAAGACAATGCAATATCATCAATGACTCACTGGATCCACAACTAAGGAACAAAAGGGAGACCCCTGCATAAGACCTGCCACTCTCCCTGACTGCTCAGCCTATGCGAACACCCCAAAGGTGGATGGGCGCATATCCACGTACCTCGGCTATCTAATACCTGAAGACCCTACAATAGTGAGGGGACACGACCACCGGCTCCCTACACTAGACACGGAGGGAGTCAGGGTCTCCTGAAATCCAGCAGACAGAAAATCACAAATAAAGGAACAGTACTTATCTTGCAGAGGACTGGTAAATAGGAACAGCATGCACACACACTCCAGGAAGTTGTATAAGCCGCACTCTACTGCATTATGGGGAGGAACTTAAAGGGAAGCAATCAGTCCAACTGCATGACAGCTGAGATAGACTAACGAGATGAGTAACTGAAACCAAAACAAAAACTCAAGGAGGAGGATCTGGAAGGCTCCTGTCAGAGCTTCTCAGCTGTCTGGTTGTGACAGTACCCCTCCCTCTACGAGTGGACTCCGGACACTCAGAGCCCACCTTCTCAGGATGGGACCTATGGAAAGCCCTGATGAGACGAGTGGCCTTAATGTCCGTCACTGGGACCCACATCCTCTCCTCAGGACCATAACCCTCCCAATGAACGAGGTACTGGAGGGAACCGCGGACAAGACGAGAATCCACAATCCTAGAGACCTGAAATTCAAGATTTCCATCAACCATAATCGGAGGAGGAGGCAAAGGCGATGGTACAATAGGTTGAACATAAGGTTTCAATAAGGACTTATGAAAAACATTATGGATCTTCCGAGGAAGATCAAGACGGTAGGCAACAGGATTGATGACAGACAGGATCTTGTAAGGCCCAATAAACCTAGGACCCAACTTCCAGGAGGGAACCTTCAATTTGATATGTTTGGTAGACAACCACACCAGATCACCAACATTCAGGTCCGGACCAGGCACACGTCTCTTATCTGCCACACGCTTATATCTCTCACTCATGCTCTTTAGATTATCCTGAATCTTTTGCCAAATAGATGACAAAGACGAGGAGAATCTGTCCTCATCAGGTAAACCAGAAGACCCCTCTCCCGAGAAAGTCCCAAACTGCGGATGAAACCCATATGCACCAAAAAATGGTGACTTATCAGAGGATTCCTGACGACGGTTATTTAAAGCAAACTCAGCAAGGGACAAAAAAGAACACCAATCCTCCTGATTCTCCGCCACAAAACAGCGCAGATATGTCTCCAGATTCTGATTGACGCGCTCTGTCTGGCCATTCGACTGCGGGTGGAAAGCAGAAGAGAATGACAACCGAACCCCCAAGCGAGAACCGAAAGCCTTCCAGAATCTGGAAACAAACTGCGTGCTCCTATCAGAGACTATGTCTGAAGGAATACCATGCAATTTGACAATGTGGTCAATAAATGTCTGCGCCAGCGTCTTAGCATTGGGCAAACCAGGAAAAGGGATGAAATGCACCATTTTGCTAAAACGGTCCACCACCACCAGAATCACAGTCTTCCCCGAGGAACGAGGCAAGTCCGTTATGAAGTCCATGGACAGATGTGTCCAAGGATTGGAAGGAATGAGTAAAGGAAGGAGAGGACCTGATGGCCGTGAATGAGGGACTTTGGCACGAGCGCAAGTCTCGCAAGCTGCCACAAAACCCTCAACCGACTTACGAAGCGCAGGCCACCAGAATCTCCGAGCGAAGAGATCCAGTGTGGCTCTTGCCCCCGGGTGCCCAGCAAGGACAGTATCATGGTGTTCCTTAAAAATCTTGTGTCTCAAAGCGAGAGGCACAAACAACCTCCCAGGAGGACAAAGATCAGGAGCCTCTGACTGGGCTGCCTGCACCTCTGCCTCCAATTCAGGAAAAAGAGCAGAGACCACCACACCTTCAGCCAAAATGGGACCCGGGTCTTCAAAATTCCCACCTCCCGGAAAACAATGTGACTGGGCATCTGCCTTCACATTCTTAACCCCAGGGCGGAACGTGACAACAAAATTAAACCTTGAAAAGAACAAAGACCATCTGGCCTGTCTCGGGTTTAGACGCTTGGCTGACTCCAAGTAGGCCAGATTTTTATGGTCAGTAAACACGGTAATAGGGTGTCTGGCTCCCTCTAGCCAATGGCGCCATTCCTCAAAAGCCAACTTGATGGCCAACAATTCCCTATCTCCCACATTATAATTTCTCTCTGCGGGGGAGAGCTTCTTCGAGAAAAAGGCACACGGTTGCCATTTGGCAGGAGAGGAACCCTGAGACAAGACTGCACCCACCCCTACCTCAGAAGCATCAACCTCAACTATGAAGGGTAACGGAATATCAGGTTGTACCAGGATGGGAGCGGAAGCAAAACTCTCCTTGATATTAGAAAAGGCCTTACGCGCCTCTACCGACCAGGAAGAAAAATCTACCCCCTTTCTGGTCATATCAGTGAGTGGTTTAACAACAGAGGAATAATTCAAAATAAATTTCCTGTAATAATTGGCAAAGCCCAAAAAACGCATCAGCGCCTTCTGATTCTCAGGAAGCTCCCACTCAAGCACAGCGCGGACCTTCTCGGGGTCCATGCGAAAACCAGAAGCGGAGAGAAGAAACCGCAGAAATTGAATTTCTGGAACCGCAAACACACATTTTTCCAGTTTCGCGTATAATTTATTCCCCCACAGGATGAGCAAGACCTGACGTAAGTGTTCCTTATGAGTCTTGAAATCAGGAGAAAAAAATCAAAATGTCATCCAAATACACTAATACAAATTTTCCCATTAAATGATAAAAAATGCTGTTCACGAAATGCTGAAAAACGGCTGGGGCATTCATCAAACCAAAAGGCATAACCAAATTCTCAAAATGGCCCTCAGGGGTATTGAAAGCCGTCTTCCATTCTTCTCCTTTTCTGACCCTGACCAGGTTGTATGCCCCTCTAATTTGGAAAAGACTTTAGCCCCAACAACCTGGTTAAACAGGTCCGGGATCAGAGGAAGCGGATAAGGGTCACGAATAGTGATACTGTTCAGATCCCTGAAATCCAGACAAGGTCTTAAAGAACCATCTTTTTTCTTAACAAAGAAAAAAACAGCGGCAACAGGTGACTTCGAGGGTCGTATGTGTCCTTTTCTCAGACTCTCAGAGATATAAGCACGCATAGCGACCCTCTCAGGTTGGGAAAGATTGTATAAACGAGATTTGTTATATGGCTTGTCTGCTCCTCTGCTGGTCCTTTTCGTCGGTTGGATCCAGCAGAGGAGCAGACTTCACTGTGAGTACCCACCAACACTACACCTTAGCCCCAGATCACCCTCCATCACCCCCATCATCCTAATTAACCCCTTGATCGCCCCCTGTCAATCACTTAGTGAAAGACAAAAAGTGATCAGTGTAAACTGTCACTTTTTTTTCCCCACTAGTATTGGCTGTTAGGTTTTAGGATAGTTTAGGTCCCTTGGTTAGGTAGTTTAGCGTCAGTTAGCGCCCATCCCACCGCACCGCAGTTACTTATTCGCTGATTAGCGTATCGCTAATCAGCATTTGTACTTTTATAGTATCTGTAAGTGATCAAAACTGATCACGGTCAGATCTATAATAGTATTAGTGTCACTTTAGTTCGCCCTCCACCCAAAACGCAGTATTTGCCCGATCAGGCCTGATCGGTCGCCCACATGTGCGTTCACCCACACCCGCCCCACCGCAGTGACAAAAAAAAAATTTGTTTTTTGATCACTGCACATTCACTTTACACGCACTGCGGCGATAAAAAAATCAGTTTTGAGATATTTTTTATCAACCGCAGCGGCCACTGGTACTTCGCTAGCCTCCCCTTTGTAAGACAGGTTTGCTTTTTTTCTTGGGTAGTCTCAGGGAATACCCCTAAATTTAGTAGTCCAAATGGCAAACAGGGGGTATTCTTCTGAAGAGGCCTACAGGATTCTGA
The DNA here is from genome assembly GCF_905171765.1 of Bufo bufo. Classification (NCBI taxonomy): domain Eukaryota; kingdom Metazoa; phylum Chordata; class Amphibia; order Anura; family Bufonidae; genus Bufo; species Bufo bufo. The sequence goes on along the minus strand of NC_053397.1, from coordinate 130,262,867 downwards.
CCCAGTCGGATGAGGAATGGGAACCCTCATCTGACGAATCTAGCGGGTCAGAATATGAACCTGTGGAAAGCAGTGGCTCTCTGACCCAAAGTTCGGACGAGGAGGTGGAGGTCCCTGATAGAACCAGGCGTATCCGGCCCCGTGTCGCTAGACCACAGGTTGTGCAGGATCCGTTTCAAGAGCAGCAGAGTGGGGCTGTCGCTGCCGGATCACGTGGTGAGGCATACACCAGCAGCGCAGCCCTTCCTGGACCTAGTACCAGCACTGCCGTACAACATGGTGACGTGGCGAGCACCAGAAGGGCAGTTGAAGCTGGTACGGTGGCACGTGCAATAGTTACCCCGTCGCAGCCACCGCGCAGACAGGCCCGTAGAGCCCCTAGAATGCCTGAGGTGCTGGCAAACCCTGATTGGCAGTCACCAACTTCAGCCGCACCATTAGTTCCCCCTTTCACCGCCCAGTCTGGAGTTCGGGTTGAGACGGCTCATATCGGTTCGGCCCTGGGATTTTTTGAGCTGTTCTTGACTGCGGAGCTCTTGGACTTAGTCGTGGCAGAAACAAATCGGTATGCCACACAATTTATATCCGCCAACCCGGGAAGCTCTTATGCCCAGTCTTTCCGGTGGAAACCAGTCCAAGTTTCCGAACTTAAAATTTTTCTGGGCCTTCTCCTCAACATGGGTCTAACTAAAAAGCATGAATTGCGGTCATATTGGTTCACGAACCCAATTCATCACATGCCCATGTTCTCTGCTGCTATGTCCAGGACACGATTTGAGACCATCCTGCGTTTTCTGCATTTTAGCGACAACACCACCTCCCGTCCCAGAGGCCACCCAGCTTTTGACCGGCTCCACAAAATTCGGCCCCTCATAGACCATTTCAACCAGAAATTTGCAGATTTGCAGATTTGTATACCCCCGAGCAAAACATCTGCGTAGACGAGTCCCTAATACATTTTACCGGGCGCCTTGGCTTCAAACAATACATCCCAAGCAAGCGTGCCCGGTATGGGGTCAAATTGTATAAGCTCTGTGAAAGGGCCACAGGCTATACCCACAAATTTCGGATCTATGAGGGGAAAGATCAGACCCTGAAGCCGGTCGGTTGCCCTGACTACCTGGGGAGCAGTGGGAAGACAGTCTGGGACTTGGTGTCACCCTTATTCGGCAAGGGGTACCATCTTTATGTGGACAATTTTTACACAAGTGTGGCCCTCTTTAGGCATTTGTTTCTAGAACGGATTTGCGCCTGTGGCACCGCGCGAACTAGTCGCGTGGGCTTCCCCCAACGGCTCGTTACCACCCGTCTTGCAAGGGGGGAGAGGGCTGCCTTGTGTAATGAAGAACTGCTCGCGGTGAAATGGAGAGACAAGCGTGACGTTTACATGCTCTCCTCCATTCACGCAGACACGACAATCCAAATTGAAAGGGCAACCCGTGTCATTGAAAAGCCCCTCTCAGTCCACGACTATAATGCGCTCATGGGAGGGGTGGACTTCAATGACCAGATGTTGGCTCCGTATTTAGTTTCCCGACGCACCAGACGCTGGTATAAGAAGGTGTCTGTATATTTAATTCAATTGGCTGCATATAATAGTTTTGTTCTCTACAGTAAGGCTGGGAGAACAGGATCCTTCCTCAAATTCCAGGAAGAGATCATCGAGAACCTCCTGTATCCAGGAGGTTCCGTGGCCCCATCCACCAGTGTAGTTAGCCGTCTACACGAGCGACATTTCCCCAGTGTCGTTGCTGGTACCTCAACCCAACCGCCACCCCGAAAAAAATGTCGTGTCTGTAGCAGGAGTGGAATAAGGCGTGACACCCGCTATTTCTGTCCTGACTGTCCTGACCACCCTGCCCTATGCTTTGGTGAGTGTTTCCGGAAGTACCACACACAGGTACACCTAGCATAGGGATTGCATCTCACAGGACAGGCACACAGGGCTATTAGGGCCCTTTTACTCACAGCTGCTGCCAGGGCCATCTTTAATATTGATTGGACCCTGGGCAAAAATTTACTTGGGCCCCCTGTATCCCGCCTTCCCACACCTTAGGCAATCACGCCCTCCACCACAACACACACAAAAAAAATCCACACATCTGGTAGAGTCCAGTGAATGACTGTAAATACTTCCAGTTCTGAAGACTCCAGCGGCTCAGGATCAGTGCTCTGGGCAGCTGGGCTCATGCTGGAAGTGGGCGCCGCTCTGCAGGAAAGAGACCAGGGCTCGGCTTACCCTAGTGTTACAGTGCACCCCAGCACCCCACAGTATATACCCTATAGTATACAGCACCAGACAGTATGCAGTTTAGCACCCCACACTATACAGTACCCCACAGTATATAGTAGAGCAGTATAGCACCCCACACTATACAGTACCCCACAGTATATAGTAGAGCAGTCTAGCAGCCCACATTATACAGCACCTCACAGTATACAACACCTCACTGTATACAGCACCCCAAACCCCGCAGTATAGATCTCCACACTAAACCGCACCCACAGTATACAGTATACAGACCCCCACAGTATACAGTACAGCAGTATAGCCCCCCCACATTATACAGGCCCCCACACTATACAGCCCCCCCCCCAGTATATAGGTCCCCCCACAGTATACAGCCCCCCCCCCACAGTATACAGTCCCACACAGTATACAGCCCACCACACAGTATATAGCCCCCCCCACAGTATACAGGCCCCCACACAGTATACAGGCCCCCACACAGTATACAGCCCACCACACAGTATACAGCCCCCACAGTATACAGGCCCCCACACAGTATACAGCCCACCACACAGTATACAGCACCCCCCCCACAGTATACAGTCACACACAGTATACAGACTCCCCCACAGTATACAGCCGCCCCCCCCCCCCCACAGTATACAGGCCCCCACACAGTATACAGGCCACCACATAGTATACAGCCCCCCCACAGTATACAGCCCACCACACAGTATACAGCCCACCACACAGTATACCGCCCACCACACAGTATACAGCCTCCCCCCACAGTATACAGCCCCCCACACAGTATACAGCCCCCCCACAGTATACAGCCCACCACACAGTATACAGCCCCCCCCCCCACAGTATACAGCCTCCCACACAGTATACAGGCCCCCACACAGTTTACAGCCTCCCACACAGTATACAGGCCCCCACACAGTATACAGCCCACCACACAGTATACAGGCCCCCACACAGTATACAGCCCACCACACAGTATACAGCCCCCCCAGCATACAGGCCCCCACACAGTATACAGCCCACCACACAGTATACAGCCCACCCCCCACAGCATACAGGCCCCCACACAGTATACAGCCCACCACACAGTATACAGCCCACCCCCCACAGCATACAGGCCCCCACACAGTATACAGCCCACCACACAGTATACAGCCCACCACACAATATACAGCCCCCCACACAGTATACAGGCCCCCACACAGTATACAGCCCACCACACAGTATAAAGCCCCCCCACAATATACAGGCCCCCCACAGTATACAGGCCCCCACACAGTATACAGCCCACCACTATACAGTAGTTTACAGTATATTAACATAACAGCCCCTGTCACCTTTTTCTGATGTAATCTTCACACAAAAAAGCTCCACAGAACACTCCTGGTAGGACCTGTGATGACCTCATAGCCATGTGACCAGTAATTGCTAGGTTACTGGTCACATGGTGATGATGTCATTAAGGTCCTTGATCACAACTTTAACACAGTCCGATCATGATGCCTGGACTCAGTGCAGGCAGGCACGGCAGCACCCCTGTGTAGCTGACAGCTTGACACCCGGGGCAGTAGCTAGCAGGGCTCAAGAGGCAGCTGCCTTGGGCCCCCCAGGAGCAACTGGGCCCAGGGCAGCTGCCCCTTTTGCCCCTTGGTAAAGACGGCCCTGGCTGCTGCAAACCTCTCCTTTCACCTGGGATAAAGTGCATAACGTACTTCGCCACATCTTTGGGCGATTTGCGCTTTGCACATTGTCCCATGGGGAAGGAGAGGTTTGTTCTATGAAGCTAAAAACGAAACAAAAAAAAAATTACCGGTAAGTAAAAAAGTTAACGTCCAGTTAAAAAAGTTAAAAAAAAGTTTCTATGTTCTGTTCAACAGTTAATAAATTTATTGCGTTGCGGCCTGGTTTTTTCTTTTGTTTTTTTTACCTTCCAGGTGGACCAACCGATCGACTAGCTGCAGCACTGATGTGCATTCTGACAGAAGCATTGCGCTGCTGTCAGATTACACGCAAGTCGGTGTATGCGGCGCTGCAAGACTAGATTTCTCCTCTGCAGTAAAAGATACGTTTGCCGAGGCATATGAGCTGAGGTGGCGGTGTTCATATACTTTGGCAAACACTTTGTATATATATAAAAAAATAAAAATCCCGGCAATGATTTATTCATCCACATCGATTGATGTGAATGGAGAAATCTGGTTTGCCAGGGCATACGAGCTAAGTGGGTATGGATGTTGGGCGGAGCTCCTATGTCCTGGCAGACGCCTTTCCCCTCCTTTTTCTTTTTTTGGCAGAGATTTTTTCATCCACATTGATCGATGCGAATGAAGAAATCTGTGCCGTTCATTTTTTTCTTTCAGCCCAGAGGCTGAACGGAAAAAAAAAATCTCATTACCCGTATGCTCAATATAAGGAGAATAGCAGAAACTCCTAATGCTGGGCATACATGTAATGATTGCGGAGACCCTCAAATACCAGGGCAGTACAAACACCCCACAAATGACCCCATTTTGGAAAGAAGACACCCTAAGGTATTTGCTGAGGGGCTTATTGAGTCCATGAAAGATTGAAATTTTTGTCCCAAGTTAGCGGAAAGGGAGACTTTGTGAGAAAAAAATCCAAAAAATCAATTTCCGCTAACTTGTGCCAAAATTTTTTTGTTTCTATGAACTCGCCATGCCCCTCATTGAATACCTTGGGGTGTCTTCTTTCCAAAATGGGGTCACATGTGGGGTATTTATACTGCCCTGGCATTTTAGGGGCCCCAAAGCGAGAGAAGAAGTCTGGTATCCAAATGTCTAAAAATGCCCTCCTAAACGGAATTTGGGCCCCTTTGCCCACCTAGGCTGCAAAAAAGTGTCACACATGTGGTATCTCCGTATTCAGGAGAAGTTGGGGAATGTGTTTTGGGGTGTCATTTTACATATACCCATGCCGGGTGAGATAAATATCTTGGTCAAATGCCAACTTTGTATAAAAAAATGGGAAAAGTTGTCTTTTGCCAAGATATTTCTCTCACCCAGTATGGGTATATGTAAAATGACAACCCAAAACACATTCCCCAACTTCTCCTGAATACGGAGATACCAGATGTGTGACACTTTTTTGCAGCCTAGGTGGTCAAAGGGGCCCACATTCCAAAGAGCACCTTTCAGATTTCACAGGTCATTTACCTACTTACCACACATTTGGGCCCCTAGAATGCCAGGGCAGTATAACGACCCCACAAGTGACCCCATTTTGGAAAGAAGACACCCCAAGGTATTCCGTGAGGGGCATGGCGAGTTCCTAGAATTTTTTATTTTTTGTCACAAGTTAGTGGAAAATGATGATTTTTTATTTTTATTTTTTTTCTTACAAAGTCTCATATTCCACTAACTTGTGACAAAAAATAAAAACTTCCATGAACTCACTATGCCCATCAGCGAATACCTTGGGGTGTCTTCTTTCCAAAATGGGGTCACTTGTGGGGTAGTTATACTGCCCTGGCATTCTAGGGGCCCAAATGTGTGGTAAGGAGTTTGAAATCAAATTCTGTAAAAAATGACCAGTGAAATCCGAAAGGTGCTCTTTGGAATATGGGCCCCTTTGCCCACCTAGGCTGCAAAAAAGTGTCACACATCTGGTATTTCCGTATTCAGGAGAAGTTGGGGAATGTGTTTTGGGGTGTCATTTTACATATACCCATGCTGGGTGAGAGAAATATCTTGGCAAAAGACAACTTTGTATAAAAAAATGGTAAAAGTTGTCTTTTGCCAAGATATTTCTCTCACCCAGCATGGGTATATGTAAAATGACACCCCAAAACACATTCCCCAACTTCTCCTGAATACGGAGATACCACATGTGTGACACTTTTTTGCAGCCTAGGTGGGCAAAGGGGCCCACATTCCAAAGAGCACCTTTCGGATTTCACCGGCCATTTATTTCAGAATTTGATTTCAAACTCCTTACCACACATTTGGGCCCCTAGAATGCCAGGGCAGTATAACTACCCCACAAGTGACCCTATTTTGGAAAGAAAACACCCCAAGGTATTCGCTGATGGGCATAGTGAGTTCATGGAAGTTTTTATTTTTTTGTCACAAGTTAGTGGAATATGAGACTTTGTAAGAAAAAAAAAAAAAAATCATCATTTTCCGCTAACTTGTGACAAAAAATAAAAAGTTCTATGAACTCACTATGCCCATCAGCGAATACCTTACGGTGTCTATTTTCTGAAATGGGGTCATTTGTGGGGTGTTTGTACTGTCTGGGCATTGTAGAACCTCAGGAAACATGACAGGTGCTCAGAAAGTCAGAGCTGCTTCAAAAAGCAGAAATTCACATTTTTGTACCATAGTTTGTAAACGCTATAACTTTTACCCAAACCATTTTTTTTTTTTACCCAAACATTTTTTTTTTATCAAAGACATGTAGAACAATAAATTTAGAGCAAAATTTATATATGGACCTCGTTTTTTTTGCAAAATTTTACAACTGAAAGTGAAAAATGTCATTTTTTTGCAAAAAAATTGTTAAATTTGGATTAATAACAAAAAAAGTAAAAATGGCAGCAGCAATGAAATACCACCAAATGAAAGCTCTATTAGTGAGAAGAAAAGGAGGTAAAATTCATTTGGGTGGTAAGTTGCATGACCGAGCAATAAACGGTGAAAGTAGTGTAGGTCAGAAGTGTAAAAAGTGGCCTGGTCTTTCAGGGTGTTTAAGCCATGGGGGCTGAGGTGGTTAATGATTTCTGAGAAAGTGGAGCGGAATCAATAGCAAAAACAGGAATATCCTTTCCCAAAGTGCATACCTGGAAACCATGCGTTATTGCAAATTGATTATCAATGAGATTGACAGCTGCTCCACTATCCACAAAAATCTCACAAAAAATGCTCATGCTCTCTAGCACCACCCTAGCAGGCAGGACAAAACGGGAACTGTAAGCAAACGGAAAACCTTCAATTTCCACCTCAACCCTGCCAATAGTAACAGACGGAGCATTTCTAAAAGATTTTTTCCTTTTTGTTTCTTTATTACTCCCAGAAGACTGCCTGAATCTCTTAGAGGGACAAACATTTGCCAAATGATTTATACCTCCACAACAAAAACAAACCCTCCCATGCGGGCTGAATCTTCTATTGTCAGAGGCAATCAACCCCAGCTGCATGGGCTCCTGCTCAGAAGGGGCTGACAGCGACTGAGACCCCTGCGCACAGAATGAGACCACTGCACTGTCCCGGGACTGAGTATGACAGGAAGGAGAGATCTCTCCTCTCTCTCTAAGACGCCTGTCAATACGAACGGCCTGAGACATAGCAGAATCCAAGGAGGTAGGTCTCTCATGAAAGGCAAATGCATCTTTCAATCCCTCTGAAAGACCATGGCAAAATTGACTTCGGAGTGCAGCATCATTCCAACCAGTATCAGCTGCCCATCTCCGAAATTCTGAGCAGTATATCTCTGCGGATTGTTTACCCTGTATATCTCTCCGGATCATCATATATCTGACCCAGGGCTAAAAAGAATTCATTCACTGAACGGAGGGGCCGTGCCCTCTCCGGCAGCGAAAAGGCCCAGGACTGAGCGTTACCCCTGAGCAGCGATATAATAATCCCCACCCTCCGTTCCTCATCACCAGAGGAATGGGGAAGAAGGCGAAAATGGAGTTTGCAAGCCTCTCTAAAACGCACAAAATACTCACTACCCCCGGAGAACGTATCCGGGAGCGAGATCTTAGGCTCAGAACAAACTCCATGAACGCAAGCTGAACCGGTCACTTGAAACTGAGAAAAAGTCTTACGGAGATCAGCTACCTCCAATGAAAGACCCTTGAAGCGTTCAGCCAAAAGTGAAACCGGATCCATGCTTGAGACGGTTTTGGCGGCTTATAATGTCACGGATGGTGTACAGGAAACAAGACAATGCAATATCATCAATGACTCACTGGATCCACAACTAAGGAACAAAAGGGAGACCCCTGCATGAGACCTGCCACTCTCCCTGACTGCTCAGCCTATGCGAACACCCCAAAGGTGGATGGGCGCATATCCACGTACCTCGGCTATCTAATACCTGAAGACCCTACAATAGTGAGGGGACACGACCACCGGCTCCCTACACTAGACACGGAGGGAGTCAGGGTCTCCTGAAATCCAGCAGACAGAAAATCACAAATAAAGGAACAGTACTTATCTTGCAGAGGACTGGGAAATAGGAACAGCATGCACACACACTCCAGGAAGTTGTATAAGCCGCACTCTACTGCTTTATGGGGAGGAACTTAAAGGGAAGCAATCAGTCCAACTGCATGACAGCTGAGATAGACTAACGAGATGAGGAACTGAAACCAAAACAAAGAAACTCAAGGAGGAGGATCTGGAAGGCTCCTGTCAGAGCTTCTCAGCTGTCTGGTTGTGACAGTACCATTATAGATTTATGTCTGATTCCTGCTTTATAGGCTGCATGGGTATTGCACTCAGCACTTTACAAACTATGTGGCATTTAGTTTTTGCAGGCTTCTCTCTTATGTGCTCACCTTGTACTAATTAGTTTTTGTATACCCTGTCTGCTGGGAGGTATCACACATTTTATGTGTGTCTTGTCACCTCTATGTTCTTATATTTATGTATTTAATAAAGTTAATTTTTATTTTTGTATACATTGCCGTTTTAGACTCTTGTTTCGTTGTAGGTTTATCTGCAACTAGCAGAGTTTGCCCTGGAATAGCTGTCCTTCCTAGCCAGTAGTGTGGCATCAGAGCGGGTGTTTAGTGCGGTGGGGGCCATAGTTACCCCAAGGAAAACTCGCCTGTCTACCCAAAATGTGGAGAGACTGACCTTTGTCAAGATGAATCAGACATGGATTAGCCAGGATTTCCACCCACCAATGCCTGATGCATCTAATTAGATTGTCCATGCCTCTTCACCCAAACCATGAAAAAAAAAGAGACAGGTTTCTTGTGCCTACCTGCCTCAACTACTGCTCTACTGCTCTGATGCTGCCACCCACCTGATGCCACACATCTGATGCCAAGTGCTCCTTCTTTCACCCACCTTCATCAGCTGGTACTGGCATTGCCACCCACCGCCCCACTCTGTCACTGGATCACTTTGTGGTCTCCTGATGCTGCCATCTCCACACTATGTCACCTTGTCATTGTGCCACTCGGTGGCCTCCTCATACTACTGCCACCTCCAGTCTCGGTCATTATGCCCCTCGGAGGCCTCCTCATACTGCTGCCAACTCCAGACTCGGTCATTGTGCCACTCGGTGGTCTTTTCCTGATGCTGCCGCCACCTCCATGCTCTGTCATTGTGCCACTCGGTGGCCTCCTCATACTGCTGCCACCTCCAGACTGCCATTGTGCCACTCAGTGGCCTTCTCCTGATGCTGCCAACTCCAGACTCTGTCATTGTGCCACTCGGTGGCCTCATCATACTGCTGCCAACTCCAGAGACTCTGCCATTGTGCCACTCGGTGGCCTTCTCCTGATGCTGCCAACTCCAGATACTCTGTCATTGTGCCACTCTGTGGCCTTCTCCTGGTGCTGCTGCCGCCATCTAAAGACTGTCATTGTGCCACTTGGTGGCCTTCTACTGATGCTGCCAAATCCAGACTGTGTCATTGTGCCACTAGGTGGCCTACTCATATTGCTGCCAACTCCAGACTCTGCCATTGTGCCACTCGGTGGCCTTTTCCTGATGCTGCTGCTGCCGCCACCTCCAGGCTCTTTCATTGTGCCACTCGGTGGCCTTGTCCTGGTGCTGCTCCTGCCGCCATCTAAAGACCGTCATTGTGCCACTCGGTGGCCTTTTCCTGATGCTGCTGCTGCCGCCACCTCCAGGCTCTGTCATTGTGCCACTCGGTGGCCTTCTCCTGGTGCTGCTCCTGCCGCCATCTAAAGACTGTCATTGTGCCACTCGGTGGCCTTCTACTGATGCTGCCAACTCCAGACTGTGTCATTGTGCCACTCGGTGGCCTTCTCCTGATGCTGCTGCCACCTCCAGTCTCTGTCATTGTGCCACTCGGAGGCCTCCTCATACTACTGCCATCTCCAGTCTCTGTCATTGTGCCATTCGGTAGACTCCTCATACTGCTGCTAATTCCAGACTCGGTCATTGTGCCACTCGGTGGTCTTTTCCTGATGCTGCCGCCACCTCCATGCTCTGTCATTGTGCCACTCGGTGGCCTCCTCATACTGCTGCCACCTCCAGACTGTGTCATTGTGCCAATTGGTGGCTTAGTCATACTGCTGCCAACTCCAGACTCAGTCATTGTGCCACTCGGTGGCCTTTTCCTGATGCTGCTGCTGCCGCCACCTCCAGGCTCTGTCATTGTCCCACTCGGTGGCCTCCTCATACTCCTACCACCTCCAGACTGCCATTGTGCCACTCTGTGGCCTTCTCCTGATGCTGCCAACTCCAGACTCTGCCATTGTGCCACTTGGTGGCCTTCTCCTGATGCTGCTGCTGCCACCTCCAGACTCTGCCATTGTGCCACTTGGTGGCCTTCTCCTGATGCTGCTGCTGCCGCCACCTCCAGACTCTGCCATTGTGCCACTCGGTGGCCTTCTCCTGATGCTGCCACCACCTCCAGGCTCTGTCATTGTGCCACTCCGTGGACTTCTCCTGGTGCTGCTCCTGCCGCCATCTAAAGACTGTCATTGTGCCACTCAGTGGCCTTCTACTGATGCTGCCAACTCCAGACTGTGTCATTGTGCCACTTGGTGGCTTAGTCATACTGCTGCCACCTCCAGTCTCTGTCATTGTGCCACTAGAAGCCCTCCTTATACTACTGCCACCTCCAGTCTCTGTCATTGTGCCAATTGGTGGCCTTCTCCTGATGCTGCCAACTACAGACTCTGTCATTGTGCCAGCCACTCGGTGGTCTTCTCCTATTGCTGCTACTGCTGCCGTCACCTCCAGACTCTGCCATTGTGCTACTTAGTGGCCTTCTCCTGATGCTGCCCACCTCCAGACTCGGTCATTGTGCCACTCGGTGGCCTCCTCATACTGCTGCCACCTCCAGACTCGGTCATTGTGCTACTCGGTGGCCTTCTCCTGATGCTGCCGCCAAGTCCAGACTCTGTCATTGTGCCACTCGGTGGCCTCCTCATTCCGCTTCCAGACCCTGTCTTTGGGCTACTCTTTCGTCTCCTCTTGCTTCTTCCACCTTACCACTCTGTCATAGGTCCACTCTGTGGACTTCTCATACTGTTTCCACCCTCCCCACTTCATGACTGGTCCACTATTAAGGCTTTCGGCCTGTCTGACATCATTATTGATTTGACCTTTCTTCTAAACTGTCAGAAGGAAGGAAAAATGAGACACACAACGGATCCTGTCTGTGTAGCCGCTGTAAGGCCTATATGGTCCCATCAGAATTGGTTTATGATTTGGTAGCCAAAAGCAAGAGTGTGTACAAAACACAGAAGACATGCAAATATTCCATTCAAGTGTCATCTCTGTTTTAGATCCCCTCCTGTTTTTTGGCATTAGCAATACTGAAGGATTATTGAGCAAATGCTAACCGAGTGAAGGCGTATGCTCCACAGACAGCATCCGCTTTTTGTGGGTTATTGTTCTGACGGATCAGAGGAATGACAAATTATTCAGTGACGTCAACACAAACTTACTGCTGACACCCTCTCCACTCTGTCAGTGGGGCACTACTTGTATAAGCATTTAATAGAACAGGTTCTGTTGACATCTATGTGGAATCAGCTGACAACGGTGTAAAAGGAGTGTGCTTCTTCTTGGCGCTAACATCGACCTGTAAGGTTGAGTTAATACTTGAGTTATTTGGTCAGTTTTGGCCCTGTGACTGCCCAATTAATTGAAGTGTGTAGTGATTTTAAGAGCGACGCCTGTCATCTGCATGTCATATGGACTCACAGGATTAATTCTCTACCAAAGCAGACTTCCTATGCGTGTTACTGCAAGGCACCACTGCGAAGGCTCTCTGCAGCCAGGAAATAGCTGTTTTTTTAACATAATTTGCGGCGAATATATTCAGATGGAACCAAATTTTTCCCAAAAAATTTGGTGAATGGAAATTTTGCATTTGCTCATCTCTATTTATATAACAACCTCCCGCAGTCTCTGCTACAAGTAGCAGAAGCCACAGTAGCACCAGCACCAGCCAATTCGTTTGCTAAACATGATGGAGCCATTTTTTTAACTGTTGCACATCAGCAAACGAATAAGCACTGCCTGAACAGCCAGGTTTAGTTGTACGTGGACGGTTCCCTTTCTCTGGCACATACCGTTACCCGACCCCATTAACTTCTGGATCAACTTGCAGGACAACAAGCTGAACTTGGTGTACAGATGTCTTTTTGTTAGCCTTATAAACTATGTTACTATGTACAGTCGTGGCCAAAAGTTTTGAGAATTACATAAATATTGGAAATGGGAAAAGTTGCTGCTTAAGTTTTTATAATAGCAATTTGCATATACTCCAGAATGTTATGAAGAGTGATCAGATGAATTGCATAGTCCTTCTTTGCCATGAAAATTAACTTAATCCCCAAAAAACCTTTCCACTGCATTTCATTGCTGTCATTAAAGGACCTGCTGAGATCATTTCAGTAATCGTCTTGTTAACTCAGGTGAGAATGTTGACGAGCACAAGGCTGGAGATCATTATGTCAGGCTGATTGGGTTAAAATGGCAGACTTGACATGTTAAAAGGAGGGTGATGCTTGAAATCATTGTTCTTCCATTGTTAATCATGGTGACCTGCAAAGAAACGCGTGCAGCCATCATTGCGTTGCATAAAAATGGCTTCACAGGCAAGGATATTGTGGCTACTAAGATTGCACCTCAATCAACAATTTATAGGATCATCAAGAACTTCAAGGAAAGAGGTTCAATTCTTGTTAAGAAGGCTTCAGGGCGTCCAAGAAAGTCCAGCAAGCGCCAGGATCGTCTCCTAAAGAGGATTCAGCTGCGGGATCGGAGTGCCACCAGTGCAGAGCTTGCTCAGGAATGGCAGCAGGCAGGTGTGAGCGCATCTGCACGCACAGTGAGGCGAAGACTTTTGGAAGATGGCCTGGTGTCAAGAAGAGCAGCAAAGAAGCCACTTCTCTCCAAAAAAAACATCAGGGACAGATTGATCTTCTGCAGAAAGTATGGTGAATGGACTGCTGAGGACTGGGGCAAAGTCATATTCTCTGATGAAGCCTCTTTCCGATTGTTTGGGGCATCTGGAAAAAGGCTTGTCCGGAGAAGAAAAGGTGAGCGCTACCATCAGTCCTGTGTCATGCCAACAGTAAAGCATCCTGAGACCATTCATGTATGGGGTTGCTTCTCATCCAAGGGAGTGGGCTCACTCACAATTTTGCCCAAAAACACAGCCATGAATAAAGAATGGTACCAAAACACCCTTCAACAGCAACTTCTACCAACAATCCAACAACAGTTTGGTGAAGAACAATGCATTTTCCAGCACAATGGAGCACCGTGCCATAAGGCAAAAGTGATAACTAAGTGGCTCGGGGACCAAAACATTGACATTTTGGGTCCATGGCCTGGAAACTCCCCAGATCTTAATCCCATTGAGAACTTGTGGTCAATCCTCAAGAGGCGGGTGGACAAACAAAAACCCACTAATTCTGACAAACTCCAAAAAGTGATTATGAAAGAATGGGTTGCTAACTTGCTATCAGTCAGGAATTGGCCCGGAAGTTGATTGAGAGCATGCCCAGTCGAATTGCAGAGGTCCTGAAAAAGAAGGGCCAACACTGCAAATACTGACTCTCTGCATAAATGTCATGTAATTGTCGATAAAAGCCTTTGAAACGTATGAAGTGCGTGTAATTATATTTCACTACATCACAGAAACAACTGAAACAAAGATCTAAAAGCAGTTTAGTAGCAAACTTTGTGAAAACTAATATTTGTGTCATTCTCAAAACTTTTGGCCACGACTGTAGATTAGAACAGTGATCAGAACTATCAGTGTACTGTCTTGTCCAGACTCCAGTGTACTGTCAGAGAAGGTATTTAGCGCTGCACATCCCATGTCTTGTGATGCCTCATGCGCAGTATCACCTGTTTGATATGGGAAATATCGGCTTGGCAATCCACTTAATTTTCTTTGTTATGTTTGACACAACAAATAAAAGAATGGGCTATATTTCTATATTTCTATACTGCACAGCAATCAGTATCCCTAGTGGCTGTCTCGATCCTTCTTATCGGCTCTGCGGATGTACCGCTGACAGTGTTTGCAGCGAGAAGAAATGAAGAAAAAAATTACCAATTTATCAGTGCTCTCTCCAAACAAGGACTTCAGGGCTATGTAAGTATGTATAAACAGTCTTTTTTATTTCACTGGGAGGTATGGAAAGTGGATACAAGCAGTGTTGTTCGTATGAGATACTATAAAACACAGTAGTGCAATAGGCCTTGTGTAACTGTTAGGCCCCTTTCACACGGGCAAGATTTCCGCGCGGGTGCAATGCGTGAGGTGAACGCATTGCACCCGCACTGAATCCGGACCCATTCATTTCTAAGGGGCTGTGGACATTTCTATGGGGCTTGTGCTTTGCGTGAAAATCGCAGCATGCTCCTCTTTGTGCGTTTTTCACGCAACGCAGGCCCCATAGAATTGAATGGGGTTGCGTGAAAATCACAAGTATCCGCAAGCAAGTGTGGATGCAGTGCGATTTTCACGCACGGTTGCTAGGTGACGCGATCATTATCATTATTATTTCCCCTTATAACATGGTTATAAGGGAAAATAATAGCATTCTGAATACAGAATGCATAGTACAATAGGGCTGGAGGGGTTAGAAAAAAATAATATTTAACTCACCTTAATCCACTTGTTCGCGCAGCCGACATCTCTTCTGACTTCTTTTGTGAAGAATGGGACCTTTGATGACGTCACTACGTTCATCACATGGTCCGTCACATGGATCATGTGACGGACCATGTGATGAGCGTAGTGACGTCATCAAAGGTCCTATTCTTCACAAAAGAAGTCAGAAGAAATGCCGGCTGCGCGAACAAGTGGATTAAGGTGAGTTACATTTATTTATTTTTTTATTTAACCCCTCCAGCCCTATTGTACTATGCATTCTGTATTCAGAATGCTATTATTTTCCCTTATAACCACGTTATAAGGGGAAATAATACAATCTACACTACAACTAACCCAAACCTGAACTTCTGTGAAGAAGTTCGGGTCTGGGTACCACAGTCAGTTTTTTATCACGCGCGTGCAAAACACATTGCACCCCAGCGATAAAAAGTGTACATCGGAACACAATCGCAGTCAAAACTGACTGCAATTGCGTTCCTACTCGCGCGGGTTTGCCGCAATGCACTGGGACGCATCTGGACACGCTCGTCTGCAAGGGGCCTTATAGGTGCTGAAAAATTTTCTAAAAGTTTATACACGTAAACCATATTAGAAAAAAAACATTTGCGCTATGCAGTAAAATGTTGTACATAATTCATGATAATGAATAATATAGTCCATGATGATTGAATTGTTAGCTAAAAAAAGGATTATAAGAGAAAATAAATTGTATATAAATGAAATAAAATATCCATTGAAGATCCCCAGGATCGATGAACCCGTACTATTGTTGTTGACTTTTTTGTTTGGTTGCTTTAATGATTGTCAAGTGAGGCGGTTTTTTATGGTAAATATGGCCCTGGTTACGTTTGATTGGAATGTTGTCCATCATTGGGTGATAGCATGACACCATAGGCATCTAGGCACACCACATTTGTAGCTGCCAAGTTTGTTTCCTGGTATGTTGATGGTTTTATTCTGCTCAGTATATAGTTTAACCACTTAAGGACCACAGGTTTATACCCCCCTAAAGACCAGGCCCTTTTTTACAAATCGGCACTCCACAACTTTAGCGGTTTATTGCTCGGTCATGCAACTTACCACCCAAATGAATTTTACCTCCTTTTCTTCTCACTAATAGAGCTTTCATTTGGTGGTATTTCATTGCTGCTGACATTTTTACTTTTTTTGTTATTAATCGAAATTTAACGATTTTTTTGCAAAAAAAATGACATTTTTCACTTTCAGTTGTAAAATTTTGTAAAAAAAACGAGATCCATATATAAATTTTTCTCTAAATTTATTGTTCTACATGTCTTTGATAAAAAAAAAAATGTTTGGGTAAAAAAAAAAAATGGTTTGGGTAAAGGTTATAGCGTTTACAAACTATGGTACAAAAATGTGAATTTCCGCTTTTTGAAGCAGCTCTGACTTTCTGAGCACCTGTCATATTTCCTGAGGTTCTACAATGGCCAGACAGTACAAACACCCCACAAATGACCCCATTTCGGAAAGTAGACACCCTAAGGTATTCGCTGATGGGCATAGTGAGTTCATAGAACTTTTTATTTTTTGTCACAAGTTAGCGGAAAATGATGATTTTTTTTTTTTACAAAGTCTCATATTCCACTAACTTGTGACAAAAAATATAAAGTTCTATGAACTCACTATGCCCATCACGAAATACCTTGGGGTCTCTTCTTTCCAAAATGGGGTCACTTGTGGGGTAGTTCTACTGCCCTGGCATTCTAGGGGCCCAAATGTGTGGTAAGGAGTTTGAAATCAAATTCTGTAAAAAATGACCAGTGAAATCCGAAAGGTGCTCTTTGGAATATGGGCCCCTTTGCCCACCTAGGCTGCAAAAAAGTGTCACACATCTGGTATCTCTGTATTCAGGAGAAGTTGAGGAATGTGTTTTGGGGTGTCTTTTTACATATACCCATGCTGGGTGAGATAAATATCTTGGTCAAATGCCAACTTTGTATAAAAAAATGGGAAAAGTTGTCATTTGCCAAGATATTTCTCTCACCCAGCATGGGTATATGTAAAATGACACCCCAAAACACATTCCCCAACTTCTTCTGAGTACGGAGATACCAGATGTGTGACACTTTTTTGCAGCCTAGGTGGGCAAAGGGGCCCATATTCCAAAGAGCACCTTTCGGATTTCACAGGTCATTTTTTACAGAATTTGATTTCAAACTCCTTACCACACATTTGGGCCCCTAGAATGCCAGGGCAGTATAACTACCCCACAAGTGACCCCATTTTGGAAAGAAGAGACCCCAAGGTATTCGCTGATGGGCATAGTGAGTTCATGGAAGTTTTTATTTTTTGTCACAAGTTAGTGGAATATGAGACTTTGTATGAAAAAAAAAAAAAAAATCAGCATTTTCCACTAACTTGTGACAAAAAAAAAAAAATTCTAGGAACTCGCCATGCCCCTCACGGAATACCTTGGGGTGTCTTCTTTCCAAAATGGGGTCACTTGTGGGGTAGTTATACTGCCCTGACATTTTCCAGGGGCCCTAATGTGTGGTAAGTAGGTAAATGACCTGTGAAATCCTAAAGGTGCTCTTTGGAATATGGGCCCCTTTGCCCACCTAGGCTGCAAAAAAGTGTCACACATGTGGTATCGCCGTATTCAGGAGAAGTTGGGGAATGTGTTTTGGGGTGTCATTTTACATATACCCATGCTGGGTGAGAGAAATATCTTGGCAAAAGACAACTTTTCCCATTTTTTTATACAAAGTTGGCATTTGACCAAGATATTTCTCTCACCCAGCATGGGTATATGTAAAATGACACCCCAAAACACATTCCTCAACTTCTCCTGAGTACGGCGATACCAGATGTGTGACACTTTTTTGCAGCCTAGATGCGCAAAGGTGCCCAAAGTCCTTTTAGGAGGGCATTTTTAGACATTTGGATACCAGACTTCTTCTCACGCTTTGGGGCCCCTAGAATGCCAGGGCAGTATAAATACCCCACATGTGACCCCATTTTGGAAAGAAGACACCCCAAGGTATTCAATGAGGGGCATGGCGAGTTCATAGAAATTTTTTTTTTTGGGCACAAGTTAGCGGAAATTGATATTTTTAATTTTTTTCTCACAAAGTCTCCCGTTCCGCTAACTTGGGACAAAAATTTCAATCTTTCATGGACTCAATATGCCCCTCATGGAATACCTGGGGGTGTCTTCTTTCCGAAATGGGGTCACATGTGGGGTATTTATACTGCCCTGGCATTCTAGGGGCCCTAAAGCGTGAGAAGAAGTCTGGAATATAAATGTCTAAAAAAATTTACGCATTTGGATTCCGTGAGGGGTATGGTGAGTTCATGTGAGATTTTATTTTTTGACACAAGTTAGTGGAATATGAGACTTTGTAAGAAAAAAAAAAATTATTCCGCTAACTTGGGCCAAAAAAATGTCTGAATGGAGCCTTACAGGGGGGTGATCAATGACAGGGGGGGTGATCAATGACAGGGGGGTGATCAATGACAGGGGGGGTGATCAATGACAGGGGTGGTGATCAATGACAGGGGGGTGATCAGGGAGTCTATATGGAGTGATCACCACAGTCATTGATCACCCCCCCTGGAAGGCTCCAGGGAGACGCCTGTATGTGTTTTGCAGATCCGATCCATCTATCAGTGGATCCGTAAAAATCATGCGGACGTCTGAATGGAGCTTTACAGGGGGTTGATCAATGACAGGGGTGTAATCAATGACAGGGGGGTGATCAGGGAGTCTATATGGGGTGATAACCACAGTCATTGATCACGCCCCTGTAAGGCTTCATTCAGATGTCCGGATGCGTTTTGCGGATCCGATCCATCTATCAGTGCATCCGTAAAAATCATGCGGACATCTGAATGGAGCTTTACAGGGGGGTAATCAATGACAGGGGGGTAATCAATGACAGGGGAGTGATCAGGGAGTCTATATGGGGTGATCACCACAGTCATTGATCACGCCCCTGTAAGGCTTCATTCAGACGTCCGGATGCGTTTTGCGGATCCGATCCATCTATCAGTGCATCCGTAAAAATCATGCGGACATCTGAATGGAGCTTTACAGGGGGGTAATCAATGACAGGGGGGTGATCAGGGAGTCTATATGGGGTGATCACCACAGTCATTGATCATGCCCCTGTAAGGCTTCATTCAGACGTCCGGATGCGTTTTGCGGATCCGATCCATCTATCAGTGGATCCGTAAAAATCATGTGGACGTCTGAATGGAGCTTTACAGGGGGGTAATCAATGACAGGGGGGTAATCAATGACAGGGGGGTAATCAATGACAGGGGGGTGATCAGGGAGTCTATATGGGGTGATCACCACAGTCATTGATCACGCCCCTGTAAGGCTTCATTCAGACGTCCGGATGCGTTTTGCGGATCCGATCCATCTATCAGTGCATCCGTAAAAATCATGCAGACATCTGAATGGAGCTTTACAGGGGGGTGATCAATGACAGGGGTGTAATCAATGACAGGGGGGTGATCAGGGAGTCTATATGGGGTGATAACCACAGTCATTGATCACGCCCCTGTAAGGCTTCATTCAGACGTCCGTATGCGTTTTGCGGATCTGATCCATCTATCAGTGCATCCGTAAAAATCATGCGGACATCTGAATGGAGCTTTACAGGGGGGTGATCAATGACAGGGGTGTAATCAATGACAGGGGGGTGATCAGGGAGTCTATATGGGGTGATCACCACAGTCATTCATCATGCCCCTGTAAGGCTTCATTCAGACGTCCGGATGCGTTTTGCGGATCCGATCCATCTATCAGTGCATCCGTAAAAATCATGCGGACATCTGAATGGAGCTTTACAGGGGGGTGATCAGGGAGTCTATATGGGGTGATCACCACAGTCATTGATCATGCCCCTGTAAGGCTTCATTCAGACGTCCGGATGCGTTTTGCGGATCCGATCCATCTATCAGTGGATTCGTAAAAATCATGCGGACGTCTGAATGGAGCTTTACAGGGGGGTAATCAATGACAGGGGGGTAATCAATGACAGGGGGGTGATCAGGGAGTCTATATGGGGTGATCACCACAGTCATTGATCACGCCCCTGTAAGGCTTCATTCAGACGTCCGGATGCGTTTTGCGGATCCGATCCATCTATCAGTGGATCCGTAAAAATCATGCGGACGTCTGAATGGAGCTTTACAGGGGGTTGATCAATGACAGGGGGGTGATCAATGACAGGGGGGTGATCAGGGAGTCTATATGGGGTGATCAGGGGTGATCAGGGGCTAATAAGGGGTTAATAAGTGACGGGGGGGGGGGGTGTAGTGTAGTGTAGTGGTGCTTGGTGCTACTTTACTGAGCTACCTGTGTCCTCTGGTGGTCGATCCAAACAAAGGGGACCACCAGAGGACCAGGTAGCAGGTATATTAGACGCTGTTATCAAAACAGCGTCTAATATACCTGTTAGGGGTTAAAAAAAAATCACATCTCCAGCCTGCCAGCGAACGATCGCCGCTGGCAGGCTGGAGATCAACTCTCTTACCTTCCGTTCCTGTGAGCGCGCGCGCCTGTGTGCGCGCGTTCACAGGAAATCTCGCGTCTCGCGAGATGACGCGTATATGCGTCCAGGCGGAATGAATCAACCACCTCCAGGACGCGTCTGTGCGTACAGCGGTCCGGAGGTGGTTAAGGACATTACATCAAAGTTGGATCAGCCTGTAGTGTGTTTTTCCACTTTAATTTTGAGTGTGACTCCAAATCCAGACCTCCATGGGATGAAAAATTTGATTTCCATTTTTTTATTTTTGTGTGATTTTGTTGTCAGCACATTCAACTATGTAAAGAACAAAGTATTTCAGAAGAATATTTAATTAGCTCAGATCTAGGATGTGTTATTTTTGTGTTCCCTTTATTTTTTTGAGCAGTGTATATTGAAAGTTATTACTTTAGGTGCCCTCCTCTGAACCCTCTTCAACTCTGCCTTGTTCACAGGAGCCCAGAACTATACACAGTACTCCATGTGTGGTCTGACTAGTGATTTGTAAAGTGGCAGATTGGCCACCGAAGTTCTCCCACTTAAAAAGATGAGAGAGACCTGTAATTTTCATCATAGGTACACTTCAACTATGAGAGACAGAATGGGGGAAATAATACACGAAATCACATTGTAGGATTTCTAATGAATTAATTGGTAAATTCCTTGGTAAAATAAGTATTTGGTCACCTCAAGCAAGATTTCTGACTCTCACAGACCCGTAACTTCTCCTTTAAGAGGTTCCTCTGTACTCCACTCGCTACCTGTATTAATGGCACCTGTTTGAACTTGTTATCAGTATTAAAGACACCTGTCCACAACCTCAAACAGTAACACTCAAAACTCCACTATGGCCAAGACCAAAGAGCTGTCGAAGGACACCAGAAACAACATTGTAGATCTGCACCAGGCTGGGAAGACTGAATCTGCCATAGACAAGCAGCTTGGTGTGAAGAAATAAACTGTAGGAGCAATTATTAGAAAATGGAAGACATACAAGACCACTGATAATCTCCCTTGATCTGGGGCTCCACACAAGATCTCACCCCATGGGGTCAAAATGATCACAAGAACGGTGAGCAAAAATCACAGAACCACACGGAGGGACCTAGTGAATGACCTGCAGAGAGCTGGGACCAAAATAACAAAGGCTACCATCAGTAACACACTAAGCCGCCAGGGACTCAAATCCTGCAGTGCCAGACGTGTTCCCCTGCTTAAGCCAGTACATGTCCGGGCCCGTCTGAAGTTTGCTAGAGAGCATTTGGATGATCCAGAAGAGGATTGGTAGAATATCATATGGTCAGATGAAACCAAAGAACTTTTTGGTAAAATCTCAACTCGTCGTGTTTGGAGGAGAAAGAATGCTGAGTTGCATCCAAAGAACACCATACCTACTGTGAAGCATGGGGGTGGAAACATTATGCTTTGGGGCTGTTTTTCTGCAAAGGGACCAGGAAGACTGATCAGTGTAAAGGAAAGAATGAATGGGGCCATGTATCGTGAGATTTTGAGTGAAAACCTCCTTCCATCAGCAAGGGCATTGAAGATGAAACATGGCTGGGTCTTTCAGCATGACAATGATCCCAAACACACCGCCCGGCAATGAAGGAGTGGCTTCGTAAGAAGCATTTCAAGGTCCTAGAGTGACCTAGTGAGTCTCCAGATCTCAACCCCATAGATAACCTTTGGAGGGAGTTGAAAGTCTGTGTTGTCCAGTGACAGCCCCAAAACATCACTGCTCTAGAGGAGATCTGCATGGAGGAATGGGCCAAAATACCAGCAAGGTGAAAACCTTGTGAAGACTTACAGAAAACATTTGACCTCTATTATTGCCAACAAAGGATATATAACAAAGTATTGAGATGAACTTTTGTTATTGACCAAATACTTATTTTCCACCATAATTTGCAAATAAATTCTTTAAAAATCAGACAATGTCATTTTCTGGATTTTTTTTTCTCATTATGTCTCTCATAGTGAAGGTATACCTATGATGAAAGTTACAGGACTATCATCTTTTTAAGTGGGAGAACCTGCACAATTGGTGGCTGACTAAATACTTTTTTGCCCCACTGTATGTTCTCATCACAGGCATCTATGCCACTTTTGATGCAACCCATTATCTTATTGGCCTTGGCAGCAGCTGCCTGACACTGGTTTCTACAGCTTAGTTTGCTGTTCACTAAAATTCCTAGGTCCTTTTCCATGTCAGTGTTACCCAGTGTTTTACCATTCAGTATGTACGGGTGACTTGCATTATAACTTCCCATGTGCATAACCTTACATTTGTCAGTGTTAAACCTCATCTTCTACTTCTCTGCCCAAGCCTCCAATGTATCCAGATCCCTCTGTAGCAGTATATTGTCATCTTCTGTGTTAATTACTTTACACAGTTTAGTGTCATTTGCAAAAAGTGATATTTTACTGTGGAAGCCTTCTACAAGATCATTAATAAATATATATTGAAGAGAATAGGGCCCAATACTGACTCCTGAGTAGGGTTGAGCGAAACCGAACTGTAAAGTTCGGGTTCGTACCGAACTTTAGGATTTTGGGACCCTGAACCCGAACATTTCCGGAAAAGTTTGGGTTCGGGTTTGGTGTTCGCCACTTTCTTGGAGCTTTTTCAAAGGCTGCACAGCAGCCAATCAACAAACGTCATACTACTTGCCCCAAGAGGCCATCACAGCCATGCCTACTAATGGCATGGCTGTGATTGGCCAGAGCAGCATGTGACCCAGGCTCTATATAAGCTTGAGTCACGTAGCGCTGCACGTCACTCTGCTGTTACAAGTGTAGGGAGAGGATGCTGCTGGACTTGTGATTTCAGGGAGAGCATAGGAGAGAATCTAACTCAGCGATCTACAGACAAACAGTTGTGTGGGTGCAGGGCACAATCGTTTTATCCTGCCCTGAGCTCATTAACCAATAAATACTAACATTTAGAATTCTGTTAGTTAGGTGGGTGGTGGCGGCGGCTATTTTATGCATGCTCAGTGCACCAGCACTGCATCTGAGCTTTTGGGACATTGCAAATCACCATTTTTTGGGGGGAAACTACAACATCTGTATTAGTCAGTGTGCAATTTAAGGTAGAAATACACCCATCATTTTCTGGGGTTTGAAAAACACACTTTTCTTTCTCCAAAAAACAGTATTTTCCAGATCTGCAAGTGTTAAATTCAAGTTTTAGGCTACTTTCACACTAGCGTTCGGGTGTCCGCTCGTGCGCACCGTTTGAAGGGGCTCACGAGCGGCCCCGAACGCATCCGTCTGGCCCCAATGCTTCTCAGTGGAGGCGGATCCACTGAGAATGCATCCGCCTGCCAGCGTTCAGCCTCCGCTCCGCTCAGTGAGCGGACACCTGAACGCTGCTTGCAGCGTTCGGGTGTCCGCCTGGCCGTTCGGAGGCGAGCGGATCCGTCCACACTTACAATGTAAGTCAATGGGGACGGATCCGCTTGAAGATGACACTATATGGCTCAATCTTCAAGCGGATCCATTCCCCATTGACTTTCAATGTAAAGTCTGAACGGATCCGCTCAGGCTACTTTCAGACTTAGAAAATTTTCTAAGTAATAATGCAGACGGATCCGTTCTGAACGGATGCAAACGTCTGCATTATCGGAGCGGATCCGTCTGATGAAACATCAGACGGATCCGCTCCGAACGCTAGTGTGAAAGTAGCCTAATATATACAGCTTTCATATTCTGTTAGCAAAAAAAATACTTTTTTTAGAAATCTACAACATCTGGATTAGTCAGTGTGCAATTTAAGGTAGAAATACACCCATCATTTTCTGGGGTTTGAAAAACACACTTTTTTTTCTTTCAAAAAACAGTACTTTCCAGATCTGCAAGTGTTAAATTCAAGTTTAATATCTACAGCTTTCATATTCTGTTAGCAAAAAAAGACTTTTTTGGCAATTTACAACATCTGTATTAGTCAGTGTGCAATTTAAGGTAGAAATACACCCATCATTTTCTGGGGTTTGAAAAACACACTCTTTTGACAAAAAAAACTCTTTTCAGGCCTTGCAGCATCAGCACGTGTGAAATTACAGGCTTATATACTGCTGTCAAATTCAGTTTTTAAACAAACACTCATTTGGGCACAAAAAAATTTAGTTGGCAGCCTTTGATGCAGATGTCATTGTGCGATACACCCTTAATACATTTGGGTTACATTCAGAGATTTTAAATACCGCCATTTGGTGCACCAATATTGAATTCAGGCCTACACTGGTTCAGGCCCTGTGAGATTCCCCCTCTACATACAGGGGTTTGAATTAGGCATTTGAAATACAGCCATTTGAAATACAGCCATTTTGTGCAAAGATATATTTACTTCAGGCCTACACTGGTTCAGGGCGTGTGTGATCCCCCCTATACATACAGGGGTTTGAATCAGGCATTTGAAATATAGCCATTTGAAATACAGCCATTTTGTGCAAAGATATATTTACTTCAGGCCTACACTGATTCAGGGCGTGTGTGATCCCCCCTATACATACAGGGGTTTGAATTAGGCATTTGAAATACAGCCATTTGAAATACAGTCATTTTGTACAAAGATATATTTACTTCAGGCCTACGCTGATTCAGGGCGTGTGTGATCCCCCCTATTCATACAGGGGTTTGAATTAGGCATTTTAAATACAGCCATTTGCAATACAGCCATTTTGTGCAAAGATATATTTACTTCAGGCCTACACTGGTTCCGGGCGTGTGTGATCCCCCTATACATACAGGGGTTTGAATCAGGCATTTGAAATACAGCCATTTGAAATACAGCCATTTGAAATACAGCCATTTTGTGCAAAGATATACAGTACAGACCAAAAGTTTGGACACACCTTCTCATTCAAAGAGTTTTCTGGCAAGCGCCCGACTTTTTAGGGAGGGTGCTTAGGGACTGGTGGTCCCCCTTCCCCTTCCCAGCCTGGGGTCATGTGTGGCACCTTGCCCTGTGTGGTTAGGTACCTAAGGGGTTAAGGGATTGTGGGAGATTCGTCACTGTAAGGGGCGTAGGGTATGTCTCCTCCCTCTAACCGGGTTATATCACCCCCTCCTCTGCTGCTGCACTTCCTCTTTGATAGCGGAAGCCGAGTTGGTAGGTCTGGCTGTCCGCACAGAGATGTCCGCAAGGGACGCTTCACTTAAGGAGGCCCTTATGGCGTGTTATTCTGAAGGGGGAGAGGGCTGGCTGCATTCCTTTTTGAGCAGCCTTGGCTCCCCTCTGCCCTCTTCTCCTGCTGTGACCGTTGGGAATGTGGCGGCGCTGCCGCAAGCTGCAGGCAGCGCCGTTGCTTCTCATGGAGGCCGGCGGTCCGCTCGGCGCACCCGCCCTCCCACCCGTTTAGGCCATAGTCCCCCTGCTCTCCCCGCACCCCCCCCCCCTTAGGTCCTCAGGCACTCACCGCAGCTCCCGGCCCCGCGCATGCGCTGTCCCGTCCGGCCGGCATCCTAGTTCGGCGCTTCAGTGCGCTTTAGCCCCGCCCTTTCCGGATTCCTCATCTCCAGCCGCGCCGGAATTAATCAGTGCATGGCAGGCGAGTGTTCATAGGATCATGGGAGCGCAGGGCAGCATCGAGTCGTGCGACTCCCCCCCGACCCCCCCTCTTTCTCAGCCATTGTTAACGATAGTCAAGGGGGTGCAGGGGTTGCTCCCATGATAATTACTGGCAGCCAGGTCGGCTTAATGGGGTCTGCTGCCTCACTGGGGGAGCCCCCTATGGTAGCTGCCGACCCCTCTCTGCCATCCCACCCCCCTCAGCTGCCTCAGCCTTCCCTTCAGCCTCAACCCTCTCTGCCGCCCCAAACCCCTGGGAGCAGCGTTAAGTCGCGCAGGCGCAGGGAGATGTCTGACACTTCATCATCATCCCCGGACAGTAGGAGGCGTTATCATCGCCATGCGCGCAGGCGCCAGTCCCGTCACCGTTCCAGGGTTTCTGGTAGCAGCAGGCGTTCCAGGTCCTCTAGGTGGCGCTATCCGTCATCTTCGGATGGATCGACGGGCGCATCTGAGGAGTCTGGTCGGGCGGCTGGTGCAAAACGTAAGAGGCGGGTGCCTAGTCATGCTTCCAGGGCTCCCAGCCTGGCTCCAGTGACAGAGCCCCGGATTGAGATCCCGGTACCCGGTCCTTCTTCGGTTCTGGCGACTGACGCACCTGGTGAGTACCAATATACCGGGGCATGGGGGGAGGGGGGGTTAGTGCGGCTTTGGAGTCGACGCTCAAAGCATTGCTTTCTAAAATGTCCTCTTCTCCTACCCCTTCTCCTTCTTTGACGCGTGCCCAAGTTTTAGCAGGAGTATATAAGGACTCTTTCTTTTGTGGTGTTAGCCCCCTGGGTTGTCATCTGGACGACACGGCGAAAGAAAAAATCTGGTCCAACCAATATATTGACATTTGGTCTCTTATATCGGTGGATCAGCATACGGTGGACAAAGAGAGGCGTTTTCCTGACAAGCCGTTTGATCGAAAACCCAGGGTCGCTAAGACCATTAATAACTGGTTGCAAGCCTTTTCGGTGTTAGGTTGTATCATGGGTCAGCGTCACCCTGACCGCTGTTCGGAATTGTTTGTCTATCAAGACACTATTTATAGCGGTTATAGAGCCCATGGTGGGAGCGCATGGTGGAGATATGATGAAGAATTCCGGCGGCGGTTAGCGTTACATCCGGAGGTGGGTTGGGGCATTAAGGCTACTGATGTTTGGCTTCGCCTCATGGTGTCTCAACGTCAGCCCCCCTTTCCTAGTGCGGCCACTGGTTCCGGAGCGATTTCTGGTCAGGGGCCAGTGGCCGTCCGCCGCCCCGGGGTGTGCTGGCTTTTCAACGAAGGCCATTGTAAATACGCAGGTCTGTGCAAATACAAACATGAATGCTCATCCTGCGGAGGCAACCACGCTGATAACCGGTGTTCCCGCCCCCCATCCAGACTTTTCAAGCCGCCCGGTTCGGGAGACCCTAAGGACCCCGGTGAGCGTAGCAGAGATGTCCCCATGGTTAGACATTTACCCCAATAAGGCGGCTGCCTCTCAGCTTCGCTTTGGTTTCACGTTTGGTTTCTTCATACCTTTTGTTTTGAGTAGGTTTCCCGTGTTTTCCGATAATCTACGGTCTGCTAGGGAGCTTCCTGAGGTTCTTCCTGAGAAGTTGGGTAAGGAGGTGTCTTTGGGTAGAGTCATGGGGCCGTTTCAATCTATTCCGTTTCCCAACCTTAGAGTGTCTCCTTTGGGTATTGTTCCCAAGAAAGAACCTGGTAAGTTTCGCCTCATACACCACTTATCCTACCCCAAGGGTTCGTCGGTGAATGATGCCATTCTGCCTGAGGAGGCCTCTGTGTCTTATGTATCCTTTGATCGGGCGGTTTCGCTGGTTAGGAATGCAGGTCGTGGCGCCCTTCTGGCGAAATCGGTCATTGAATCGGCTTTTCGGCTTTTGCCCGTTCACCCGGATTGTCATCATCTTTTGGGTTGTTCCTTTGAGGGTCTGTTTTATTATGATACTTGTCTCCCCATGGGGTGTTCTATCTCCTGCCACTATTTGGAGATGTTTGGTTGTTTTTTTGGAATGGGTGGTCAGGTATGAGACTTTATCCTCGTCGGTCATACACTACTTGGATGATTTTTTGTTTGTTTTCCCGGGATCGGGGGGCAGTTGTCTTTCTCTCCTTAATACGTTTTTTGGCCTGTATGGCTAGGTTTGGGGTTCCCATATCAGCAGAAAAAACTGAGGGTCCGGTCACGTGTTTGTCCTTTTTTGGCATTGAAATTGACTCTGTCGAGATGGTTTTTCGCTTGCCCAGTGATAAGTTACAGAAGTTGTTGTATTTGATAGAGGGTTTTCTGGTAGTGCGTAAGGTTACCCTTCAACAGCTGCAATCATTACTAGGTTTGCTTTGTTTTGCATGTCGTGTTATGCCCATGGGCCGTGTTTTTTCCAGGCGATTGTCATTGGCCACCCGGGGGGCTAAATCCCCGCATCATCGCATTCGTCTGACTAGGTCCCTGAAAGCCGACTTGCGTGTATGGCAGGAGTTTCTACACTCTTACAATGGGCACACGTGTGTGATCTCTGACGAGATGCCTAATTCGGTTCTGTCCCTTTTTTCGGATGCCTCCGGTGCCTGTGGTTTTGGCACCATTTTTGGTAAGGAATGGTGCTCTGCTCCTTGGCTGGATTTGTGGCGCTCGCAGGGCTTCTGTAAGAATTTGACGTTGCTGGAGTTATTTGCGATCGTGGTGGCGGTGGAGATTTGGGGTCAGGACCTTTCAGATCACCACGTGTGCTTTTGGTCTGATAACCTTAGTGTGGTCCATTGTATCAACCGCCTGTCTTCTTCTTCCCTCCCGGTAATTGCGCTTCTGCGACATTTGGTCTTGCGTTGCCTGGAGCATAATATCTATTTCAGGGCTCGACATGTTCCAGGTGTTGATAACAGTATTGCTGATGCTCTTTCCCGTTTTCGTTGGCAGGTTTTTCGGGAGCTGCTTCCGGAGGCGGAGCACATCGGGAAGGAATGTCCGGAGTACCTATGGCGTTTGGTGGCCAGCAACTGATGTCCCTGGTTGGGTCTTCGGTGTCTCCAGCGACCTGGCGGGGTCATGGTAAGGCATGGGCCGACTGGTTATCAGGGGTGGGCGCTAGGAACGTTTCCACGCAGGATTCCCTCCGCTTGGAGGTGACGGTGGAATGGTTACTCAAACTTAGATCGATGGGTGTGTCTGCACCAGTTGCGCAGCGGCGGTTGTCTGGAGTAGCTTTTTTCTTTCGTCTTTGTGGTTGGCCTGATGTCTCCAAGCATTTTGTCATCAGGCAGGCCATGAAGGGTTGGAAGAAGGAATATGTGCTTAAGGATTGTAGACGGCCTATTTCGTTTGGCCTGTTGTGTAGGCTGGTCGAAGCATGTTCGGGGGTGTGTGCTTCAGCGTTTGAAGCAACGTTGTTCTCGGCTTGTTTTAGTTTGGCCTTTTTCGCTGCCCTTCGAGTGGGCGAATTGCTCCCCCCCTCTGGTAAGAAGCCAGGGGGTTTGTTGTTTCAGGATGTGGTCTGCGGGAATGGGGCTATTAGGGTCCTGGTTTGTAGATCTAAAACGGATCAGTTTAGCAGGGGGGGGTGGATCCCTCTTCATCAGGTGGCGGGCGTGGCTTGTCCAGTTCGTTTAGTTTCTGCTTACTGCGCGTTACGCGTTGGGGGTACCAATTTCTTCACTCACCAGGATGTCTCCCCCCTGACTAAATTTCAGTTTGTATCTGTTTTTCGCGCTTGCTTGTATCGGTTGGGAGTTGAGCCGGAGGATTTTGGCACCCATTCGTTTCGCATTGGTGCTGCTACGGAGGCGGCCAGAGCTGGCTTGCCGGAGTCGGAGGTAATGCGCATTGGTAGGTGGCAATCTGCCTGTTATGCCAGGTACATCAGGCCGGATCTCTTGATTTAAAAAAAAATAAAATAAAAAAAATGATACATACCTGAACTCTGAGACTACAGGTGTATGGATGTTTTGTTTCCTCAGGTTTGTTACGCCTAGATTTATTCCAGTGAGTGTGCAGCGCGAGTTCGCAGCGTCATCTTATGTTACATTTGTGCTAACTGTTTTTTCTTTCAGGTGTGGTGCGCCCGGCGGTCTGGTTGGTTGGCCACTCGTACATTTTTTGGGCAGCTCAAAGGGCGGAGTGCAGGCCTGGAGGTCGGATGCTGGGATTTCGTGAAGTGGACCTATCCTGGAAGGGTATCCGAGGTCTCAAATGGTCACAGATTCTTACAGAGGTGGTAGATATCGGTTTTCATTCCAGGGGTCCCGTGATTCTTGTCATTCATGCCGGTGGCAATGACCTATGCCTATCACGTTTGGCTGAGCTCATGACCCTTATGCGCTCTGACATTGAGAGGTTCTCGTCCTTAATCATCCCTCGGGTGGCTTGGCACGGGGCCAGAGATGCCGAGGCTGCTGAAAAATGTAGGAGGACAGTCAATTCCCGCATGTCTCGGTTTGTGCGGTCCCGTGGGGGAATTGTGGTGAGACATCGCCAACTAGAGGTTGATAATAGGTCCCTTATGAGGCCTGATGGTGTTCACTTGACGGAGATTGGTCTAGATATCTTCATTTCCGGCTTGCAGGATGGGATTGAACAGGCCATGTTTTTGCTGGGTGGTGGTCGGAGCCCTGTTTAAGGCTGTGGGTCTCCTCCGTGGCGGCATTTGATACAGCGGAGTGTTGGAGATGGCTGATGGCGTACTTGCCCGCCGGGAGTCCGGCGGTTGGCATACCGCTCCAAGATGATGTTCTTTGGTTTTGCCGTTTAAAATAAATAAGCTGTGGCCGATCATCACCCAGCTAAAGGTTACCTGTTGTCTCGAGTGTTTATTAACTGGTTCATTTTTCAGTTAGGGGAGCTACAGGTAGGCAGAGGTGCCGGCCCGATTCCTATCTCTCCTCCGCCCCCTCCTGATTACCAACAGTCTGGCAAGCGCCCGACTTTTTAGGGAGGGTGCTTAGGGACTGGTGGTCCCCCTTCCTCTTCCCAGCCTGGGCTCATGTGTGGCACCTTGCCCTGTGTGGTTAGGTACCTAAGGGGTTAAGGGATTGTGGGAGATTCATCACTGTAAGGGGCGTAGGGTATGTCTCCTCCCTCTAACCGGGTTATATAACCCCCTCCTCTGCTGCTGCACTTCCTCTTTGATAGCGGAAGCCGAGTTGCCCACCCTCCCGCCCTTGAATGGGTAGTTTCAGCGTGGAGTTGCCTTGGGATTCTGGTTTTCTCCAGGGGTATTATATAAAAATAAAAAAAAATAAAAAAAATAAGAAAGTTGGAAAGAAAGGTGAAGGAACATGTATAACTGTTGTTTTGGAGATATTTATGTTGTCTTCTTCTTTTAAGAATGGCGGTATGATTTGAAATATGAAGTCACAGCTGGCGGCATTTGATACAGCGGAGTGTTGGAGATGGCTGATGGCGTACTTGCCCGCTGGCAGTCCGGCGGTTGGCATACCGCTCCAAGATGATGTTCTTTGGTTTTGCCGTTTAAAATAAATAAGCTGTGGCTGATCATCACCCAGCTAAAGGTTACCTGTTGTCTCGAGTGTTTATTAACTGGTTCATTTTTCAGCTAGGGGAGCTACAGGTAGGCAGAGGTGCCGGCCCGGTTCCTATCTCTCCTCCGCCCCCTCCTGATTACCAACAGTCTTTATTTTCATGATTATGAAGGCATCAAAACTATGAATTAACACATGTGGAATTATATACATAACAAACAAGTGTGAAACAACTGAAAATATGTCATATTCTAGGTTCTTCAAAGTAGCCACCTTTTGCTTTGATTACTGCTTTGCACACTCTTGGCATTCTCTTGATGAGCTTCAAGAGGTAGTCACCTGAAATGGTCTTCCAACAGTCTTGAAGGAGTTCCCAGAGATGCTTAGCACTTGTTGGCCCTTTTGCCTTCACTCTGCGGTCCAGCTCACCCCAAACCATCTCGATTGGGTTCAGGTCCGGTGACTGTGGAGGCCAGGTCATCTGGCGCAGCACCCCATCACTCTCCTTCATGGTCAAATAGCCCTTACTTTCAAAGTTTTCCCAATTTTTCGGCTGACTGACTGACCTTATTTTCTTAAAGTAATGATGGCCACTCGTTTTTCTTTACTTAGCTGCTTTTTTCTTGCCATAATACAAATTCTAACAGTCTATTCAGTAGGACTATCATCTCCTCAACGCAACTGATGGTCCCAACCCCATTTATAAGGCAAGAAATCCCACTTATTAAACCTGACAGGGCACACCTGTGAAGTGAAAACCATTTCAGGGGACTACCTCTTGAAGCTCATCAAGAGAATGCCAAGAGTGTGCAAAGCAGTAATCAAAGCAAAAGGTGGCTACTTTGAAGAACCTAGAATATGACATATTTTCAGTTGTTTCACACTTGTTTGTTATGTATATAATTCCACATGTGTTAATTCATAGTTTTAATGCCTTCAGTGTGAATCTACAATTTTCATAGTCATGAAAATAAAGAAAAGTCTTTGAATGAGAAGGTGTGTCCAAACTTTTGGTCTGTACTGTATTTACTTCAGGCCTACACTGATTCAGGGCGTGTGTGATCCCCCCTATACATACAGGGGTTTGAATTAGGCATTTGAAATACAGCCATTTGAAATACAGCCATTTTGTGCAAAGATATATTTACTTCAGGCCTACACTGATTCAGGGCGTGTGTGACCCCCCCTATACATACAGGGGTTTGAATTAGGCATTTGAAATACAGCCATTTTGGGGGAAAAAAAATCTTTTATTGAGTCATAGTCTGGTTCAGGGCCGTGTGAGATACACCTTTACATACTGTCGTTCTATTCTACTAATAATTAAACACCCATTTAGGGCAAAATCCAAAATTTAAAAAATATGAGGAGAGCGTCAAATAAGGGACGTGGCCCAGGTCGTGGAGCTGCTGGTGGTGCTCCTGTTGCAGGGAGAGGACGTGGTCGATCTGTGCCAGCTATACGCACAAGTGAAACCCCTTCCTCAGGTGCGAGTAGGCGACAAAACCTGCAGAGGTATTTGGTCGGGCCTAATGCTGCTCTACGAATGGTGAGGCCTGAACAAGTACAGGCGATAGTAGATTGGGTTGCTGACAGTGGATCCAGTTCCTTCACATTGACCACACTTGGCACCTGCAGCCGATGTCCATCAGTCTTTCACCCCACCCCCTTGCAAATCAGCCAAGCAGTCTGAGCCCCAAGTCATGCAGCAGTCTCTTCTGCTTTTTGATGACTCTGCTGGCAGGGTTTCCCAGGTCCATCCACATAGCTTTGCCCCAAAAGTGGAAGAGATTAAGTGCACCGATGCCCAACCACTTATGTTTCAGGATGAGTACATGGGAGGACCACCGCAGCACGTCTCGGATGATGACGAAACACAGGTGTTAACTGCTGCGGCTTTCTGCAGTGTGCAGACCAACAAGGGTGGCAGGGGTGAAGACTGGGTGGAAGATGATGTGGAGGACGATGAGGTCCTCGACCCCACATGGAATCAAGGTCATGCGAGTGACCTGTGTAGTTCGGCCAAAGAGGCGGTGGTCTCACAGAGCCACCAGCACAGCAAAAGAGGGAGCAGGGTGCAAAAGCGGAGCAGCCTGCTACTGCCCACCGCACCAAGGGACCGAGCACACCAAAACCAGCTCCAAGAAGTTCCCTGGTGTGGCAGTTCTTCAGACATTTTGCTGACGACAAGACACGAGTGGTCGGCACGCTGTGCAATCAGAGCTTGAAGCGAGGCATAAACGTTCTAAACCTGAGCACAACCTGCATGACCAGGTATCTAAGTGCAAAGCACGATCTGCAGTGGAGTAGACACCTCAAAAACCAAGAAAGGTCTATAGCTGCTCCTGCTCCCTTTTCTGCTGCAGTCTCAGCCTCTTCATCCACCTCTGGAGTGACAGTGGCACCTGCCACCCCGCAAACAGAGGATCTGCCAGCACCACCACCATCTGGGTCACCAAGCATCTCCACAATGTCCCATTGAAGCGTTCAGCTGTCTATCTCCCAAACACTGGAGCGAAAGAGGAAGTACCCCCCTACCCACCCGTGATCCCTGGCCCTGAATGCCTGCATTTCCAAATTCCTGGCCTATGAAATGCTGTCATTCCGTCTGGTGGACACGGACAGTTTTAAGAATCTGATGGTGGTGGTTGTCCCACAGTTCGTTGTGCCTAGCCGCCACTACTTTTCCAGGCGAGCCATCCCTTCCCTGCACAGCCAAGTGGGGGACAAAATCAGGTGTGCACTGCGCAACACCATCTGTGGCAAGGTCCACCTAACTACGGATACGTGGACCAAGTATCAACACCAAAAAGAGAGAACAGGCACAGCACAGCTAACAATATATATAAACTTTATTATGGTTCCCGAAACAGGAAAATCCAATAAAATACAATGACAGACAATACAGAACAATGGTGGATAACACACAGGGTGGAAGGATCACAATTGGACAAAGTACAGCATTAAAAGAACCATTGCATAAGGCCAAAGAGGTTCTGGATAATAAATAGATACCCCAGTGGGGAACAGGTATAGATGACCTCGCCAACCATGGACAAAATATTGGAGCAAATGTGGATGCGGACAGCACACTGTGTGCTGTCCGCATCCATTCCGTCCCCATAGAGAATGAATGGGTCCGCACCCGTTCCGCAAAATTGCGGAACGGATGCGGACCCATTTTGCGGACATGTGAATGGAGCCTAAGGCTGGGCGGGCTTAGGCAGTTTGAGTGAAGGCCGGCCACACCTCCTTATGACATCACACTGAGAACTCAGTCCTTGAGTGCTCAGTAGACAGTAACATGCTGCTATCCTGCAGTCTAATACAGTTTTACACACAAAACCTGTTTTATCTTTTACAAACCCAATCTGTGTAGCAAAACAATAAGTCACTAATATACATTAGCCCAAAAGTTTCTGTCTTCCCCAATCCCCTACCAGCACTGTGCTTGAATCGCTACTGATACAGCTCTGCTGCATCTGTCTTCCCTGAACCACTTCATTTACAGCACTGCTACATCTGTCTTCCTCTCTACTACCAGCACTGAGTTTGAATAACTTCAAATACAACTCTGCTACATCTGTCTTCCTTGAACTGCTTCATATACAGCTCTGCTACATCTGTCTTCCTCTCCACTACCAGCACTGTGTTTAGATCACTTTATACACAGCTCTGCTACATCTGTCTTCCCCTCCCCCACTAGCACTGTAGATGATACGCTTCCTATACAGCTCTGCTACATCTTTCTATTCCCCTCCACTCCATAATGTCGTCCCCTGTGTCCCTTCATTCCATAATGTCCTCCCCTGTGTCCATCCACTTCATAATGTCGTCCCCTCTGTGTCCCTCTATTCCATAGGTGCCAGTGACAAGGGGGGTACAGCAGAATAGCAAGGTCTGCTCAGTGTGAGAGCTGGAGGACGGGGCATGCAGAGCGGCAGATGTGCACTGACCGGGTTTCCCACAGCCGGTCATGCGGCACGCCGAGTACATGCTTTCACTTACACAGCAGAGCGGAAGCAGTCAGTCCAGCGATAGTCCTGCACTTACCTTTTCCTCCTTATTGCCTATCTCCGAAGTCTGTGCTCCAAACAGAGCATGCGCGGCTCTGTTTCAGACACGGCACAAAGGAATAAAGAACAGCGCATGCGCAGCCGCTCGGCACCGTGCGCGTTCATGAATGAAATGAGAGGCAGGCCACTGGATCGATGTGGTTTATCTGCGCAAGCGTGGCCCATGGATTAGGCCAGGCAAGCGGTGGCCGTAACTATGGGAAACCAAAGGACAACAATGAGGTAGGAGGGAAAGATTTGCTCAAGAAGGGTGGGAATTTGCTAATACAATATATTTACAAAATGATCACTGGCACCCTATTTACAGATTAAACTGTCATCATTGTGATGGGAATACCCCTTTTAAATCTTTTTAAGACGCTACTGTACTTCTTCCTGGGTCAGACAGGGCATTTTTTACTTTTACATTCTGCATTTCATCTGACAGTTTATTGTCCCCAGTGAATACAGTGGAGAAAAAAAATATTTAACAGCTTTGCTTTCTCCTCGTCGCTCTCTGCAACTCCCCCCTCATTATTCTTTAGAGGCCCAACACCTTCAGATTTATACTTTTTACCATTTATATCATTGAAAAACATTTTAGGGTTAGTTTTGCTCTTTTTGACAATTAATCTCTCTGCCTCTAGTTGGCTGCTTTTATTAGTTTTTTTTTACATATTCTATTTTTTTCCTTATAGTTTTTCAGTGCTTCCTCGCTACCCTCCTGTTTTAGTGATTTTAAATGTTTTCCTTTTGTCATTTATGGTTTTCTTTACAGTTTTATTTATCCACATAGGTTTTTTTTTCCTGTTACTTAACCTTTTATTCCTATAAGGTATGTACCTCTCACAATTTGATTTAAGGATGCTTTTAAAAATATACCATTTTGTGGCTGTATTTTTATTTTTGAGGACTTTGTCCCAGTTAGTTAGGCATATAACTAGGGATGAGCGAACCAGAACTGTATAGTTTGGGTTCGTACCGAATTTTGGGGTGTCCGTGACACGGACCCGAACCCGAACATTTTCGTAAAAGTCCGGGTTCGGTGTTCGGCGCTTTCTTGGCGCTTTTTGAAAGGCTGCAAAGCAGCCAATCAACAAGCGTCATACTACTTGGCCCAAGAGGCCATCACAGCCATGCCTACTATTGGCATGGCTGTGATTGGCCAGTGCACCATGTGACCCAGCCTCTATTTAAGCTGAGTCACGTAGCGCCGCACGTCACTCTGCTATGATCAGTATAGGGAGAGGTTGCAGCTGCGACGTTAGGGCGAGATTAGGCAGATTAACTCCTCCAAAAGACTTCATTCTGTGATCGATCTGCAGCTGTGGATCATTGAAGTGCTATTATTGACTTGCTCACTTTTTTGAGGCTGCCAGAGAGTTTTTAGATCACTTTTTTTCTGGGGTGATCGGCGGCCATTTTGTGACTTGTGGTGCGCCAGCACGAGCTATCACCAAGTGTATTTAACCATCGATAGTGTGGTTATTTTGTGCTATATCCTACATCAGCTGCAGGGTGAGCCTGTGTCACCGAAGTGCATTTAACCATCAACAGTCTGGTTATTTTTTGGCCATATACTACATCAGCTGCAGGCTGAGCCTGTTTCACCCAAGTGCATTTAACCATCAACAGTCTGATTATTTTTTGGCCATATACTACATCAGCTGCAGGCTGAGCCTGTGTCACCGAAGTGCATTTAACCATCAACAGTCTGGTTATTTTTTGGCCATATATTACATCAGGGGCAAGTTGAGCCTGTCACCCAGCGCCTAAAAAATAGACCTGACATTTCTATTCAACCAAATCTGCACAGTTTTAGCTAGTCAAGTTATTTGTAGTGACCGTCAAAGCAGACTTTTTGTTCTGGGTTGAAAAAGCATTCCCAAATTTGCCATTCTGAAAATAACTAGTTTGTGGTATTTCAGGCCTACTTTAAATCTATCCCAAAAAGAAAATCTTACATTGAAGTTATTGATAGTATCATTCAGAAAAACCTAAGACACACGCTAGCGTGCTGATAGAAGTGTCATTCTGTGATTAAACCTATAACTGTCACACAGCGCAAAAAAAAACAGGTCTCACATCTTTATTGAACCAAATCTGCACAGTTTTAGCTGGTCAAGTTATTTGTAGTGACCGTCAAAGCAGACTTTTTGTTCTGGGTTGAAAAAGCATTCCCAAATTTGCCATTCTGAAAATAACTAGTTTGTGGTATTTCAGGCCTACTTGAAATCTATCCCAAAAAGAAAATTTTACATTGAAGTTATTGATAGTATCATTCAGAAAAACCTAAGACACAAGCTAGCGTGCTGATAGAAGTGTCATTCTGTGATTAAACCTATAACTGTCACACAGCACAAAAAAAAAACAGGTCTCACATCTCTATTCAACCAAATCTGCACAGTTTTAGCTGGTCAAGTTATTTGTAGTGACCGTCAAAGCAGACTTTTTGTTCTGGGTTGAAAAAGCATTCCCAAATTTGCCATTCTGAAAATAACTCGTTTGTGGTATTTCAGGCATACTTGAAATCTATCCCAAAAAGAAAATCTTACATTGAAGTTATTGATAGTATCATTCAGAAAAACCTAAGGCACACGCTAGCGTGCTGATAGAAGTGTCATTCTGTGATTAAACCTATAACTGTCACACAGCGCAAAAAAAAAACAGGTCTCACATCTCTATTCAACCAAATCTGCACAGTTTTAGCTGGTCAAGTTATTTGTAGTGACCAAAAAAGCAGACTTTTTGTTCTGGGTTGAAAAAGCATTCCCAAATTTGCCATTCTCAAAATTGTGGTGAACGGGAACAATGAGGAAAACATCTAATAAGGGACGCGGACGCGGACATGGACATGGTCGTGGTGGTGTTAGTGGACCCTCTGGTGCTGGGAGAGGACGTGGCCATTCTGCCACAGCCACACGTCCTAGTGAACCAACTACCTCAGGTCCCAGTAGCCAGCAGAATTTACAGCGATATTTGGTGGGGCCCAATGCCGTTCTAAGGATGGTAAGGCCTGAGCAGGGTACAGGCATTAGTCAATTGGGTGGCCGACAGTGGATCCAGCACGTTCACATTATCTCCCACCCAGTCTTCTGCAGAAAGCGCACAGATGGCGCATGAAAACCAAGCCCATCGGTCTGTCACATCACCCCCATGCATATCAGGGAAACTGTCTGAGCCTCAAGTTATGCAGCAGTCTCTTATGCTGTTTAAAGACTCTGCTGCCAGGGTTTCCCAAGGGCATCCACCTAGCCCCTTCCCCAGGGGTGGAAGAGATAGAATGCACTAACGCACAACCACTTATTTTTCCTGATGATGAGGACATGGGAATACCACCTCAGCACGTCTCTGATGATGACGAAACACAGGTGCCAACTGCTGCGTCTTTCTGCAGTGTGCAGACTGAACAGGAGGTCAGGGATCAAGACTGGGTGGAAGACGATGCAGGGGACGATGAGGTCCTAGACCCCACATGGAATGAAGGTCGTGCCACTGACTTTCACAGTTCGGAGGAAGAGGCAGTGGTGAGACCGAGCCAACAGCGTAGCAAAAGAGGGAGCAGTGGGAAAAATCAGAACACCCGCCGCCAAGAGACTCCGCCTGCTACTGACCGCCGCCATCTGGGACCGAGCACCCCAAAGGCAGCTTCAAGGAGTTCCCTGGCATGGCACTTCTTCAAACAATGTGCTGACGACAAGACCCGAGTGGTTTGCACGCTGTGCCATCAGAGCCTGAAGCGAGGCATTAACGTTCTGAACCTTAGCACAACCTGCATGACCAGGCACCTGCATGCAAAGCATGAACTGCAGTGGAGTAAACACCTCAAAAACAAAGAAGTCACTCAGGCTCCCCCTGCTACATCTTCTGCTGCTGCCGCCTCGGCCTCTTCTGCTGCTGCTGCCGCCGCCTCGGCCTCTTCCTCCGCCTCTGGAGGAACGTTGGCACCTGCCGCCCAGCAAACATGGGATGTACCACCAACACCACCACCTGCGTCACCAAGCATCTCAACCATGTCACACGGCAGCGTTCAGCTCTCCATCTCACAAACATTTGAGAGAAAGCGTAAATTCTCACCTAGCCACCCTCGATCCCTGGCCCTGAATGCCAGCATTTCTAAACTACTGGCCTATGAAATGCTGTCATTTAGGCTGGTGGACACACACAGCTTCAAACAGCTCATGTCACTTGCTGTCCCACAGTATGTTGTTCCCAGCCGCCACTACTTCTCTAAGAGAGCCGTGCCTTCCCTGCACAAACAAGTGTCCGATAAAATCAAGTGTGCACTGCGCAACGCCATCTGTGGCAAGGTCCACCTAACCACAGATACGTGGACCAGTAAGCACGGCCAGGGACGCTATATCTCCCTAACCGCACACTGGGTAAATGTAGTGGCGGCTGGGCCCCAGGCGGAGAGCTATTTGGCGCACGTCCTTCTCCGCCAAGGATCGCAGGGCAACATTCTTTGCCTCCTGTCTCCTCCTCCTCCTACTCAGCTTCCTCCTCCTCTTCTTCCACCTGCTCATCCAGTCAGCCACACACCTTCACCACCAACTTCAGCACAGCACGGGGTAAACGTCAGCAGGCCATTCTGAAACTCATATGTTTGGGGGACAGGCCCCACACCGCACAGGAGTTGTGGCGGGGTATAGAACAACAGTCCGACGAGTGGTTGCTGCCGGTGAGCCTCAAGCCCGGCCTGGTGGTGTGCGATAATGGGCGAAATCTCGTTGCAGCTCTGGGACTAGCCGGTTTGACGCACATCCCTTGCCTGGCGCATGTGCTGAATTTGGTGGTGCAGAAGTTCATTCGCAACTACCCCGACATGTCAGAGCTGCTGCATAAAGTGCGGGACGTCTGTTCGCGCTTCCGGCGTTCACACCCTGCCGCTGCTCGCCTGTCTGCGCTACAGCGTAACTTCGGCCTTCCCGCTCACCGCCTCATATGCGACGTGCCCACCAGGTGGAACTCCACCTTGCATATGCTGGACAGACTGTGCGAGCAGCAGCAGGCCATAGTGGAGTTTCAGCTGCAGCACACACGGGTCAGTCGCACTGCGGATCAGACCCACTTCACCACCAATGACTGGGCCTCCATGAGAGACCTGTGTGCCCTGTTGCGCTGTTTCGAGTACTCCACCAACATGCCACTTCTATGTCTCCTTGAGAAAACACTTAGGGCGATGATGGAAGAGGAGGTGGCCCAGGAGGAAGAGGAGGAAGAGGGGTCATTTTTAGCACTTTCAGGCCAGTCTCTTCAAAGTGACTCAGAGGGAGGTTTTTTGCAACACCAGAGGCCAGGTACAAATGTGGCCAGACAGGGCCCACTACTGGAGGACGAGGAGGACGAGGATGAGGAGGAGGTGGAGGAGGATGAGGATGAAGCATGTTCACAGCGGGGTGGCACCCAAAGCAGCTCGGGCCCATCACTGGTGCGTGGCTGGGGAGAAACACAGGACGATGACGATACGCCTCCCACAGAGGACAGCTTGTCCTTACCTCTGGGCAGCCTGGCACACATGAGCGACTACATGCTGCAGTGCCTGCGCAACGACAGCAGAGTTGCCCACATTTTAACGTGTGCAGACTACTGGGTTGCCACCCTGCTGGATCCCCGGTACAAAGACAATGTGCCCACCTTACTTCCTACACTGCAGCGTGATAGGAAGATGCGCGAGTACAAGCGCACGTTGGTAGACGCGCTACTGAGAGCATTCCCAAATGTCACAGGGGAACCAGTGGAAGCCCAAGGCGAAGGCAGAGGAGGAGCAAGAGGTCGCCAACGCAGCTGTGTCACGGCCAGCTCCTCTGAGGGCAGGGTTAGCATGGCAGAGATGTGGAAAAGTTTTGTCACCACGCCACAGCTAACTGCACCACCTCCTGATACGGAACGTGTTAGCAGGAGGCAACATTTCACTAACATGGTGGAACAGTACCTTTGCACACCCCTCCACGTACTGACTGATGGTTCGGCCCCATTCAACTTCTGGGTCTCCAAATTGTCCACGTGGCCAGAGCTAGCCTTTTATGCCTTGGAGGTGCTGGCCTGCCCGGCGGCCAGCGTTTTGTCTGAACGTGTATTCAGCACGGCAGGGGGCGTCATTACAGACAAACGCAGCCGCCTGTCTACAGCCAATGTGGACAAGCTGACGTTCATAAAAATGAACCAGGCATGGATCCCACAGGACCTGTCCATCCCTTGTGCAGATTAGATATTAACTACCTCCCCTTAACAATATATTATTCTACTCCAGGGCACTTCCTCATTCAATACTATTTTTAATTTCATTTTACCATTATATTGTGGGGCAACCCAAAGTTGAATGAACCTCTCCTCTGTCTGGGTGCCGGGGCCTAAATGTGTGACAGTGGCCTGTTCCAGTGGTGGGTGACGTGAAGCCTGATTCTCTGCTATGACATGAATACAGATTCTGCGCTGACATAAGGCCAGATTCTCTGTTACGGGACCTCTCTCCTCTGCCTGGGTGCCTGGGCCTAAATGTGTGACAGTGGCCTGTTCCAGTGGTGGCTGACGTGAAGCCTGATTCTCTGCTATGACATGAAAACAGATTCTGCGCTGACATAAGGCCAGATTCTCTGTTACGGGACCGCACTCCTCTGTCTGGGTGCCGGGGCCTAAATGTGTGACAGTGGCCTGTTCCAGTGGTGGGTGACGTAAAGCCTGATTCTCTGCTATGACATGAATACAGATTCTGTGCTGACATAAGGCCAGATTCTCTGTTACGGGACCTCTCTCCTCTGCCTGGGTGCCTGGGCCCTAAATGTGTGACAGTGGCCTGTTCCAGTGGTGGCTGACGTGAAGCCTGATTCTCTGCTATGACATGAAGACAGATTCTGCGCTGACATAAGGCCAGATTCTCTGTTACAGGACCGCTCTCCTCTGTCTGGGTGCCGGGGCCTAAATGTGTGACAGTGGCCTGTTCCAGTGGTGGGTGACGTGAAGCCTGATTCTCTGCTATGACATGAATACAGATTCTGCGCTGACATAAGGCCAGATTCTCTGTTACTGGACCTCTCTCTTCTGCCTGGGTGCCGGGGCCTAAATGTGTGACAGTGGCCTGTTCCAGTGGTGGCTGACGTGAAGCCTGATTCTCTGCTATGACATGAAGACAGATTCTGCGCTGACATAAGGCCAGATTCTCTGTTACGGGACCGCTCTCCTCTGTCTGGGTGCCGGGGCCTAAATGTGTGACAGTGGCCTGTTCCAGTGGTGGGTGACGTGAAGCCTGATTCTCTGCTATGACATGAATACAGATTCTGCGCTGACATAAGGCCAGATTCTCTGTTACGGGACCTCTCTCCTCTGCCTGGGTGCCTGGGCCTAAATGTGTGACAGTGGCCTGTTCCAGTGGTGGGTGACGTGAAGCCTGATTCTCTGCTATGACATGAATACAGATTCTGCGCTGACATAAGGCCAGATTCTCTGTTACGGGTCCGCTCTCCTCTGCCTGGGTGCCTGGGCCTAAATGTGTGACAGTGGCCTGTTCCAGTGGTGGGTGACGTGAAGCCTGATTCT
Organism: Bufo bufo; assembly: GCF_905171765.1. NCBI lineage: Eukaryota > Metazoa > Chordata > Amphibia > Anura > Bufonidae > Bufo > Bufo bufo. Next base: position 130,219,660 of record NC_053397.1, on the reverse strand, counting down.
CTGCTATGACATTAAGACAGATTCTGTGCTGACATAAGGCCAGATTCTCTGTTACGGGACCTCTGTCCTCTGCCTGGGTGCCTGGGCCTAAATGTGTGACAGTGGCCTGTTCCAGTTGTGGGTGACGTGATGCCTGATTCTCTGCTATGACATGAAGACAGATTCTGTGCTGACATAAGGCCAGATTCTCTGTTGCAGGACCTCTCTCCTCTGTCTGGGTGCCTGGGCCTAAATGTGTGACAGTGGCCTGTTCCAGTGGTGGCTGACGTGAAGCCTGATTCTCTGCTATGACATGAAGACAGATTCTGCGCTGACATAAGGCCAGATTCTCTGTTACGGGACCGCTCTCCTCTGTCTGGGTGCCGGGGCCTAAATGTGTGACAGTGGCCTATTCCAGTGGTGGGTGACGTAAAGCCTGATTCTCTGCTATGACATGAATACAGATTCTGTGCTGACATAAGGCCAGATTCTCTGTTACGGGACCTCTCTCCTCTGCCTGGGTGCCTGGGCCTAAATGTGTGACAGTGGCCTGTTCCAGTGGTGGCTGACGTGAAGCCTGATTCTCTGCTATGACATGAAGACAGATTCTGCGCTGACATAAGGCCAGATTCTCTGTTACAGGACCGCTCTCCTCTGTCTGGGTGCCGGGGCCTAAATGTGTGACAGTGGCCTGTTCCAGTGGTGGGGTGACGTGAAGCCTGATTCTCTGCTATGACATGAATACAGATTCTGCGCTGACATAAGGCCAGATTCTCTGTTACGGGACCTCTCTCCTCTGCCTGGGTGCCGGGGCCTAAATGTGTGACAGTGGCCTGTTCCAGTGGTGGCTGACGTGAAGCCTGATTCTCTGCTATGACATGAAGACAGATTCTGCGCTGACATAAGGCCATATTCTCTGTTACGGGACCGCTCTCCTCTGTCTGGGTGCCGGGGCCTAAATGTGTGACAGTGGCCTGTTCCAGTGGTGGGTGACGTGAAGCCTGATTCTCTGCTATGACATGAATACAGATTCTGCGCTGACATAAGGCCAGATTCTCTGTTACGGGACCTCTCTCCTCTGCCTGGGTGCCCTGGGCCTAAATGTGTGACAGTGGCCTGTTCCAGTGGTGGGTGACGTGAAGCCTGATTCTCTGCTATGACATTAAGACAGATTCTGTGCTGACATAAGGCCAGATTCTCTGTTACGGGACCTCTCTCCTCTGCCTGGGTGCCTGGGCCTAAATGTGTGACAGTGGCCTGTTCCAGTGGTGGGTGACGTGATGCCTGATTCTCTGCTATGACATGAAGACAGATTCTGTGCTGACATAAGGCCAGATTCTCTGTTACAGGACCTCTCTCCTCTGTCTGGGTGCCGGGGCCTAAATGTGTGACATTGGCCTGTTCCAGTGGTGGGTGACGTGAAGCTTGATTCTCTGCTATGACATGAAGACTGATTCTGCGCTGACATAAGGCCAGATTCTCTGTTACGGGACCTCTCTCTTCTGCCTGGGTGCCTGGGCCTAAATGTGTGACAGTGGCCTGTTCCAGTGGTGAGTGACGTGATGCCTGATTCTCTGCTATGACATGAAGACAGATTCTGCGCTGACATAAGGCCAGATTCTCTGTTACGGGACCTCTCTCCTCTGCCTGGGTGCCTGGGCCTAAATGTGTGACAGTGGCCTGTTCCAGTGGTGGGTGACGTGATGCCTGATTCTCTGCTATGACATGAAGACAGATTCTGTGCTGACATAAGGCCAGATTCTCTGTTGCAGGACCTCTCTCCTCTGTCTGGGTGCCTGGGCCTAAATGTGTGACAGTGGCCTGTTCCAGTGGTGGCTGACGTGAAGCCTGATTCTCTGCTATGACATGAAGACAGATTCTGCGCTGACATAAGGCCAGATTCTCTGTTACGGGACCGCTCTCCTCTGTCTGGGTGCCGGGGCCTAAATGTGTGACAGTGGCCTATTCCAGTGGTGGGTGACGTAAAGCCTGATTCTCTGCTATGACATGAATACAGATTCTGTGCTGACATAAGGCCAGATTCTCTGTTACGGGACCTCTCTCCTCTGCCTGGGTGCCTGGGCCTAAATGTGTGACAGTGGCCTGTTCCAGTGGTGGCTGACGTGAAGCCTGATTCTCTGCTAAGACATGAAGACAGATTCTGCGCTGACATAAGGCCAGATTCTCTGTTACAGGACCGCTCTCCTCTGTCTGGGTGCCGGGGCCTAAATGTGTGACAGTAGCCTGTTCCAGTGGTGGGTGACGTGAAGCCTGATTCTCTGCTATGACATGAATACAGATTCTGCGCTGACATAAGGCCAGATTCTCTGTTACGGGACCTCTCTCCTCTGCCTGGGTGCCGGGGCCTAAATGTGTGACAGTGGCCTGTTCCAGTGGTGGCTGACGTGAAGCCTGATTCTCTGCTATGACATGAAGACAGATTCTGCGCTGACATAAGGCCATATTCTCTGTTACGGGACCGCTCTCCTCTGTCTGGGTGCCGGGGCCTAAATGTGTGACAGTGGCCTGTTCCAGTGGTGGGTGACGTGATGCCTGATTCTCTGCTATGACATGAAGACAGATTCTGTGCTGACATAAGGCCAGATTCTCTGTTACGGGACCTCTCTCCTCTGCCTGGGTGCCTGGGCCTAAATGTGTGACAGTGGCCTGTTCCAGTGGTGGGTGACGTGATGCCTGATTCTCTGCTATGACATTAAGACAGATTCTGTGCTGACATAAGGTCAGATTCTCTGTTGCAGGACCTCTCTCCTCTGTCTGGGTGCCGGGGGCCTAAATGTGTGACAGTGGCCTGTTCCAGTGGTGGGTGACGTGAAGCTTGATTCTCTGCTATGACATGAAGACTGATTCTGCGCTGACATAAGGCCAGATTCTCTGTTACGGGACCTCTCTCCTCTGCCTGGGTGCCTGGGCCTAAATGTGTGACAGTGGCCTGTTCCAGTGGTGGGTGACGTGATGCCTGATTCTCTGCTATGACATGAAGACAGATTCTGAGCTGACATAAGGCCAGATTCTCTGTTACGGGACCTCTCTCCTCTGCCTGGGTGCCTGGGCCTAAATGTGTGACAGTGGCCTGTTCCAGTGGTGGGTGACGTGAAGCCTGATTCTCTGCTATGACATTAAGACAGATTCTGTGCTGACATAAGGCCAGATTCTCTGTTACGGGACCTCTCTCCTCTGCCTGGGTGCCTGGGCCTAAATGTGTGACAGTGGCCTGTTCCAGTGGTGGGTGACGTGATGCCTGATTCTCTGCTATGACATGAAGACAGATTCTGTGCTGACATAAGGCCAGATTCTCTGTTACAGGACCTCTCTCCTCTGTCTGGGTGCCGGGGCCTAAATGTGTGACAGTGGCCTGTTCCAGTGGTGGGTGACGTGAAGCTTGATTCTCTGCTATGACATGAAGACTGATTCTGCGCTGACATAAGGCCAGATTCTCTGTTACGGGACCTCTCTCCTCTGCCTGGGTGCCTGGGCCTAAATGTGTGACAGTGGCCTGTTCCAGTGGTGGGTGACGTGATGCCTGATTCTCTGCTATGACATGAAGACAGATTCTGCGCTGACATAAGGCCAGATTCTCTGTTACGGGACCTCTCTCCTCTGCCTGGGTGCCTGGGCCTAAATGTGTGACAGTGGCCTGTTCCAGTGGTGGGTGACGTGATGCCTGATTCTCTGCTATGACATGAAGACAGATTCTGTGCTGACATTAGGCCAGATTCTCTGTTGCAGGACCTCTCTCCTCTGTCTGGGTGCCTGGGCCTAAATGTGTGACAGTGGCCTGTTCCAGTGGTGGCTGACGTGAAGCCTGATTCTCTGCTATGACATGAAGACAGATTCTGCGCTGACATAAGGCCAGATTCTCTGATACAGGTCCGCTCTCCTCTGTCTGGGTGCCGGGGACTAAATGTGTGACAGTGGCCTGTTCCAGTGGTGGGTGACGTAAAGCCTGATTCTCTGCTATGACATGAATACAGATTCTGTGCTGACATAAGGCCAGATTCTCTGTTACGGCATCTTTCTCCTCTGCCTGGGTGCCTGGGCCTAAATGTGTGACAGTGGCCTCTTCCTGGGGTGGGTGACGTGAAGCCTGATTCTCTGCTATGACATGAATACAGATTCTGCGCTGACATAAGGCCAGATTCTCTGTTACGGGACCTCTCTCCTCTGCCTGGGTGCCGGGGCCTAAATGTGTGACAGTGGCCTGTTCCAGTGGTGGCTGACGTGAAGCCTGATTCTTTGCTATGACATGAAGACAGATTCTGCGCTGACATAAGGCCAGATTCTCTGTTACGGGACCGCTCTCCTCTGTCTGGGTGCCGGGGCCTAAATGTGTGACAGTGGCCTGTTCCAGTGGTGGGGTGACGTGAAGCCTGATTCTCTGCTATGACATGAATACAGATTCTGCGCTGACATAAGGCCAGATTCTCTGTTACGGGACCTCTCCTCCTCTGCCTGGGTGCCTGGGCCTAAATGTGTGACAGTGGCCTGTTCCAGTGGTGGGTGACGTGAAGCCTGATTCTCTGCTATGACAAGAATATAGATCTGCGCTGACATAAGGCCAGATTCTCTGTTACGGACCTCTCTCCTCTGCCTGGGTGCCTGGGCCTAAATGTGTGACAGTGGCCTGTTCCAGTGGTGGGTGACGTGAAGCCTGATTCTCTGCTATGACATTAAGACAGATTCTGTGCTGACATAAGGCCAGATTCTCTGTTACGGGACCTCTCTCCTCTGTCTGGGTGCCGGGGCCTAAATGTGTGACAGTGGCCTGTTCCAGTGGTGGGTGACGTGACGCTTGATTCTCTGCTATGACATGAAGACTGATTCTGCGCTGACATAAGGCCAGATTCTCTGTTACGGGACCTCTCTCCTCTGCCTGGGTGCCTGGGCCTAAATGTGTGACAGTGGCCTGTTCCAGTGGTGGGTGACGTGATTGCCTGATTCTCTGCTATGACATGAAGACAGATCTGCGCTGACATAAGGCCAGATTCTCTGTTACGGGACCTCTCTCCTCTGCCTGGGTGCCTGGGCCTAAATGTGTGACAGTGGCCTGTTCCAGTGGTGGGTGACGTGATGCCTGATTCTCTGCTATGACATGAAGACAGATTCTGTGCTGACATAAGGCCAGATTCTCTGTTGCAGGACCTCTCTCCTCTGTCTGGGTGACTGGGCCTAAATGTGTGACAGTGGCCTGTTCCAGTGGTGGCTGACGTGAAGCCTGATTCTCTGCTATGACATGAAGACAGATTCTGCGCTGACATAAGGCCAGATTCTCTGTTACGGGACCGCTCTCCTCTGTCTGGGTGCCGGGGCCTAAATGTGTGACAGTGGCCTGTTCCAATGGTGGGTGACGTAAAGCCTGATTCTCTGCTATGACATGAATACAGATTCTGTGCTGACATAAGGCCAGATTCTCTGTTATGGGACCTCTCTCCTCTGCCTGGGTGCCTGGGCCTAAATGTGTGACAGTGGCCTGTTCCAGTGGTGGCTGACGTGAAGCCTGATTCTCTGCTATGACATGAAGACAGATTCTGCGCTGACATAAGGCCAGATTCTCTGTTACAGGACCGCTCTCCTCTGTCTCGGTGCCGGGGCCTAAATGTGTGACAGTGGCCTGTCCAGTGGTGGGTGACGTGAAGCCTGATTCTCTGCTATGACATGAATACAGATTCTGCGCTGACATAAGGCCAGATTCTCTGTTACGGGACCTCTCTCCTCTGCCTGGGTGCCGGGGCCTAAATGTGTGACAGTGGCCTGTTCCAGTGGTGGCTGACGTGAAGCCTGATTCTCTGCTATGACATGAAGACAGATTCTGCGATGAAATAGGGCCAGATTCTCTGTTACGGGACCGCTCTCCCTCTGTCTGGGTGCCGGGGGGCCTAAATGTGTGACAGTGGCCTGTTCCAGTGGTGGCTGACGTGAAGCCTGATTCTCTGCTATGACATGAATACAGATTCTGCGCTGACATAAGGCCAGATTCTCTGTTACGGGACCTCTCTCCTCTGCCTGGGTGCCTGGGCCTAAATGTGTGACAGTGGCCTGTTCCAGTGGTGGGTGACGTGAAGCCTGATTCTCTGCTATGACATTAAGACAGATTCTGTGCTGACATAAGGCCAGATTCTCTGTTACGGGACCTCTCTCCTCTGCCTGGGTGCCTGGGCCTAAATGTGTGACAGTGGCCTGTTCCAGTGGTGGCTGACGTGATGCCTGATTCTCTGCTTTGACATGAAGACAGATTCTGTGCTGACATAAGGCCAGATTCTCTGTTACAGGACCTCTCTCCTCTGTCTGGGTGCCGGGGCCTAAATGTGTGACAGTGGCCTGTTCCAGTGGTGGGTGACGTGAAGCTTGATTCTCTGCTATGACATGAAGACTGATTCTGCGCTGACATAAGGCCAGATTCTCTGTTACGGGACCTCTCTCCTCTGCCTGGGTGCCTGGGCCTAAATGTGTGACAGTGGCCTGTTCCAGTGGTGGGTGACGTGATGCCTGATTCTCTGCTATGACATGAAGACAGATTCTGCGCTGACATAAGGCCAGATTCTCTGTTACGGGACCTCTCTCCTCTGCCTGGGTGCCTGGGCCTAAATGTGTGACAGTGGCCTGTTCCAGTGGTGGGTGACGTGATGCCTGATTCTCTGCTATGACATGAAGACAGATTCTGTGCTGACATAAGGCCAGATTCTCTGTTGCAGGACCTCTCTCCTCTGTCTGGGTGCCGGGGCCTAAATGTGTGACAGTGGCCTGTTCCAGTGGTGGGTGACGTGAAGCTTGATTCTCTGCTATGACATGAAGACTGATTCTGCGCTGACATATGGCCAGATTCTCTGTTACGGGACCTCTCTCCTCTGCCTGGGTGCCTGGGCCTAAATGTGTGACAGTGGCCTGTTCCAGTGGTGGGTGACGTGATGCCTGATTCTCTGCTATGACATGAAGACAGATTCTGCGCTGACATAAGGCCAGATTCTCTGTTACGGGACCTCTCTCCTCTGCCTGGGTGCCTGGGCCTAAATGTGTGACAGTGGCCTGTTCCAGTGGTGGGTGACGTGAAGCCTGATTCTCTGCTATGACATTAAGACAGATTCTGTGCTGACATAAGGCCAGATTCTCTGTTACGGGAACCTCTCTCCTCTGCCTGGGTGCCTGGGCCTAAATGTGTGACAGTGGCCTGTTCCAGTGGTGGGTGACGTGATGCCTGATTCTCTGCTATGACATGAAGACAGATTCTGTGCTGACATAAGGCCAGATTCTCTGTTACAGGACCTCTCTCCTCTGTCCTGGGTGCCGGGGCCTAAATGTGTGACAGTGGCCTGTTCCAGTGGTGGGTGACGTGATGCCTGATTCTCTGCTATGACATGAAGACAGATTCTGTGCTGACATAAGGCCAGATTCTCTGTACAGGACCTCTCTCCTCTGTCTGGGTGCCGGGGCCTAAATGTGTGACAGTGGCCTGTTCCAGTGGTGGATGACGTGAAGCTTGATTCTCTGCTATGACATGAAGACAGATTCTGCGCTGACATAAGGCCAGATTCTCTGTTACGGGACCTCTCTCCCTCCCTGCCTGGGTGCCTGGGCCTAAATGTGTGACAGTGGCCTGTTCCAGTGGTGGGTGACGTGAAGCCTGATTCTCTGCTATGACATTAAGACAGATTCTGTGCTGACATAAGGCCAGATTCTCTGTTACGGGACCTCTCTCCTCTGCCTGGGTGCCTGGGCCTAAATGTGTGACAGTGGCCTGTTCCAGTGGTGGGTGACGTGATGCCTGATTCTCTGCTATGACATGAAGACAGATTCTGTGCTGACATAAGGCCAGATTCTCTGTTACAGGACCTCTCTCCTCTGTCTGGGTGCCGGGGCCTAAATGTGTGACAGTGGCCTGTTCCAGTGGTGGATGACGTGAAGCTTGATTCTCTGCTATGACATGAAGACAGATTCTGCGCTGACATAAGGCCAGATTCTCTGTTACGGGACCTCTCTCCTCTGTCTGGGTGCCGGGGCCTAAATGTGTGACAGTGGCCTGTTCCAGTGGTGGGTGACGTGAAGCCTGATTCTCTGCTATGACATGAAGACTGATTCTGCGCTGACATGAAGCCAGATTCTCTGCTATGGCATGAAGAGACTGATTCTCTGCTGACATGAAGCCAGATTCTTTGCTATGGCATGAAGAGACTGATTCTCTGCTGACGTGAAGCCAGATTCTCTGCTATGGGACCTCTGTCCAATTGATATTGGTTCATTTTTATTTTTTAAATTTAAATTTTAATTCATTTCCCTATCCACATTTGTTTGCAGGGGATTTACCTACATGTTGCTGCCTTTTGCAGCCCTCTAGCTCTTTCCTGGGCTGTTTTACAGCCTTTTTAGTGCCCAAAAGTTCGGGTCCCCATTGACTTCAATCGGGTTCGGGACGAAGTTCGGGTCGGGTTCGGATCCCGAACCCGAACATTTCCGGGAAGTTCGGCCGAACTTCTCGAACCCGAACATCCAGGTGTTCGCTCAACTCTACATATAACATCTCTTAGTTGGCTAAATTTAGCTTTTTCGAAGTTTGGTATTTTTGTTCCTCCCTGAAGAAACACTCTTTTGAATGACAATTGGAAGGTTATTACTTGGTATTATGGTCACAATTTCCCAGGTGTCCCCCAACCTGCAGATCTGTTGTTCTGTCAGGTCTATTGGTTAATACTAAGTCCAGTATGGCCGTTTCTCTAGTCGGGTCCTGAACCAGTTGGGTAAGGTAATTGTCTTTGGTTATTGCCAAGAACCTGTTTCCTTTATGAGATGTACAGATTTCAATTTCCCAGTCTATATCTGGGTAGTTGAAGTCCCCAATAATAATGACCTCATTATGATCTGCCGCCTCGTCTAACTCGTTTAGTAGTAGATTTTCTGTGGACTCTGGTATATTAGGTGGTTTATAATAAACTCCTATTAGTATTTTATTATTGTTTTTGCCTCTATATATTTCAGTAACATTAATAAACAGTATAAGTTAACCCTTTCAAGAGAAATAAAGTAAGAAGCTTTAACTTTGCATAGGGGATAAAGGCAAATGTCCACAAATGTCCAAATGTCAAAGTACTCCCTGCTCCAGGGCAGTAGGGGAGGATTATATCTCTGAGTGATTCTATGAAATACTTGGTCGAAATCTGTATTGGTGGGAAAATAGCATATTAGTGTGTCATTACACAGGTTCATAGACAGTTTCTATGAGTGCTAAATGTGAATACTAGGCCAAATATCAGTAATGGTGTATCTCCAGGCACTTCAAATTGTGGTGGTGGTGGTGTCGTGAAAATAATAGCATAGTAGGTCGACAGCTTGTGTTTTACACTAGTGAAGGTTAATAAATCTGCATATTTTAATGTCCAAAATACATTAAGCATTAGGTCCAAATCTGTTAGTGACGCCAGTACTGCATTATTTCCAAAGTCCTCTGTCAGTAGCAGTGTCTTCAGTGCGTTTGTGGAAAGGGAAAAATAATGGATAAAATAATTTTTTTATGGAAGGGTTCCAAATGAAAGACTTAGGTTCAGAATGTGGGTAGTAGCAGGATCAGCTATCCGACCAGAAGCAGTAGATGTGGTAGTAGTAGGCCTCAGTTGTCCCTGCTGGCTGCAGAAGGGCACCATATTATTGAAAAAAAAAAGAGGATGAAATTGTGCATTAGATGGCTCACTCCTATTTCCGGCACAGAAGGATAGCGTGGAGGTGACTTCTGAGTCTGACACCGTGCCGTGGGGCCAAGGGTCACAGTCTCCCTCCTGCTTCTCCTCCTTGTAGCACCAGAAGAAGGCTTTTTAGTAGATTCCTCTTTGTCTTCACTGCATATTCTAGTGGGACGCCTTCCTTTTTACTAGAGGTGGCAAGAAAACCCCACCATGCCCCATGGAAGACAATCAAGAGAGTCTCCCTGATAATGACTTGTGTAAGAGCAGTGACCATTTGGGAATACATTAATTGCAATACTGGCATCATATACATAATATTCTGCACAATCTGCAATATGGCCTATGTAGGAAGCACTACAAGAAAACTAAAAATACGTTTTCTAAAACATCTAAACGACATTTCAAAAGAAAAATAAAAACCTCAATGTTTCGGATGCGTCAAACAACTTTATTGAAATATCCAATAGCCTATACTACATCTCTCAAACTTATGGGTATAGAAAAGGTTAAACCCCTCATGGAAGAGGAGGAATATTTAGGGAAATAAGATTTTAGGATTTTTACTCTACATACAGTATATCCCTTCAGGAATAAACTATCGTGCAGATATCTTGTTGCATTATTATTATTGAAATGTTTTGTTTTCGCTTTTGCATTCAGCATTGTCCTATGAATGGAATATATCTTTTTCTGCTTTTCTTTTTTCATACTGTTTTGCATTTACCAGCACTAGGATCTTCAAGGGTTAATTGTATAGTGTAGGGAGTTACTTTGATTGAAGTGGTTCTTTTTCCCCTAATATGATGTGTCCCTTGCTCCTCCCAATACTCCATTATTAGGAACCAGTTGTTTGGCACTGCATTTTTTTACTACGATCTATGATTAAGACTTGTACAGGTCGAAACGCGTCAGTTTTTATAGGAGGGATAACATGTTTTTGGATGGTTTATTAAGAAGAAATAAAAGAGTTCTTGTTTTTATTTACTGGATCTATATTTGCTTTTTCTGCACCATTTGGGCTGCCCTGAGGAGAAGGTTCAGGAGGATACAGGTGATCCCATGCATAGCAGTGTTGGTAGTGGTAATAGTGGAACCCGTGGCCACGGCACCTGCATTGGGGGCAGTGACAGTGGCAGTTGGTGGTAAATGCAGAGCAGAAAAGGGGCCCCAAGGACCACACCATGCTATCTCACAGTCTGATAAAAGTGGCAGGGAGGATGAAGACTCTGATAACGATTGTGTGCTGGAAAGGACCTGGGGGGCAACATAGCCCCAAAGAAAAAAATACCCCCAAAATTCTTTAAATATATAAATGCTAAAAAAAAACAAGGTCTGAGCAGGTAGGGCCCTAAATAATAGTAAAGGGAGGTTAGTCACTGAAGAGTTACTTAATGTTTTTTTTAGCTCTGTATATACAAAAAGAAGAGAAAGGAGCTGATATCGGTGGTGCCAGGGCCTGTTAGTGCATCCATGTAATATACTTAATTGGCTAACTATAGATATTGTCCAAGCCAAAGTTAAATAAGGAAAAATGTGAACAAAGCTACGGGTCCAGATGGATTACACCCAAGAGTTTTTAAAGAGCTCAATTCAGTCATTGCTGTGCCCTTTGTGACAATTTGGTGTCATTTAGCTCTTCAGGATCATCGTCATCTGGCCTTAGACGGTTGGCACACCCAGGGCCGGATTAAGAGCATCATGGGCCTGGTGCTGAGGATTTTGCTGGGCCTTTTTATGGAACTGCACTTAGTGTCTTAATTACATATATATTTTATCGATACCATTAAAGTATTTTGTTCTTGCAACTACCCCCTTCATTTGGCCGTCTATCTTGGCAACATGGAGGGGGACCACGGGAGTGGGACCCTGAGGGTGGGGGCACCCTGAGGGCACTATAGTGTCAGGAAAACCGCTTTGTTTTCCTGACACTATAGTGATCATTTAACATGACTATGAAGATTACTGTTTTCTAGCTGCTGTGGAATGTGGACAACAGCAGCTAGAAACAGTAATTTTCATAGAGCTGTGTTATGATTTATGGACACAGGCACTCAGCATGCTTAGCCAGTCAGATAGAAGGCCTGGCTAAGCATGCTGAGAGCTGTGTCTAAATAACATAACACATTAAAAGGGATTCTGTCACCAGGTTTCAGCCCTGTCAGCTAAACATATGCTGATGTTCTGGGCGTCTTCACGATTCCTAATGTGGGCTTATAAATGTCATCTGTGGGCTTATTTAGCTAAAAAACAGCTTTTACTAACCTGTCAGTCAAACAAATAAGGTGCCCAAGGGGATGTTAATGGATGCAAGGTGTCGGCCCGCACCCGCCGCCGTTCGTGCCCAGCGCCGCCTTTCCGGACTTCTGCACCGCCTCTGGCTCTCCCTCCCTCCCCCTCCTCCTGCTGTAAGATCTCGCGCATACAGGGGTTGAGCGAAGTGCCGGCGCATGCGCACTTCGCTGTAAGAAGCCAAATGGAGAGGTCTGCACGGGCGTATCAGGCAGAGCCCTGTGCGCAAGCGCGAGATCTTACAGCAGAAGGAGGGGGGAGGGAGGTAGGGTGGCAGAGCGAAAGGCGGCACAGAGGATTAGGAGGCGGTGCAGAAGTCCGGAAAGGCGGCGCTGGGCACGAACGGCGGTGGGTGCGGAGGGCATCTTGCACCCATTAACATCCCCTTAGGCACCTTATTTGTTTGACTGACAGGTTAGTAAAAGCTGTTTTTTTAGCTAAATAAGCCCACAGATTACATTTATAAGCCCACATTAGGAATCGTGAAGACGCCCCGAACATCAGCATATTTTTAGCTGACAGGGGTCAAACCTGGTGACAGAATCCCTTTAAAGAAATTACTGTTTCTAGCTGCTGTGGACTGGCAGCTAGAAACAGTAATTTCTTTAATGTGTTATGTTATAGAGACTGAGCTCTCAGCATGCTTAGCCAGTCAGTAATTTTCATAGTGCTGTTATGATTTATGGACACAGCTCTCAGCATGCTTAGCCAGCCTTCTATCTGGCTGTGCTTCTTGAGAGTCACAGTCCACAGGCTCAGAAACAGCCTGTGGACTGTGACTCTCAAGATGCAAAGCCAGATAGAAGGCTGGCTAAGCATGCTGAGAGCTGTGTCCATAAATCATAACAGCACTATGATTGCCCTCCCTTCCAACTGGATGAGTTTATCTGATACCTGCCCTGCTCCAGAAGCTCCTGCTGTCTCACGGGCTGGTGTGGCTGAGCGCTGTGGGCCGTGTGCTGGTCGAAACTGCTGAGTAGGTTGTACACAGCACAGCGTGCAGGAGGGATAACCGGGGGCGCACTGAGGTCATATCCGGCGGGCCGGCATTACAGGAACCGCACCAGCTGCTCTGACGTCCTGCCGCCGGATATCCTGTGACGTATATCCGGCGGCAGGACGTCAGAGCAGCTGGTGCTGTTCCTGTAATGCCGCGGCCCGCCGGATAGGACCTCAGTAGTGATGGGAAGTTCGGATCTTTCAGATGAATCGGTTCATGAATCGGATCTTTGGTTCACTTGCTGAGTCACTGACTGCTGAGCTGACTCGCAAGTGAACCGAAGACTCTAGGTGCCGGTGCACATGCGCAGATGCTATCCATCCGATTCACTTGCTGCTGCTGACTCAGTCGGCTCTTCAGCTCGCTAATGAGTGAGTCCGGATCAGGAAGAGTGATTGATTATAGTGATAGTGAAGGGAAGCTGAGGCTGACGCCGGACAGGAGGACTCAGGAGCTGTCACTGTGGTGTGCATTGTTGTCTGCTGTGCATTGTTACCCACAGTGACAACAGTCTGACACTGACAGTAGTACAACGAACCAAGTGAAGTGAAGTGTGAATGCACGCACAGGGAAAACTATGTGCTGAATTGATAACAGTATTACAGTAACACAGTCACTGGCTGATAATAAAATAGTCCCCACAGTCCCCACTTAACGGAATCCATAAAGGAGATGTGAACCCACCCTTAGTTATATAGCTACTGAATGAGATGCCTTTAACATATATATCTCCTGAGAAGCCAATTTGATCCTAAAGGGTTAATTCAACCTGTAATCTAAACTCTGTGTCATCTGTCACTTCTCTTATCTCTCTGGGCCCCATAGCAAGAATCTAAATTGGGCCCCCATTCCCCTTTTATAGCCCCTCCCACTACCCATTCCAGGCCTCTTTCTTTGTTCCATGAACTATGTTCGCTGCTGTTTTATAATTTATGCCATCAGGGCCGGATTGGGATTACAAAACAGGCCTGGCACACAAAAGAGGCATAATAGATATAGTATGTATAGTGTATACAGTAGTGTACTGATATGTGAGGAACGTGGTATAATATATGCAGTGTGTTCAGGTATATAGTATATACAGCAGTGTACTGATATATGAGGTATAAATTACAGCTCGTACCTCACATATCAATCCAATACTGTATATACAATATACCTGTACACACTTCATCTATTATACCTCGTACCTAACATATCAGTACACTGCTGTATATACAATATATCTATACACACTGCATATATTATACCTTGTACCTCACATATCAGTACACTGCAATATATAATCTATATCTGTACATATTGCATCTATAATACTGTTTAATATATGCAGTGTGTGTGTGTGTATATATATATATATAGATGTGAGGCATACAAGGTTTAATACTGTAGATGCAGTGTTTATAGAAATATGTGGTCAGTTATGCATTATAGTCACTGTGTGTGTGAAGTACATGAGGTAGTGGTCACTGTATCTGTCTGAAGTATTATACATGAGTGAGCAATGAGTAAAAACAGGGCATGGAGGGGGGGGTAAATGATGAAAAGTGGAGGACCTCCTCTTACCACTCCATTCCAGTCTGTATGGATCAATGCAGAGCTGATTGTGAACTTCTAATACTTGCTGTTAGGGGTTGAAGGACCTGTGATGATGTTATCACAGGTCCTGGCAGATGTACCTTTCAAACCTAGGAACTACACCATTTTTGGTGCAGTTCCTTTGCTAGATTCTGCAGGACCTGTGATGCTGAAGATGATGTCATCACAGGTCCTGGCAGATGCACTGTTCTAACCTGGGAACTACACTTTACACTGTGCACTTCCCTTACAGGACCTGAGACGACTCAGAGCTGCTAGTGCTTGCCTTGCCTCAGCTCTGATTGGTTGGTGGGCGGGGAGGGGAGGGGCTGGCAGAAGTTCTAGGATCATATTACGCTCCTCCCGAGTCCCTCCCTCAGGCTCCCTGCTGCCAGCGTGAGGTGAGCGTCTCTGCATTGTCTGTGTGCTGTGTGAGGCTGCGCTGTGTACAACAGAGGACTTTTAACCCTCCGACGGCCTTTTGGCTGGCAGATGGGCCTATTTTATGGTAGGGGCCTGGAGCTGCAGCTCCATCAGCCCCTACGTTAATCCGGCCCTGGGCACACCTCAAGAAGCCATTCCAACACTGCAGAATTGGGTACAAACTGGCCACAACCAGCTTTATTGTCACTTTTACAACAGTCCAAACAAATCATAAACACAAATCCTCGGCCGTCTGGCCACTGACTACACAGTAGTTCTCCCTCTCTATCGTGATCTGGGTCTACCACCCAGCTCCCCAAAACACAACACAGTGCTTACCCTACACAGGGTTAGAGGGTCCTGGCTTTCACAGGCCTTGACGCAGCCTGCTTCTTCCCCAGACTGGGAGCCCTGATTGAGGAGCCCAGCCCACCTTTACCTGAGCTCCTTAGCTGGCTGCTAATTACCTTCATTACCAGCCTAGCTTATCCACACAGAGGGAAAAAAAACACTATTTCCTCCAGTTTCTTGTTCTCATATGGCCCTCTGGCAGCTCCACTGCCACACCTTGTTTATAATTTTTAAAGATTCACTAGGTACTGGTACAATGCCAAGTGACTGGTGCAAGGCAAATGTGGTGCCCATATTCAAAAAAAGGATCTAGGTCCTCTACAGGTAATTACAGACCAGTTAGTTTTTTTTTAAAGACTCTTAAGGGACTATATACAGGAGTAGGTGACTGTAAATAATATCATAAGTGATAACAAGCATGGGTTTACCAAGGACAGAAGTTGTCAGACTAATCTGATTTGTTTTTATGAGGAGGTAAGTAGAAGCCTGAACTGAGGTACAGCTGTGGATGTAGTGTTTCTGGATTTTGCAAAGGCTATTGACAATGGCCCTCATAGACGTTTAATAGATAAAATAAGGTCTTATAGGCTTGGAAATATAGTTTGTAATTGAATTAAAAACTGGTTGAAGGACCGTGTCCAGAGAGTTGTGGTAAATGATTAATATTCAGAATGGTCCCAGGTTATAAGTGCTGTACCCCAGGTTTCAGTGCTGGGTCCTCTATTATTGATATTGAGGATGGGATTAATAGCACCGTTTCTATCTTTGCTGATGACACTAAACTATGCAGTACTGTGCAATCTATGGAAGATGTCCATAAACAGTGGTGTAACTAGAGTGTTATAGGCCCCAGTGCAAACTTTGGATCAGGGCCCCTCCCCCCCCCCCTTTAATCCGCTGCGTGAAAGAGAGCCAAGCCCTGTTCCAGACAGCAGAGACACGGAGCATTGACATGATTGATAATGCTCCGTGCCTCTCTGTGATCTTTTTACTACAAAATCACAGTGAGATAAAGTTGTCACCGTGATTTTTTAGTACAAAGGTCACAGAGAGGCAAAGGGCATTATCAATCATGTCAATGCTCCGTGTCTCTGCTGTCCGGAACGGGTCTTGGCACTCTTTTATGAAGCGGATTACCTGCACAGGATACGCTTGTGTTAAAGAGCCCTAAGCCCAATACATGGCTACCCTCACCCAGTCCTAATAAAATCTGGTCCTACCTCATCCAGGGTGTCACTGGCGTCGGCGTGATGTCCACTGGATCCAGAACAATGTCCCTGGAGTCATAGAGAAAAAAGAATAATCACATAACGATGGGATGGCAACTGTCGCTGTGCTGGCCTGTAAGACTGAGCCATGCCAATGTATAGCAGGGTAATCTACGACATTTCCCCTAAGTGCTACCACACAGTGCTAATGCCCACATTGTGGCCCCTCACAGTAGTAATGCCCAACTTGTGGCCACTCACAGTAATTAAGCCGACCTTGTGGACCCTTCAAAATAGTTATGTCCTCCTTGTGGCCCCTCACTGCAGTTATGACCAACTTTGTTCCTGTCACAGTAGTTATGCCTACTTTTGTGCCCTCTCACTGCAGTAATGCCCAGATTTGTGCCCCTCACAGTAGTTATGCCAGATATGTGCCCCCTCACAGCAGTTATGCCAGATATGTGCCCCCTTACAGCAGTTATGCCAGATATGTGCCCCTCACAGTGGTTATGCCAGATATGTCCCCCTCACAGTGGTTATGCCAGATATGTGCCCCCTCACAGTGGTTATGGCCAGATATGTGCCCC
This sequence comes from Bufo bufo, assembly GCF_905171765.1. NCBI lineage: Eukaryota > Metazoa > Chordata > Amphibia > Anura > Bufonidae > Bufo > Bufo bufo. Next base: position 130,202,559 of record NC_053397.1, on the reverse strand, counting down.
TCACAGTGGTTATGCCAGATATGTGCCCCTCACAGTGGTTATGCCAGATATGTGCCCCTCACAGTGGTTATGGCCAGATATGTGCCCCTCACAGTAGTTATGCCAGATATGTGCCCCCTCACAGTAGTTATGCCAGATATGTGCCCCTCACAGTGGTTATGACAGATATGTGCCCCCTCACAGTGGTTATGTGCCCCTCACAGTAGTTATGCCAGATATGTGCCCTCACAGTGGTTATGCCAGATATATGCCCCCTCACAGTGGTTATGGCCAGATATGTGCCCCCTCAGTGGTTATGGCCAGATATGTGCCCCCTCACAGTGGTTATGGCCAGATATGTGCCCCCTCACAGTAGTTATGCCAGATTTGTGCCCCTCACAGTATGCCAGATATGTTCCCCCTCACAGTAGTTATGCCAGATATGTGCCCTCACAGTGGTTATGCCAGATATATGCCCCCTCACAGTGGTTATGGCCAGATATGTGCCCCCTCAGTGGTTATGGCCAGATATGTGCCCCCTCACAGTGGTTATGGCCAGATATGTGCCCCCTCACAGTAGTTATGCCAGATATGTGCCCCTCACCGTATGCCAGATATGTGCCCCCTCACAGTAGTTATGCCAGATATGTGCTCCCTCACAGTAGTTATGCCAGATATGTGCCCCTCACATTAGTTATGCCCACATATGTGCCCCCTCACAGTAGTTATTCCAGCTAATGCCGCCCCCTCAGTAAAGATGCACACTTTTGTGCCCTATCACTCTAGTTGTCACCCCCCTTTTGCCTCCAGTCTGCAGCTTTATGGAGAAAAAAAAAAACATAAAACACATACTTATCCTCTTCCTGGATGATGCGCTCCTACACTCACATCGCGCTGCTGGCTCTGCTGAAGGCCGATTCCTGGGCTTTCAGCGCTCCTCCCACGGTCAGCAGCACGATGTGCAGCCAGCAGGGGGAGCGCCTGAGCTCAGAAGAACAATGAAGCAGGGACCGGAGAGGTTGCCCTGCTTCACTCTGAAAACGAACAGCCTGGCAGTGACAAGAACTGCCGGGTGAGTGTGCCCCCCTCACCCTTCCTTACCTTTGTGCTCCCCCTGCCTCCTGCCCCCCTCATGTTTGAAGAGCGCTCTGAAGGGCTTGGCATTCTCACTGTACTTCATGCCGGGCCCCGTCAGAGCGCCGATTACATGGGGATGCAGTGTGCCCCCTTCCCCCACCCTCTGCGACCGCGATAGTTACGCCCCTGTCCATAAATTACAAGCTGACTCTGAGTGATTGGGCATCAACTGGCAAATGAGGTTCAATGTGGATAAATGTAGAGTTCTGCATTTTGGTAGTAATAATCTCCCTGCATGATATGTCCTAGGGCAGTAATGGTGAACATTTTAGAGACTGAGTGCCCAAACTGCAACCCAAAACCCACTTGTTTATTGCAAAGTGCCAACACAACAATTTGCCCTGAATACTAATATAGTATATCTTCCATGTACTTTATCATTTTGCTACAATAGCCTACCTACATTCAATGCGCTGCCTGTGCCGTTTATAGTGTGTCTTGCGCTGATGAATGGCAGGAAAAGTCTCAGGCATATTAGTACACCATAGACTTTTTCCAGGGCACGGGTGCCCACAGAAGGCTCTGAGTGCCACCTCTGGCACCCGTGCCATAGGTTCACCACCACTGTCCTAGGGGATGTACCACTGGGAGAGTCACTTATAGAGAAGGATTTGGGTGCCCTTGTAGATGGTAGATTAAATAACAGCATACAATCAGCTGCTTCTAAGGCCACCAGGATATTGTCATGCATTAAACGAGGCATGGACTTGCGGGGCAGGGATGTAATATTACCACTTTACAAAGCGTTGGTGTGGCCTCATCTGGAATATGCAGTTCAGTTCTGGATGTTCAGTAAGGATGCTCTGCAGCTGGAAAAAAGTACAGAGGAGAGCGACTAAACTGATAAGGGGCATGGAAGGTCTTAGTTATGAAGAAAGATCAATAGAATTACATTTATTTAGTCTTAAGAACAGACATCTAAGGGGGGACATGATTAACCTATACAAATATATAAATGGACCATACAAAAAATACGGTAAAAAACTGTTCCATGTAAATTCCCTCAAAAGACAAGGGGCACTGCCTCCGACAGGAGAAGAAAAAGTTCAGTCTCCAGAAGTATCAAAGCTTCTTTACTGTAAGAACTGTGAATTTGTGGAATAGACTACCTCTGGACGTGGTCACAGCAGGAACAGTGGACAGTTTTAAAAAGGGCTTAGAGGAATTCTTAAAAGTAAATGACATAATGACATAATGCTTATGAAAATGTGTAGAAATCTGAGTCTCACTTCCTTCTGGGATTCATGTCCCCACCTATCCCTTGGTTGAACTTGATGGACTTACATTTTTTTTCTGTCTTTTTTCAACTGTATAAACTATGTAACTATGTCACTGAAAGGGCCATGCATGCTACAGAATCTGGTGATGCTGCTGATACTGTGGGTGGGTTAGGCTCAAAACTTGCCAGACATAAGCCGAATTCGACTGCTTGTAGCTTTGTATGAGCAACTCCCATATGGCATTTTTTCTTTAGAAGGTGAGCATACAAAACCATAGCTATGTGCCAGATGTGCATGATTAAAATAAGCCTTGGGTGTTCAAACACAATCATAGGTGTTACCAGAGCTCTATTGCAGCACATGAGGCAGCATCACTGAATGCTTTGGGAAAATACAACTGGCCAGCATTCCCAATCAGAAAAAAATCTGTACTCTTTCTCCTGGTCCTCTTTGTGGCAGCCAACCCATATCCCCAAGCAATACAATGTCCTTGTCATCGTCACCTTCTTCTCCTACTTCGACTCCTCCTTGTCCTCCATTGTAAGACATCTATACCGGAAGGTTTGGCCATGAAAAAACTTTTCTACACCAGCAATTAGCGTGTCTACTCGCAGTGCAGTTGCTGCAATACCATTGTAGTAGTGCCTTGTACTCATGTGGCGGAGAATGCAGGCTACTCCTTGCAAATCGCGCTGTGCGGCAAGCTGCACTCTACGGTGGGCACCTGGAACAGCTGTTACAAACAGGGACAGTACATGTCCTTCACAGCCCACTGGGTCAATTTTTTCGGCAGTGGAGAGGCAGCACCCCAGAAACATGGCCAGGTCCCTTTGACCCTCCCTAAGATTGTATCGGCCTAGCTTCCACAGCAGGCATTATCCACCTCCTCCTCAATGCACACACTCTTGTCCCCAATGGCAGCAGGGCACAGTGTCATTCCCACTCCCCCTTCTTCCTATCACCTGTTGGATGCGGATCCGCTCGGAGTGCAGCGGTTTGGCTCCGCCTGGCCTCCGTTCCGCTCGGCGGGCTGACGCCCGGGCGCAGTTTTCAGCATTCGGGTGTCCGCCTGGTTGCGCAGAGCCAGACGGATCCGTCCGGGCTTGCAGTGTGGGTCGGTGGGCGCGGATCCGTTTGAGGTTGACACAATGTGGCACGATCTCGAGTGGGTCCGTCTCCCGCTGGCTTTTCGGTGTGGGGTCTGGACGGGTCCATCTGGTTAATTTGCACACTTAGAACTCCTCTGAACCATGGTGCAGACGGATCCGTCTTCGAGCGGATCCCTAGATCTGCATTGTGGGAGCGGATCCGTCTGTGCAGCCACTAGACGGATCCGCTCTGAGCGCGGGTGTGAGAGCAGCCTCAAATGTGCCCCCGCGGTCGTGTGCCGCATCGCGTGACATTGCGGTCGCGTGCTGTGTCATGTGATCGCCGCATCACTAGTTCTCCGCCCCTTGGAGTCTGAGGCCTCATGTTCTGTTGGTGCCGCTGTCACTCAGATGTTTGGCCGCACCTACTGCACTGCCCCCGGTTCCTCCTCCGTATGACTACATGGGCTACTGATTGGTTTTCCTGGTATGGTCAGGGCGTGTCGTATGATGCACCTCTGACACTGCGGTCATGTGCTTGCTCACATGCTTGCTCTGTCATCTCAGTCCTGCCTCCATTAGGTGCTTCTGGTTCTATTGATTGGCTTTTAGGTACTGGGGCTCCAATTCCATTGGTGCTGACGTCATTCAGGTCCTGCAATTTTAATTATCCTCCACACACCTGTGTGGGCACTATATAGGGGAGATGTTTTTATGTGTTTCCGTATCCCCGGAAGAAGCCAGATCTGCTGGCGAAACGGCGTTGGGTCAGGAGTCGGCCGAGAGATCTCTGCACCATCCAGGGTATGTTTATACTTTGTCTTTTTATTTCAACCTCAATCTCTACAATCGCCTCCTTTGCACTTTGTTTGGGGCGTTGCTGCTATGAGGTTTTGTGGTATGCTCTTTCAGCTAGCATTCTTTTTCCCTGTTATTTCGTGCATCGATCTCCCGGCCTCTCCTTGGGTCCTGCTACTCATCTGTGTGTCCCGCCTTGTGCTGCCTGTTTTATTATGTATGTATTGTTTATATATACTTACAATAAAGTTGTTTGGATCTTCATACATATGTAAGTTATTTTCATTCATTTTTTTGGTGATTCTTCCTATCACCTGTGTCAAATCATGTGTTGTCATGTGGTGTTGGAGCTGATTGGCCTGGGTGAGAGTAGCCACACAGATGAGCAGTTGTTAAAGTACATCAAGCAGCAAACATCCCGCCAGCTGTCACCCCCACCGACTCCAACAGGGCAAGGTAGTCAGCAACAATAGCCGTAACATCCTGGTCACTCTGAACCTTGACAATGTCCAGTAGACTGTCCCTGTTTTCAGCCATTCTCAAGTGGTTAGTGACACTCTCCTTCACTTGCTATACCACTTAATCTGCGATGTTCCAACTTGCTGGAATTCAACACTGCACATGCTAGAGGGTCTCTATGAACAGTGGAAAGCCATGAACTATGTTGTCATGCACCAGACCACCTCAGCAGGGAGCATGTGTTGTTTCCAGGTCAGGCACCTCATGCCGTTCATGCTGCAGGTGTCCCTCATCCACCTCATATGTACCTTAGAACAGTCACTGACGCTCATGCAACAGGTGGCGACAGAGGAGCAAGCAGAACAGCTAATGCATATTGCTGTGAACCATGTAGCTGTTGGGGACCCACAGTGAGAACCTCCCATGGGGGATGAGGAGGAGGAGCAAGAGCATGATGATGATGATGGCGACACCACCCGATTGTCTAAGTGGGGGGCAGAGTTGGAAAGAACTGGCTCCTCAGCACGCTAGCAAGAATGGGCAGTTGTATAGTCACTTGCATGCTACCATGACAGGCGTATCATTGACATCAAGCAGTCTGATGATTGCTGGGTAGCCATGCTTTTAGACCCTCGCTATTAGTGTTGATCGAACTTGTGTTTTAAGTTCGGCGTCTAAAGTTCGAGTTCAGGTTATCGAAGTATCCCGTTATGGATTCTAAATTCCGTTATGGTCCGTGGTAGCGGAATCCATAACTGGATACTTCGATAACCCGAACCCGAACTTTAGACGCCGAACTTAAAACACAAGTTCGCTCAAATGGGGGAATTGCTTTTTCATTTGGCAGGCCAAATTATGTTATAACCAGGAAATACTGTGCACACAGCTTGCCACAGCTTTTGGCGAGCAGATGCCTGCCACCAGTGTCTCTAAAAGGGAGGCCTCTTCTCCACCCCCACAGAGTCATCCACCTCATGCCGCCACAAGCAGCAGAAGCTGCAGTAGCGGTAGCAGCCAGTTCCGTCTCCTCAACACAGGTTTTTTCATGTGCCACACCAGGCTGAAACCTCCAGCCTCAGCATCCAGGTTCAGGTCTACAGTGACTATACTGTGGCCTTTCTCCAGTGCATACTCTGTTCTCTGACTGCATGGTTTTCTGGGCAGGCAGATTACAACAGTGACCCGAAGTGGCACAGTAGGCACTCTTTCTTCTTTCTTGCCCAGCCTCCAGTGTCATTTCGGAGAGGGTTTTCGGCGGAATATGAAGTATGGTGACTAGTGATGGACGAACATCGGCCGAGACGATTTGCGAACACGCGTAAGCGATGAAATGTTCGCGAAGCCACACTTTAATGGCAAGCAAACCTGAAAAACCTTCAGGTCATATTTGCAGCCAGCAAACACTTACAAGAAGTACACAAATAGTCCCACAACATGGACAATGATATATCAGAGGGGGATCATTGGCAAAAATTCCCATAAAAAATATGTATTTTAATCAGGGGCCATTTATATGCTTCTTAAAGGGAAACTCTCAAAAATGTGCCCTGCTGGAGCCTAGAAAAGTTTTATTTGCTATCGGTTTGCTGTATACAAATGTGCAGCACTCCACGTTTTTGTATCCTGCAGAGTCCATTAAAAAAAATCATACATTAACGTAAAAAATTTTTTCTACCATGGAACTGTATGGTGAATGGCCACTGTACGGCATCAGTCTGAGGCACATTTTTGGTATGCATTAAATGGATGGCAAAAATAGGATGTGAACCCAGCCCTAGAGTCAGAATAAGCACCAGTACACAGCGGAGCAGCGTGGCAGAGAGGGGAGGCCGCCATGTACTGACAGAGCGCTACCTGGTGGTCAGGGATGAGGACTGTTTCCCAAGGATAGTTTTCTACTGGGAAATACAGGGCACAGTATAATACACTAGAATCTATATAATATAAAGATATTATCCCTTCCCTCGAATAATAATGCAATTAGGTGGTCATTTATTATTAGGTTACTTTCACACTGGCGTTTCTGGGTCTGCTTGTGAGAGCCGTTTCAGGGCTCTCACAAGCACCCCAAAACGGATCAGTTTTGCCATAATGCAATCTGAATGGATAAGGATCCGTTCAGAATGCATCAATTTGGCTGCATTTGGTCTCCGTTGCGTTTTTTTGATGGTCACTAAAACGCAGCTTGCTGCGTTTTGGGGACTGTCTGACTATGCGGAGCCAAACGGATCCATCTTGACTTACAATTTAAGTCAATGGGGACAGATCCGTTTTTCACTGACACAATATGGTGCAATTGAAAACTGATCCTTCCCCCATTGACTTTTAATGTAAGTCAAGATGGATCTGTTTTGACTTAGACTTTTTTTTGAATGAATAATGCAAACGGATCCGTTATGAATGGATACAAGCGTTTGCATTATAGGTGTGTATCCGTCTGTGCAGATACAAGACGGATCCGCACCAAACGAGAGTGTGAAAGTAGCCTTAGGCGTATTTCTGACACAGATTGTGGCGCAAAGATCCTTAGCACCGCAATCTGCATATTTTTCCCGCTCATGCCAGGTCTAAAAAAGTATGGCGTGGGCAGAGAAAGCGATACAGTTATGGCCATCCAGATATTGGATACCACCGCCATACATTGACCGGATAACACCTCTGTACAGTGACCGGATAACACCGCTATACCGTGACCGGATAAAAGGGTATAAGAGGGCACAGTACAGGGAATGACTAGGGGCACTTCACAGAGTGTGGTAAGAGGGCACAATGCAGAGTATAAGGGGGCACAGTACGGGGTGGGGGGCACAGTCAAATGACCCTGTCCTTATGGTGAATGCGGCTCATACGCCACCATAATGAGAGGCAGAGGAGTGAGACAAGGGTGTGATTATGTGGCTAGAGATAAAGAATTTAACTGTCGGCCAGTACAGGCCCCAAAAATTAGGCAATGGGCATTCACCTGACAGCAAACTACTTTGGATTCTGTGGCTGGAGGTACATTAGGTGGTCACAGGATAAATATGTAACTAATAGTCTGCAGAAGGTGCTAAAATAAATCAATATTACATACACAGGTATAGTCCTACCAAAGGTATAAAATATATGCTTTAGATTTTTGTAATATTCGGTAGCAACCTTGCATGTTTCGGGTTGTAGCTGATCCGAAATTATACTGCTGGTCTCAGGTACAAGTCTTAGTATACTTCTGGTATCAGGTTAAAATCGTATTCAGTAAAAACACAGAGAACCCTCCTGTTGAATTCGTATCCTATCAGAGGGAGTCTGTCAAAAGAACTTACGTGTGGGGTAGGTATTCTTGGGTAGCTGTGCCCAGGGGCGTACATAGAAATCACTGGGCCCCATAGCAAGAATCTAAATTGGGCCCCCATTCCCCTTTTATAGCCCCTCCCACTACCCATTCCAGGCCTCTCTCTTTGTTCCATGAACTATGCTTGCTGCTGCGTTTTATAATTTATGCCATCAGGGCCGGATTGGGATTACAAAACAGCCCTGGCACACAAAAGAGGTATAATAGATGCAGTGTGTACAGATGTATAGTGTATACAGCAGTGTACTGATATGTGAGGAACGTGGTATAATATATGCAGTGTGTACAGGTATATAGTATATACAGCAGTGTATTGATATGTGAGGTACAGGGTATAATATATGCAGTGTGTACAGGTATATAGTATATACAGCAGTGTATTGATATGTGCAGTACAGGGTATATTATATGCAGTCTGTACAGATATATAGTATATACAGTAGTGTAATATGTGAGGTACGAGGTATAATAGATGCAGTGTGTACAGATATATTGTATATACAGCAGGAACTGACATTTGAGGTACGAGGTATAATGAATGCAGTCTGTACAGATATATTGTGTATATATAGCAGCTACTGACATGTGAGGTATGAGGTATAAATTACAGCTCGTACCTCACATATCAATCCACTGCTGTATATACAATATACCTGTACACACTTCATCTATTATACCTCGTACCTAACATATAAGTACACTGCTGTATATACTATATATCTATACACACTGCATATATTATACCTCGTATCTCACTTATAAGTACACTGCTGTATATACTATATCTGTACACACTGCATCTATTATACCTCGTACCTCACATATCAGTACACTGCAATATATACTATATACAGTATCTGTACATATTGCATCTCTAATACTGTGTAATATATGCAGTGTGTGTATATATGTGTATATATATATATATATATATATATATATATATATACATACATACAGAGCAGTGTATTGATGTGAGACATAGAAGGTATAATACTGTAGATGCAGTGTTTATAGAAATATGTGGTCAGTTATGCATTATGGTCACTGTGTGTGAGGTACATGAGGTAGTGGTCACTGTAACTGTCTGAAGTATTATACATGAGTGAGCAATGAGTAAAACAGGGCATGGGGGGAGGGGGGGGGGTAAATGACGAGAAGTGGAGGACCTCCTCTTACCAGTCTGTATGGATCAATGCAGAGCTGATTGTGAACTTCTAATACTTGCTGTTAGGGGTTGAAGGACCTGTGATGATGTCATCACAGGTCCTGGCAGATGTACCTTTCAAACCTAGGAACTACACCATCTTTGGTGCAGTTCCTTTGCTAGATCCTGCAGGACCTGTGATGCTGAAGATGATGTCATCACAGGTCCTGGCAGATGCACTGTTCTAACCTGGGAACTACACTTTACACTGTGCAGTTCCCTTACAGGACCTGTGATGACATCATCAAAGGTCCTTTAGCTTTAGAAAGATAGACAGGAGAAATGAGGGGGCGGGGCCTTTCCTCCACTGCGGGCCCCCCTTCCTCACGGGCCCCATAGCAGCTGCGTGGTCTGCCTATATGGTAGGTACGCCACTGGCTGTGCCTTAACGCGATGTCCCGCGGCTTCTTCGGCACCTGAAATTGCTTACCTCTCAGAGTTTTCCTCTACGCAGCTCTTCCGACTTGGTCAATTGTAGCGTTACCCGGACGAGGCCTCGGCGTCCCACTCGGAGTCTGGTGGCGCGCTTTGCATAGGTTAGAAGGTGCGGTTGTTTGTGCTGTCTCACCACGTATCCTACACACGTGACCGGGATGTAGTTGATCCGGAGAAAAGGCAAAACGAGTGATGCGATAAAGTCTCTGATTATATGAACAATAGTACGAAGCGCTCTGATTATTTTTATTTGCTACTATACTGTGTATAGTCCAGAATAATTCCACCATAATATCGAGGTAATAGTAAGTCCCCAAATTTCCTCAAACGCGTTTCGGGACATTCGGTCCCTTCATCCCTCACTAATCAGAGACTTTATCGCATCACAGGTTTTGCCTTTTTCCAGGATCAACTACATCCCGGTCACGTGTGTAGGATACGTGGTGAGACAGCGTAAACAACCGCACCATCTAACCTATGCGAAGCGCGTCACCAGACTCCAAGTGGGACGCCGAGGCTTCGTCCGGGTAACGCTACAATTGACCAAATCGTAACAGCTGCGTAGGGAAAAACGCGGGACGCCTTGTTAAGGCACAGCTACCCAAGAATACCTACCCCGCACGTAAGTTCTTTTTACCGACTCCCTCTGATAGGATACAAATTCAACAGGAAGGTTCTCTGTGTTTTTATTGGATACGATTTTAACCTGATACCAGCAATATACTAAGACTTGTACCTGAGACCAGCAGTATAATTTCGGATTAGCTACAACCCGAAACATACAAGGTTGCTACCGAATATTACAAAAATCGAAAGTATATATTTTATACCATTGGAAGGACTTTATATGTAATATTGATTTATTTTAGCACCATAATCTTTCTTCAGACTATTAGACACCTGGTTTTACTATTTTCTATATTAATTTATCTAACAGTATTTGGGACTATTACCTATTATTCCTCTAATCATTATTTATTACCTTTATTGCATCAATATTTACTACATTTAATACAAAGATTTGTATTACCTGCTATTACTCTGTGTTTTATAGAAATACATCAAATTTTTGATAACTCAGTTTTACCTGGTTTCATTATTAAAATGTAATATGTGACTCTAAATTAAGAGAGTGCCTGCTACCATAGTTCCTCTATATTTTTATTACTGACTGGGTGAGTCACAGCAGTTGCACCTCAAACCACTGTAGTATCCGGTGGAGCCGTCTAACAACTAGACGTAAATATGTAACTGTCGGCCAGTACAGGCCCCAAAAATTAGGCAATTGGCATTCACCTGACAGCAAAGAAATTTGGATTCTGTGGCTGGAGGTACATTAGGCGGTCACAGGCAGTGGCATAGCTAGAAATGACTGGGCCCAACAGCAAATTTTTGAATGGGGCCCCCGTCCCCCAGTAATTTTTTCGCAACCCCTTCCTTTCATGCCGCCCCCAATCCTGTGGCTAGTAAAGATCACTCTCTCAGACCAGGCCTGGCAGCTGTTCCATCCGTTTTATACACTGTCTATACTGCCACTGTATATAATTTCATTGTGTAATACTGTTGAGGGGGCCCTGACAAAATCCTTTAGTCCTCCTCCTGGCTGGGCCCCTTCTGGGTCAGGGCCCCAAAGCAGCCGCTTCCCCTATAGCTACGCCCCTGGTCACAGGATAAATATGTAACTGTCAGCCAGTACAGGTCCCAAACATTAGCCAATAGGCATTCACCTGACAGCACAGAACTTTGGATTCTGTGGCTGGAGGTACATTAGCCGGACACAAAATTAGACATTCATCTGACATAAAAGTCCTTTTATGCCGCTGTATATACATAAGTCAAGGACCATTCATTGTTCTGGGTTTTGGCGAATATGTGTGGGCTGGCATGAGGAAATTCAATTACACGTGGTCATCACAGGTGTTGAATTCCTCCGAGATCCATGCCTCATTTATTTTAAAAAATGTGAGGTAGTCCACACTGTCGTGAGCTAGGCGAGTGCGATTTTCGGTCATGATCCCCCCCTGCTGCGCTGAACGTCCTTTCGGACAGGACACTCGACGAGGGGCAAGCCAAGAGTTCCATGGCAAATTGTGCCAGCTCTGGCCACAGGTCAAGCCTGCACACCCAGTAGTCAAGGGGTTCCTCGCTTCTCAGAGCGTCCACATCGGCCGTTAACCCGATTTAGTCGGACACCTGTCTGTCTAGGCGTTCCCTGAGGCTGGATCCGAAAGCGCGTCTGTCGATGGGTTGGCTGCAAGAATGATCTCATATCCGAAGAGACCAACACATCTTCAAACCGCCCTCTTTTTGCAGGCGCAGTAGGATTGGTACCCGCACCTGTTTCGCCGTCGGTGGAAATTTCTCTGCCAGTGCCCGCAACAGCAGAATGCAGCATCTCTCACAGCAAGGCCTGGAAATGCTGCATTCTGACAGCTCTCTGTGATGTTCACCATTTTGTGTTTGTACCGGAAGTCTAAGTACGTTGCCACCCAGTACAGGTTCTTGACCTTTTATGCTTTTTATGCAGGGGTCCCCCTTCAAACACTGGAGCATTTGCACTAAATGGGAAGCGGTGGAGTGCCCTGGCTCCTGCTCATCACCCAGGAGAATGTCGTCCTCTGTCTCCTCCACCCAGCCACGGACAACACCAGGGATCCCCGAAAAGTTTAAAGCCTGCTCTTATTGCTCCTCCTCCTTTTCCCAGCCACCATCCTCCTCTGACTCCTCTTCAGACTCCTACTGACTTGTCTCAGATGGAGTAGCCCCCCTAGGAATTCATTCAGCATTGCGATTCCCTCATCTTCCAGCTCCTGCTCCTCGATGGCTTGATCAATGACATGACGCAATGAAGGCTCCAGAAAGAAGGCATAAGGTACGATGTCACTGATGGCACCCTGGCTGCGACTGAACAGTTGGTGATCTCATCAAATGGCTGCAGAAGTCTGCATGCGTCGCACATGAGCAGCCACTGGCGCTGTGAAATAAAACTAAGCTGCCAGAACCTGTCCTTCCGCAGAGTTCGTACAGGTAGTCGTTAATGGCACATTTCTGCTGGAGCAGCCTATCAAGCATATAGAAGGTGGAGTTTCAGCGAGTTGGAAAGTCACATATCGGACATCTGACAGGCAAGTGGTGTCACCGCTGAACATCAGCAAGGCAAGCCATGGCCGTGTAAGATCTTCTAAAATGGCCAGAGACTTTCCAGGCCTGCCGCAAGACGTCCTGGACCCCGGGGTATTTGGCAACGAATCGCTGCACGACTAAGTTCAGGACGTGTGCCATGCACGGCATGTGTGTCGTTTTGCCCTGTTTCAACGTGCTCAGATTGGCACCATTGTCGCACACCACTTTACCAACTGTCAAATTGAGTGGGGTTAGCCACTGATCGGCCTGTGACCGCAGAGCTGAAAGCAGTGCAGGACTGGTGTGGCTCTTGGCTTCCAGGCACAACAGCTGCAGCACAGCAGGTCCACGTCTCACCTGGCACGTCGAATAGGTTCTGGGAGCTTTGGGGATGCAGCGGAAGAGGCGGTAGCAGTTGAAAAGGAAGAGTCAGCCAAGGAGGAGATGGAGGATGGAGTAGAAGGAGGAGAAGAGGCCGTCCTGCATGCAATCCGTGGCAGTAACACCAAATCCACACGGGTGCCACGGGTTACATGCTTGATGGCTATCAGAAGGTTCACACAGTGGGCAGTAAAAGTCATGTACATTCCCTGCCCAGGTTTGCTAGACCAGGTCTCTGTGGTCAGATGTATCTTGGCACCGAGACTGTGTGCCAGAGATATATCAACTTGCCGCTGAATGTGGCCATATAGTTCAGGGATGAAAAGGTCCCTTCCATATGGACAGTTTATTAAATTGCGGAGAATCAATAGTCCTACAAGTGGTTACCTCCGCCAAGCCACAGAGTTGAAGCAGCGTTTGGTGTCTAGAGGGTACCCGGAGCATGATGTGAGTGCAGGAATGCACAAAGTGCCGAGTGATTTTTCTCAGCATGATTTATTCAAAAAACCGAGAGGTAATAATAAACAATTGACAAGTAAGGGTCATGGGAAAGAGGACAAAGAAATGGACAGGTTTACTTTTACCTTTAGGTTCAGCCCGATAGCTGAAAAAAATACGGTCAGTCATTTTTTGTAATTGGAATATCTTGGAGAGGGATCCATCCCTAGCAATGATCACTAACAATAAGCCCTGTATTTCTTTCAGAAGTTGCCATACCATAAAGGATAAAATAGTGAGAAGCAGATTTGCCACTCCCCCAAATAACACTTGGCTCAGTAGGAATATCCCAGTAGGAAATTTCAGTTGTGGGGGCTGCTCCCTGTGTAGACGGAACTCTCAGTCTAAGTTCATTAGGGTGGCTGGTTTGAACTATAGAGTCTGCAGCTTTATGAACTGCCGCAGCACATATGTTGTATACATGGTGACCTGCGGTTGTGGCCGATTTTATATTGGCAAGACGATTCGCTACATGTATGAACATGTTAGAGAACATTTGAGTTCAGTCGACACAGGGAAGGGATCCCCCAGACTCATTGAACATTTTAGGGAAGTGCACGCTGGAGATGCAAGTTCATTAAGATTTGCAGGGATTGAGTCTGTCCCTGCTTCTTTGAATGGAGGAGATAGACATTGCCAGTTGTTGTAGTGTGAAGCGCGATGGATATTGCGGACGCAGGCAACAGGAAACTCAGGCCTGAATGATAGATTATATTACAGTGTTCTGTTGTAACTTATATAAATGCTCTGTGACAAATATGTTAAATGTAGCAATTTGTTCTTTATTGTAACCAATGTGTATTAGCACCAAGAGAGCGTTACTGATTGCACACCTGATGCTCTGACGTGAGGTGCTTTAAGAGGTGGAGTGCAGGTGCACACACCTGTAGCAGCCTGACGAAGCGCATATTGCGTGAAACGGCCGTAGCTGCATTCAGTGTGCAGGGAATTGACTCCTAGCTCCGGTGCCGCATGTGTTTTGCTTGATGCAGCAATAAAGGAATATACACTCACCTAAAGAATTATTAGGAACACCTGTTCAATTTCTCATTAATGCAATTATCTAGTCAACCAATCACATGGCAGTTGCTTCAATGCATTTAGGGGGTGTGGTCCTGGTCAAGACAATCTCCTGAACTCCAAACTGAATGTCAGAATGGGAAAGAAAGGTTGAGCGTGGCATGGTTGTTGGTGCCAGACGGGCCGGTCTGAGTATTTCACAATCTGCTCAGTTACTGGGATTTTCACGCACAACCATTTCTAGGGTTTACAAAGAATGGTGTGAAAAGGGAAAAACATCCAGTATGCGGCAGTCCTGTGGGCAAAAATGCCTTGTGGATGCTAGAGGTCAGAGGAGAATGGGCCGACTGATTCAAGCTGATAGAAGAGCAACGTTGACTGAAATAACCACTCGTTACAACCGAGGTATGCAGCAAAGCATTTGTGAAGCCACAACACGCACAACCTTGAGGTGGATGGGCTACAACAGCAGAAGACCCCACCGGGTACCACTCATCTCCACTACAAATAGAAAAAAGAGGCTACAATTTGCACGACAAGCTCACCAAAATTGGACTGTTGAAGACTGGAAAAATGTTGCCTGGTCTGATGAGTCTCGATTTCTGTTGAGACATTCAAATGGTAGAGTCCGAATTTGGCGTAAACAGAATGAGAACATGTATCCATCCTCTGATGGCTACTTCCAGCAGGCTAATGCACCATGTCACAAAGCTCGAATCATTTCAAATTGGTTTCTTGAACATGACAATGAGTTCACTGTACTAAAATGGCCCCCACAGTCACCAGATCTTAACCCAATAGAGCATCTTTGGGATGTGGTGGAACGGGAGCTTCGTGCCCTGGATGTGCATCCCTCAAATCTCCATCAACTGCAAGATGCTATCCTATCAATATGGGCCAACATTTCTAAAGAATGCTATCAGCACCTTGTTGAATCAATGCCACGTAGAATTAAGGCAGTTCTGAAGGCAAAAGGGGTCCAACACTGTATTAGTATGGTGTTCCTAATAATTCTTTAGGTGAGTGTATATCTTATATTTTCACGAGGGTGAGTGCCACTCGCTTTCTTTCTACATAGAAGAATAGTTCAGGGATGCCCTTCTGGGAGAAATGTGTCCTTCCATTGCAGTGTGCCAATGTCCATAAATTTTCTAAAGGCCTCCGATTACACCAATTTATATGGGAGTAGTTGGCGGGCTAGCAGTTCCGACAAGCCAAGGGTCAGCCGTTGGGCAAGAGGATTATCCGACATCATCATTTTTTTGCGCTTGAACATTTGGGCCATGGGAGGCTGCCTTGTGCCAGATGAATGCAACGACGGCACGGTGGAAGGTGGAGTGGAGGACAAATAGGAGGAGAGAGGAGAAGTAGAAGAGGCAGGACGTGGAGCGCCGGGAGTGTGGCTTTGTGGGTTCTGACAGTGTTGCTCCAACTGGGCTTGGTGATGGGAGGCCAGGTGCCTTCCTAAGGCGTTGAAAGCATAGGCTGCAGATAGCAACACTATTGTCAGCAGCTAACACGTTAAGAAAAGCCCACACTGGGGGGGCGGAGCCAGCGCTGGTCTGAGATGGCCGCTTGATTCTGAGCTCCGTGCCACAGCCCGTTCTATGCACTAGCTATCAGTAGCATTCCGCCAGAAAATGGTCAAAATCGGCAACCCCAGAGCAGGGGACAGCTCCGGTACCAGTAAAAATCAAGTTGCAGGAGGCGACATGGATAAATTTTTGAAGAAAGCGGCCGCCTCATATGTTGCCCGCGATTCTAAAATGGCGCCCGCTCAGCCCCAGAAGGCCAGATCAGACGACGACGCAAGTGACAATGAAGAACCACAAGGTAGAGGGGCCCTTCCGATCACCAGAAATTATCTTAAGAACACCCTGAGTAAAGCCCTTGAACCCCTGCTAAGTGAAGTCGCAGCCATGCGTCAAGACATGCGGCACATAGGGGACCGGGTGGAGACGCTTGAGAATCAGCAGGGCCAGATGCTAGATCACCAGAGGGCCACGTCCGATTCCCTAAAGAAATGCGGTACTTACCTGAACCAACTTCAGAGCGCCCTGGAAGACCAGGAAAACAGAGGCCGCAGGAACAACTTGCGCATTCGGGGGATCCCTGAGTCTGTACTTCCCGGCGACATTCCAGCTGCAGTTGTCTCCCTCTGTTCCTCTCTCTTAGGCCCGGATTATGCTATGGAGATTGTCCTGGAAAGAGCACATAGAGCGCTAAGACCCAGACCCAAACCAGACGAACCTCCAAGGGATATTATATGCAGATTCCTCAACTTCCAAGTCAAGAATGCTGTTCAGGAGGCAGCAAGAAATAGACAAGACATCACCTTTGGAGAGGCCCAGGTATCAATTTACCAAGATCTAGCTCCCTCAACTTTAAGGAAGCGCAAATTTCTCAAGCCTCTGACAGAGTGGCTACGGGCAAACAGGATCCTTTATAAATGGAACTTTCCCTTTGGCATCTCCTTCTCTCATGGAGGCCGCCGCATCAACATCACGACATACGCTGATCTGGAGGCTGTTTATGACCACCTGCAAATCCCTCCTATGCCAATTGAGAATTGGGACTTATTCATGGACTTAGGAGCCCTACCAGAAATCCCATCGGTTGAAGCTTTCACAGTACAGCACACCCCTAAGGCCCATAAAACGGGGAACAGGAGTCGGCAGTTGACACCCAAGAGACTCTCTCAGGATTAATCCTCATGGAACTTGTTCGGTATATTCTTCACATACAGAGACGGTGCTTTCTATTCTCCTGGACTACCCTGGATCTATCCAGATAATTTGCTTCTCCCTTATAAAGAATCCTTGGCTATTATCTGCTTTATTAGCTTAACATACTGCTAGTAGATCTAGGCTCTAGTCCTGTACAATATAATGTGATCTCTGTATTGAATAGTCCATGCTTCTCTTTTATGCCTCTCCTTTTCCCCCCTCAACTCTCACCAACCTTTCTCCAATTCTCCTCTTAAAGAGTCTCCCTTCTTTATTCTGCTTAAATTTTAACCCTTTCTGACTCTCAACTTTCCTTGCTCTGACTGTCCGAAGATGGCCTGACCAATCCTCCCTTCACATAAAAAGCCCACGATTGCTTGAACTAAGGTTGCTTAGTTCTATTCTGCAATCTTATGTGCAGAACGGCCTGTTTACCGGTCTTTGACCAATTTTCCCCCATGCTTTACACCAGTGGATCAATCCACTTTCTACGTTATCTCTTTGTTTTCTTTTATTTTGTTCTCATTGTTTCCCCTCTCCCTTTGTTCAGTTCTAGGTACCTCACATACATCTTCCTGTTATTATTGACGTGCGCACAGGAACCAAAAGACCGGGCCTCTTCCCTGGACGAGGTGGTTATCCTGAAAACTGTAAGTGCCCTCTCCTGGAGGACTAGCACACCACTTTCTTTTCCTCACACAATATCCCCTAACTATGGCTGACATTCTCATAGCTTCGTATAACGTAGAGGGATTCAATTCACCCTCCAAAAGAAGTCAAATTTTCTCCATTTTACGTAAGGAGGGATCGGATGTGCTGCTCCTGCAGGAGACTCACTTTAGGTTCAATCATTACCCTAATATGGAATTCTCTCATTACCCGCTCTGGTACCATTGTGGGGGATGTTCCGCCTCGTCCGGGGGAGTAAGTATTGGTTTCAAAAGGAGGGTCCCCTTTAAATATATGGACCACAAACAAGACCCAGAGGGTAGATTTATCATGGTTAAGGGGAATATAGGTGTTCAGGTGTATACATTTGTAAACCTCTATGCCCCCAATTCTAAACAGGCCAAATGGCTTGCCTCCATAGCTCCTCTGATTGCCTCCTTTAAAGAGGGTATAGTAGTCTTAGGGGGTGACCTAAATGTGGCCATCAACCCCCAACTGGACTCATCTTCTCACACAACTTCCCAATCAAAAAGATCTCTAAGGCTCATCAAAAATACACTTTGGGATCTCCAGCTAGTAGACGCTTGGCGAGCCCACCATCCCGAGACATCGGATTATACATTTTACTCCCATGTACATAACAACTACCACCGAATAGATTATCTCTTTATCGCAAAAGAGCACCTTCAACTTTGCCAAATGGCCAAAATTGGGTCTATACATATTTCAGACCACGCTCCCATATTCCTTAAAGTCACCTCCCCTTTACGGAAACCTAAATGCTTTAATTGGAGATTGAATGAATCTATCCTTAGCAATCCAGATTCTATAAAGAAAATAACGTCACACCTGGAAGAATACTTCACCCTAAATTCCTCACCAGAACTCTCTCCACAGACTATTTGGGACGCACACAAACCCTATATTAGGGGGGAGTTCATCAGTTTAGGAGCACATCTAAAGAAAACCAGGGAAAACAACATCAACACCCTCCTCTCTAAAATAAATAAATTAGAGTCGGCTCACAAACTTACTCGCTCTGAAATCCAATTCCAAGAGCTCTCTAAAGCAAGAGCTGAGCTAAAATCCTTACTACACAATAACTCGGCTAAGTATTATCTTAGTTCCCAATATAAGTTTTTTGCTCATGGGGACAAAGCTTCCAAATTCCTCATGAACAGAATTAAATCCAGAAGATCTGACAACTACATTCACCAATTGTCTACCCCTAGTGGTGAACCTATTTTCGCCTCATTTAAGATCGCTAAACAATTTAGAGACTTCTATGATGCACTTTACAATCTCCCTTCCCCCATGTCTTCATCTGACCACTCCTCCTTAGTGGACGCTTTCTTGAAATCAGCCTCCTGTCCAACTTTATCAGCGAGTCAAAAACTTTCCTTAGAAACGTCATTTACTATGAAGGAGATTTCCACAGCCCTCGATCAGATGCCCAAAGGGAAAAGTCCAGGTCCAGACGGACTTCCTGCACTTTACTATAAGACCTTCAAAAAGCAGCTATTGCCATACCTATTGACGGTGTGCAATCAAGCCTTGAAAGGAACTCCTTTGTCCAGAGACATGACATTAGCTCATATAGCTTTGATTCCCAAAGAGGGGAAGGACTCTAAGCTTTGTGCTAACTATAGGCCCATATCCCTTTTAAATATCGATCTCAAATTACTTGCAAAGCTTCTGGCCAATCGTCTGGCAGTCCTTCTCCCTCTTCTGGTACATGTGGATCAGGTAGGCTTCGTACGTAACAGGGAAGGCAGGGACAACACCTCTAGAGTAGTTAATGCACTCTCCTATGCTAGACATACTTCCTCTCCCCTAGTACTCCTCAGCACCGACGCTGAAAAAGCATTCGACCGCATCAACTGGAACTACTTGAGTCATGTTCTCAAGTTTTTTGGCCTACCTGATCCATATGTCAAGGCTGTATTCGCCATGTACGACCAAGCCACGGCTCGGGTCATGGTCAATGGTGACTTATCTACTCCCTTTCGAATTCAAAATGGAACTCGTCAAGGCTGTCCCTTATCCCCCCTCCTCCTCTTCATTTTGGCTATGGAACCCCTCCTATCCAAACTTAGAGCAGATACCAAGTTCGAGGGGATATCTCATGGAGGCAGAAGTCACAAGATCGCTGCGTTCGCGGATGATGTCATGATAATGACTTCTAACCCTAAATCGTCCCTCCCAGTAATCTTGGAACACTTGAAGGAATATAGCATAGTTTCCAACTTCAGGATTAACGAGAGCAAATCCACCATCATTAGCACAGGACTCTCACCTTCACTCAAACTCTCCTTAATGAAAGATTCCCCCTTTAATTGGTCCTCTCCAACCATTACCTATTTAGGAGTTAAACTGAGCCCTTCCATATCGGACCTTTTCAAACTCAACTACGTCCCCTTAAAAACTGCCTTATTCACCGTGCTTGACAATCTCACCAAGTCAGTCCCAACCTTATCATGGTTTGGTAGGAAAAATATCCTCTCCGCTCTCATCATCCCACGTCTTACCTACCTTCAACAAGTTCTCCCAATTCCTGTGCCTAAATCCTACTACACTTCCCTAAAACAGAGATTTAGAACTTTTATTTGGAACGGCAGGAAAGCGAGACTCTCCTACTCCTTCCTGACCCGTTCTCGCACGTCTGGAGGGATAGGGTTGCCAGACCCCGAATTATATGGAAAGGCCATACTAATGTCAAGAATTATAGACTGGTTGAGAAACACAGAGAGCAAATCCTGGGTGGCCATGGAACAAAACATTATCGGAATGCCGACTCGAGCCCTTTGCCTGGGCCACCAAGCTCCCCCACAAATCAACTTACAACCTTTCCCAATCATCAAAGCAACGGTTGATGCTTGGAAATGGTGGAACCTTTCCCATTGCTCTATACCATTCCCCTCTCCTCTCATCACGACTGGCGACATTCTTGGCTCAGCTGCCAGTGGGCCCAGAAGCACTTCGTCTAAAATAATTAGATCCTCAACCTTGCCAATTTCTTTTTTCCTTGACCCCCAGGGTTTAACTCCTACAAATGAAACCATCAAAACCCTTCTGAATCCACAACCACGTGATTTCACTATCATCCCACTCATCAAATCCTTTATTCACAAATATAACACAAATGGAGAACTTCTCCGCCCTCTCACTTGGTTCGAAGCTTTAATTGCCAACTCCAGCCCCCCTAAAAGACCCATCTCCTTTATCTACAACAAGTTAAGATCTCCGCCTTTAGTTGTCAAACCATCCTTCATTCGCTCATGGGAACTGGAAACCGGGGTAGTTCTCCCGATCCATTCCTTGCATTCACTATTTGACATCCCGCACAAATCATCTAGATGTGTAAGGGCCCAAGAGAATGGCTACAAAATCCTATCACAATGGTATATTACCCCAATTAAATCTGCTCGTTTCAATAGACCCACCTCAGTCGATTGTTGGAGATGTCAAAATGAGATAGGCACCTTTCTCCATATCTGGTGGACATGTCCTTCTATAAATAAGTGGTGGGCAGAGATCTTCCGGATTAGCATTCAGATATGTTCCTCTGACATTGCTGTCTCTCCATATGGAGCCTTGCTCTCCTTCTTCAATGACGGGACATCTCTGCCACCCACGTTTCTTTTTAAACAGCTCTTGTTGGCAGCCCGTCTCTTAATTCCCAAATACTGGTTGCAATCTAGTCTCCCCTCAACAGAACAATGGAGATTGAAGGTAGACCAAATCCACCGTTTTGAAGAAATGGCTTCCTGGGAATCGCGAACCCATTTGACTTTCCTGAGAAAGTGGGCCCCATGGACAAAATATAGATTTTCCCAGCACTAACTGCTTTATGTCTCCCTCTCTTTCCTAAATATGGATAGCCCAGCCTAAAAAGTGGATACCAATGGGGGGTTAACCTCTCCTCTTTTTTCAACCCTATAGTACATGCTACCTAAATAGATGCCAGAGACATAGCTATAGGTGTCCATTCTACCTTACCCATTTATACTTCTCTGATTACAACTGTACTATTTCTGCCGAGTATAATCTGGTTCCCTCTCCATATATCTGATGTACAACATCAACAAGCTATGTTTCTCCTCATTATTGGATTGTAATTCCAGTCACTTCTATTCCTTCATGTTCTACAAGATATTCTTATGCTTATGTGTATGGTACCGATTTACACCAATGTTGGTGTTATGTTACATTGTATTTTTTCTTCTAAGAATATAATAAAAATCTCTTAAAACTAAGAAAAGCCCACACTGCAGAGCCATGTGCCGGCGTCCTTGGAGAGCAAGATGTGACTGTGCATGGTGGATTGCTCGCTCCAGATACATTTGCAGTCTGCATTTTGCCTTCTGGGCACTGCGAGTTCTGCCTGCTTCTCCTCCTTATCTTCTGCTCCGTCTCTCCCTCTGAACTCGCCTCCTGTTCCTCTCTTGTGGGCACCCACGTGATGTCCATCGACACGTCATCATCGTCACCTTCACCACCACTGACATTAGAGAACTCGGAGTAGGCAACAACAGCGGGGACCACCCTCCTTGGGCTGATCTGGGTACTGTCATCAGAACGCTGGGTGGCGGCCATTGCTACCTCCTCTTCCTCATCCGATGCCAAGAATGGCTGTGCATCGGTAAGGTCTGGTAATGGATGGGAAAATAATTCCTCTGACTCGAGTGGGGAAGCTATGGTGGTGATGTCTTTGGGGGTGCACTCAGCAGAGAGTGAGGAGGATGCAGATACAGAGAATGAGAAGGGTGCAGCAGCGGAAGGCTGAGTGAGCCACTCAACCAACTCTGGTGCGTCCTTTGACATAATCGCACGCACCTTCTCCAACTTCCCACTTAAGCTCCGGCCTGGTGCACCTGCCCGACCCCTACCACCCCTGCAGAACAGCCTACCTCTTCCTCTGCCTGTCATTTTCAAAATGACCCTGTGCCAAAGTCCCTAGAGAGGTGCAGTATTTGTGGAAGCTGATATATGGCAGGCCTCAATCAGTTGTTATTTGAAGCCGGTATATCACCCTCAAGCAGTAATTTTGTGGACGCAGGTATATGGAAAACCTCTATCATTATTTTGTGGAAGCTGATATATGGCAGGCCTCAATCAGTTTTTAGTTGAAGCTGGTATATAAAAAAAAAAACAATCTGTATTTTGTGGATGCAGGTATATGGAAAACCTCTCACTATTTTGTGGAAGCTGATATATGGAAGGCCTCATTTAGCTGTTAGTTGAAGCTGGTATATCACCCTCAAGCAGTAATTTTGTGGATGCAGGTATATGGAAAACCTCTATCACTATTTTGTGGAAGCTGATATATGTCAGGGCTCATTCAGTTGTTACTGAAGCTGGTATATCACCCTCAAGGTGTCATTTTGTGGACGTAGGTATATGGAAAACATCTATCGCTATTTTGTGGAAGCTGATATATGGCAGGCCTCAATCAGTAGTTGGTTTAAGCTGGTATATCACCCTCAAGCAGTAAATTTGTGGACGCAGGTATATGGAAAACCTCTATCACTATTTTGTGGAAGCTGATATATGGATGGCCTCAATCAGTTGTTAGTTGAAGCTGGTATATCACCCTCAAGCAGTAATTTTGTGTACGCAGGTATATGGAAAACCTCTATCACTATTTTGTGGAAGCTGATATATGGCAGGGCTCAATCAGTTGTTATTTGAAGCTGGTATATAAAAAAAACCCAATCTGTATTTTGTGGACGCAGGTATATGGGAAACCTCTCACTATTTTGTAGAAGCTGATATATGGCAGGCCTCAATCAGTTGTTATTTGAAGCTGGCATATCACCCTCAAGCAGTAATTTTGTGGACGCAGGTATATGGAAAACCTCTCATAATTTTGTGGAAGCTGTTATATGGCATGCCTCAATTAGCTGTTAGTTGAAGCTGGTATATCACACTCAAGCAGTAATTTTGTGGACGCAGGTATATGGGAAACCTCTATCACTATTTTGTGGAAGCTGATATATGGAAAGCCTCAATCAGTTGTTGGTAAGCTGGTAAGTCACCTGTCTAAAATGAATACAAATAAGTCACAGGGGCCTGATGGGATACACCCAAAGCTATTAAAAGAGCCCAGCGGTGAACTAGCAAAACCATTAACAGATTTATTTAACCAATCACTGGCAACAGGAGTCGTCCCAGAAGATTGGAAATTAGCAAATGTTGTGCCTATTCACAAGAAAGGTAGTAGGGAGGAATCGGGCAACTATAGGCCAGTAAGCCTGACATCAATAGTGGGGAAATTAATGGAAACCATACTTAAGGAGAGGATTGTGGAACATCTAAAATCCCATGGATTGAAAGATGAAAAACAGCATGGGTTTACTTCAGGGAGATCATGTCAAACTAATCTTATTGATTTTTTTGATTGGGTGACTAAAATAATAGATGGCTGAGTTGCAGTAGACATCGCTTATCTAGACTTTAGTAAAGCTTTTGATACTGTCCCACATAGAAGGCTTATCAATAAATTGCAGTATTTGGGCTTGGACTCCCATATTGTTGAATGGATTAGGCAGTGGCTGAGGGACAGACAACAGAGGGTTGTAGTCAATGGAGTATATTCAGACCATGGTATTGTTACCAGTGGGGTACCTCAGGGATCTGTTCTGGGACCCAAATTGTCTAAAATCTTTTTCAGCGAAATTGCAGAAAGCCTCGATGGTAAGGTGTGTCTTTTTGCTGATGACACAAAGATTTGTAACCGGGTTGATGTTCCTGGAGGGATACAGCAAATGGAAAAGGATTTAGGAAAACTAGAGGAATGGTCAAAAATCTGGCAACTAAAATTTAATGTTGATAAGTGCAAGATAATGCACCTGGGGCATAAAAACCCAAGAGCAGAATATAAAATCAGTGATACAGTCCTAACCTCAGTACCTGAGGAAAGGGATTTAGGGGTCATTATTTCAGAAGACTTAACGGTAGGCAGACAATGTCATAGAGCAGCAGGAAATGCTAGCAGAATGCTTGGGTGTATAGGGAGAGGAATTACCAGTAGAAAGAGGGAGGTGCTCATGCCGCTCTACAGAGCACTAGTGAGACTTTATTTGGAGTATTGTGCTCAGTACTGGAGACCATATCTCCAGAAGGATATTGATACTTTGGAGAGAGTTCAGAGAAGAGCTACTAAACTGGTACATGGATTGCAGGATAAAACTTACCAGGAAAGATTAAAGGACCTTAACATGTATAGCTTGGAAGAAAGACGAGACAGAGGGGATATGATAGAAACTTTTAAATACATAAAGGGAATAAACAAGGTAAAAGAGGAGAGAATATTTAAAAGAAGAAAAACTGCTACAAGAGGACATATTTTTAAATTAGAGGGTCAAAGTAATATCAGGAAGTATTACTTTACTGAGTGAGTAGTGAATGCATGGAATAGTCTTCCTGCAGAAGTGGTAGCTGCAAATACAGTGAAGGAGTTTAAGCATGCATGGGATAGGCATAAGGCCATCCTTCATATAAGATAAGGCCAGCGGCTATTCATAGTATTCAGTATATTGGGCAGACTAGATGGGCCAAATGGTTCTTATCTGCCGACACATTTTATGTTTCTATGCATATCACCCTCAAGCAGTAATTTTGTGGACGCAGGTATATGGAATATCTCAATCACTATTTTGTGGAAGTTGATCGATCACAGCCCTCAATCAGTATTTTCTGGAAGCATACAAATGCACTATAATATATGTTGTGGAAAATTATTGTTCGCCATATGGTTGCCATCTATCCTATGGAGATGCGCAGATTTGTTTGCGTTCGCATCGCTCAAAAACTTTTGCACGATGGTCTGGTCATCCCAACCTGTAGCTGATTTGTTCCCAGCCTGGTAGAACTGCAGGATACCAGTGTCATGGCGCCGTCTGAGGCGGGAGGGATGGGGACCGGCGAACAAAGGTTTCTTCATCCGCAAGGATAAGCGCGGCAACGAAAAGGGCGCAAATAAGTGTGCGAACATTCACATCTTCGCCAGCCAATCACTTCATACCATAACCTGTCTCCCCAATGGTCATGATTGTAAGACTGCCTTCCATCTTCTGGTATAAATAAACCTCGCCTAACTGTTGGAAGCAGGCACATTATTGGATCCTACTTGAGAACGTCTCTGTGACGTTATTTTG
Source organism: Bufo bufo (assembly GCF_905171765.1). Taxonomy (NCBI): domain Eukaryota; kingdom Metazoa; phylum Chordata; class Amphibia; order Anura; family Bufonidae; genus Bufo; species Bufo bufo. The sequence continues at coordinate 130,176,329 of NC_053397.1, read as the reverse complement.
GAGGAATTGCGCACACATCGACGCACACTACACCAAGGATTTCCCAATTGTACTTCTGGCGGTCGTTTTCGGTTGTGAGAACGAGACAAAGGAGCAAACGGCGATATCAGTTGGCGAGCACAGTTAGGGAGCAAATTTTTTCCCCCGTTATCAGCAGAACTTAAAGGGCTTTCTGTCACCCCACTAAACTCTTTTTTTTTTTTTTTTGGGTACTTATAATCCCTATACTGCGATTTATCCATACATAATGTAATTAATCATTTTGGTTCAGTAGATACTGCAAAAAAACGTTCTTTTATAATATGCTAATTACCTGTCTACCAGCAAGTAGGGCGGCTACTTGCTGGTAGCAGCCGCATCCTCCTCTCATAAAGACGCCCCCTCCTCATGTTGATTGACAGGGCCAGTGAACGCGCTCGTTCTCTGCTGGCCCTGTCTGCATTCAAAAGCAAGCGAGCGTCCTCACCTCAGTGCGCCTGCGCCGACTCAAGACAGGTACGGCGCTGGCGCCAGATTTTGAATTCAGACAGGGCCAGCAGAGAACGAGCGCGCCCTACTTGCTGGTAGACAGGTAATTTACATATTATAAAAGTACGTTTTTTGCAGTATCTACTGAACCAAAATGATTAAATATATTATGTATGGCTAAGTACCTCAAAAAAAAAAGAGTTTAGTGGGGTGACAGAAGCCCTTTAAAGGAGACACAGCTTCATTTTCAAAAAGCAAAAAAGGCCGGCATAAGGTAAGAAAATCCTTTTCCTTACTGTCATTTTTGAGAAAGTTTTGCTCTTTGTGAATTTAAATCTGTGTGCTACAATCTGCTGATATCAGGAAAAAAAATCTACTGAAAGAACCTTTTGGTGTATGTGGTTGATGTTTTTCCCAATAATAGCTGCCCAGATACTTATTATTGCATATTTACGTAACTGCTGTGGGGGTTTTTCAACCGTGAAGGGCTGTTCAGTGCCATGCTGGGACAAAGGATCTATGGTGAGAGATCCAACAGAGGGCTTTGTGTATAAGGTCGGGTGGTCATAGTTTAACACCTCAGCAGACAGATATTGCCATCAGTATCTAAACAGGGGTTTTGTTATGTCTGATTAGTTTGGTTGTACCCTAACTGTTGTATTGTTAAAAACTGTTCCGGAACATCTCTATTCTCTCTCTCTCTCTCTCTCTCTCTCTCTATCTCTCTCTCTCTCTCTATCTCTCTGATATATTTTTATAGATAGATCGGCACTCACAAGTACATGGGTCACGCAGATTTATTAAAATTTATTCGCACTACTAAAATTACATAAACATAATTTACACAGTACGTATTGGCCAATACTCAATTACTGAAAATAATTTATTCGGGAGGAATATACAAAAAAATTCCAGATTAGCAGTTCCTGTAACAGCTTCCCAAATCAATAAAAGCTCATATGTAAAGACACTGGTTAAATCCAAAACGTGCACATAATAGTTGTAAATCTGAGGATTCTTCAAGTATTAAGTTGTATATATCAGTTGTCTAAGGCTACTTTCACACTAGCGTCGGGGCTCCGCTTGTGAGCTCTGTTTGAAGGGTCTCACAAGCGGCCCCGAACGCATCCGTCCAGCTACCAATGCATTCTGAGTGGACGCGGATCCGCTCAGAATGCATCAGTCTGCCAGCGTTCAGCCTCCGCTCAGCAGGCGGACACCCGAACGCAGCTTGCAGCGTTCGGGTGTCCGCCTGGCCGTTCGGAGGCAAACAAATCCGTCCAGACTTACAATGAAAGTCAATGGGGACGGATCCGTTTGAAGTTGACACAATTTGGCTCAATTTTTAAACGGATCCGTCCCCCATTGACTTTCAATGTAAAGTCTGGACGGATCCGTCTGAACAACTTTCAGACTTAGAATTTTTTCTAAACTATAATGCAGACGGATCCGTTCTGAACGGATCCAAACGTCTGCATTATAGGAGAGGATCCGTCTGTGCAGACACCAGACGGATCCTCTCTGAACGCTAGTGTGAAAGTAGCCTAATGCTTGAACAACTGATATATACAACTTAATACTTGAGGAATCCTCAGATTTACAACCATTATGTGCACGTTTTGGATTTAACCAGTGTCTTTACATATGAGCTTTTATTGATTTGGGAAGCTGTTTCAGGAACTGCTCATCTGGAACTTTTTTGTATATTCTTCCCGAATCAATTATTTTCAGTAATTGAGTATTGGCCAATACTTACTGTGTAAATGTTATGTTTATGAAATTTTAGCAGTGCGAATAAATTTTTATAAATCTGCGTGACCCATGTACTTGTGAGTGCCGATCTATCTATATAGAATCATATCGGCAAAGGAAAGTGAGTTCGTTTTTTTAAGGAGAAAAGGTGGCATATATCACCCGGGCATACCAATAGCTGTGTGAGTAATCCCCTTTCTCCATAGCAGTACTGTGTGTTTCCTGTGCGCCCCTCATCCCCACAGAGGTACTGTGTGTTCTCTGTGATGACCCCCCCTTTTCCAACAGCTGGTACTGTGTGTTCTGTGTTGATCCTTTCCCCATGGGAGTACTGTGTGTTTCCTGTGCACCCCTCGTCCCCACAGAAGGTACTGTGTGTTCTCTGTGCGCCCCTTTTTCCACAGGAGTACTGTGCGTTTCCTGTGCGCACATGACTTAGGGAGGTAAGATCTTTCCAGACCCTTCACACCACCCACAACTCCTTCCAACCCCATTAACACATGTAGCCATAATTCTTGGTGTAAAGGCCATAGCAGCCGTTTATTAAACGGTAAAATGATGTTGGAGTATTATTGAAGTATACATTAATAAATATCAACCAATAAATACAAACATATAAATACAATGTAATAATAACATTCACTTTGCGGAAGGATCCTAGAAGGCAACCCTAGCAAGCTGCGATCTTCACTCCACACATCTTCATCCTTACCCTTGGCAGCACTCGCCGACCCAAGGGCACCAAATCCTCCAAAACCCATATATTCCTCTACCCCTGTAGGCCTTTCAGCCCAACAGGAGCCCCCAGCTTTTAGCTTACCGAACCACATAGATGCACGTTCCAACGTGTCATGCACCTACTAAACATAGTATTGCCTTCCAGGACCCCCCGTTAACCTGCCAACGACGCACATAGGAGACACCTCACCTATGGACATCCCGCCACACCCTGAACGCTGTCGCCAAACCATCCTGAAGCCCCAGTGCCCACAAATCAATACCAATCTCATTCAGATGCACCCCGTCAGACCTAAGGAACTGAGGTGAAGCCACCTCCAACTCCCTGTGGCGAACCACAAAACCGCCCTGCGGCCATACAAAACGCCCCACCTCCTTATTCAACTTCACCCTAGCCTTGTTGATGCGGTCCACTGACCTCGCAAAACGCCACGAACTCCTAGCTACCACCTCCGACCACACAACCAACAAATCCGGGAACTCCTCCATTAAACGCAACAAATCCAGTTTGATGTCCCGGATAACATCCCTCGAGCGGCGAACACCTAAGTCATTCCCGCCCACATGCAAAACCACAATGTCCGGGCACCTGTCCAAGGAGACAAAAGCATGAAATTCAGGCAACACGCGGCCCCACAACATACCCCCCAAACCAATCCACCGGACCTGCAACTCATCCGGCTGGAAACCCAACTGCCGACCACTTCTCCTCACATCCGCTCTCAACGCTCCCCAGTAAACATAAGAATGGCCAAAAATCCACGCCAAACAAGAACGCGAACCTGCAAACAAACAAAGGAAAAACAGTTACCCAAACATGCAAATAACGTACACAACAACTAAGCTCACTACCTCCACACCAACCTCACAACAAGTGAGGACGAATATATGAGCGAAAACACGCAGACTCCCACCGGCCAATCCGCATAATAGCATCCTCGCCCAAACCCCATCTAGCAGCCTCCATCGCTGCGCCAATACGAAAAGAATGAGACGCAAACTCACTCGCCACAAAACCCGCTGCTGTCAAACACTTACGAAAAACCGCCACAAACTGATAGCGGGACAAAGCCGAGCCATCCAAATGTACCAGCAATCCCGCACCCCCACACGGTCGAAGGGCCAAAAACTCCTCCAAACAACGAACCGGGCACACCACCGATCCCGGCAGAGGCCGCAACAAAATGCACACCCCCTTGCCCACCTGGTCTGTTTTGGACCTACGCAACACACACCGCAATCCCTCTTTGCCAATACTCACATCCTCCCATAATAAACCACCCCCACGTACCCGACTAACCGCCACCAGCTCAGAAACCCGGAATGCCCCAAAGAAAGCCAAGGCAAAAGCTGCTCTAAACAAACACACCTCATACCATGACTCGCACACACTCCCCGCCCGATCCCATAACAACTGCAGAACCTGAAAAGACACCGGACGCCGGGAATCCTTCCTCACCACACTGCGACGATACCCCTTCAAAGCCTGTCTCACCAAAAAACTCTGAGACGCATCAGCCAAACCCTGCATCCGTAACCAAAAAGCCACCGCTGCCACCCTCTTAGTAGCAACAGAAAAAGACAGACCATCGCTAAACGACCGACCCACAAAATAAACTAACGAGTGAAAATCCTCAACCCCCTTGCATCCCCCCACCTGCTCAATCAAACATTCCCAGTGCGACCACACAGAAGAATAAGCCGACCACGTACTGCTACTCACGGACCGTTGAACCAGATCTAAAGAGACCCCAAGGCCACGCTCCAGAGCCACTGAGGACACAGCAGACCCGTCACCTCCGCGCCCGGAACCAAACTGCGAAAACGATCCCACTGGAAACGAGAGAGAGCGTCAGCAATGCAATTATCAATCCCAGGTACATGAACTGCCACAAAACAAGCATTCAACTTCAAACCGTTCAAAACCAAATGATGAAGTAACCGCACCACCGGGGGAGAATTAGCTGACTGACTATTCACCGTCTGCACTACCCCCAAATTGTCGCAACAGAAACGCACCCTCTTGTTCCTCAACAAATCCCCCCACAACTCGGTAGCCAAAACAATAGGGAACAACTCCAACAAAGCCAAGTTTCCAAGCAAACCAGCCACCCTCCATTCCTCCGGCCAAGCCCCAGCGCTCCACTGACCCTAACAAAAAGCCCCATAACCACACGAACCTGACGCGTCCGTAAACAACTCCAAATCCACATTACAAATAGGCGCCTCCATCCACACCGAACGGCCTTTAAATTCCCTCAAAAAACGCTCCCACACCTCCAAGTCTGCACGCACCTCAGCAGACAACCGCACAAAATGAAAGGGGGCCTTCACTCCCGCTGTGGCCATAGCCAAACGTCTGCAAAAAACCCTACCCATAGGCAATACCCTACAGGCAAAATTCAATTTTCCTAAAATGGACTGTACCTGTCTAAGCTGCACCTTCTTTGCATTCCGCAACAAACCCACTTCACAACACAAATCCTCCACCTTATCCAAAGGCAACCGACACTCCATTGCTACGCTATCAATCTCAATCCCCAAAAACTTCATTGTCGTAGAAGGGCCTTCCATTTTCTCACGCGCCAACGGTACCCCAAAACTTGCGGACACCCGCTCCATGGTGTGCAACAAAACTGAACACACCCTCGACCCAGCCGGCCCTAAAAACAAAAAATTGTCAACGTAATGCAAAACAGAACTCCATTCCGCCTCCTGCCGCACAACCCATTCCAAAAAGGAAACTAAACGTTTCAAACAGCGAACACGAGATAGCACATCCCATAGGCAAACAACAATCCACAAAAAACTGCCCCTCCCATTTAAAACCAAGCAAACGAAAACTATCCGGGTGAATCGGCAGCAAGCGGAAAGCAGCCTCAATATCCGTCTTTGCCAACAATGCACCCTGCCCAAAAAGACGCACCCACCTCACCGCCTCATTGAATGACGTATAAGACACTGAGCATAACTCGTCATCAATACCGTCGTTCACGGAACACCCCACCGGGTAGGATAAATTATGAATGAGCCGAAATTTGTTGGGCTCCTTCTTCGGGACCAACCCCAAAGGTGAAACCCACAAATCCGGCAACGGACACTCGACAAAGGGGCTTACTACCCTCCCAGCTGACACCTCTTTTGCAATTTTTTCCGAAACCACCTCCGGCCGCAGCAACGCCGAGGACAAATTACGCACCGAAAATCCCGCTCCCACTGCCGAACACGGAATCCTAAAACCGTCCCGAAACCCAACCAACAATAAAGCCGCCGCTTCCCTATTTGGGTACCTCTCTAGAAATGGCTCCATCACGTCCACCCTCACCGGGGTCACCCCTCTTCTGCGCAACCTCTAATCCCCTTCCCTTACCACGCTTGAAACACCGCGCAAAGCTGTGGGCACCACCACAGCCGGAGCACTCGTGTTTGAAACGACAGTCGGATAGGTATTTGCAGTAACCCTCGTTGAACTGCCAACAACAACAACCTTTTCTGACCCCCCCTGCTGATTCGGACGCCGAGGAACCCCCGGCCGCCCCCCGAAAGGGCTGGCTCACACCCTTTGGGGCCGTCATCAATCGCATCCACAGACCTATATCCTTATGATCCCAACGAATATTAGCCCTGACCGCCTTCCTCTGGCGAAACTGCTCATCATACCTGAGCCAAGCCACCCCTCCTTACGTCCGGTACGCCTCCCCAATGGCATCCATGTAGCAAAACAGAGCCGAACAGTGTTCAGGCGCCTTTTCGCCCACCGCACTAGCCAGAATAGCAAATGCCTGCAGCCAATTTAAAAAAGTACGCGGAATCAACCTGTATCTCCGCTTCTCCTCCTCCTTCTTACTCTTGTCCGGCTTCACCCTGTCCAATTGAAACTTATCCAACGGAAGCAACGAGAATATCTGCACGTATTCGTCTTTCCAAATCTTCTCCCTGACCTCAATCTTCAAATGAGCTCCCAACGGCCCTTCAAAGCACACATAGACTTCACCCTTAGCGGCATCCGCCAACCTGACCTCCTCCCCAGCACCCTGACTACCTCCACTCCCAGCGACTACAACTGCCGCCGCACCCACTCCGACGGCAGGAGAGCCCCCTACACCAGCCGCACACCCAAGCTCCCCGTCACCAACCGCAGGCGCAGCAGCCCATACTGCGGCCAGAGACGACACTGCCCCAGACTTCCAATGCGACAACAAAGTCCACATACCCGCCAATAATTCTTGTGCTAACCCGTCCTCCCCTGGATGGCCCCCCCCCCCCCCCCCCAACAGGATCCAAACCCGACATCTTATCACCTGGCTGTTCCTGGGGCGTCCTCCCAGCAGCCGCCGACCGCACCGGTGTACTTCTCAGCGAAGACTCGATCGCCGACCTGGACGTAGAAGGACATGCGCCGACTGCATCGTCCCTCCGACCCTCGATCTCCCAAGCCTCCTGGCTGACTTCACCTTCCTCCAGCGCTTGATCATCCACAAAACCCCCACCAACGTCCCTTTTGGAGTGGCTGTAACAGAATCACGTCCCTGCAAGCAGGCCCACCTCCAGGCGGCCGCGGACCACTGACATCATCAACTTCAGGCCCACCAAACCCCAGCTCCACGGAAGTCCCACCGTGAGCCGCATCCGGCCTTCTCATATTTATACTGTCCACCAGCTGCACTGGGGGCGGAGCCAAGCCCATTCCCACAGCCAGCGCAATCCTCTGCATATCCCTGCCCAGCACCTCAGAGGTACCAGCAGGTGGCGACATTCTGGATCCAACATGCAGCTGCGCACCTGGCCCCCGCCGCCGGCCTGTAGACAGAGACCGTGGCCCCGCCCGCAGTCTCCTGGACGAGTCCCCCGCTGCTGCACCCATACCAGCCGAACGTGCAGCCTCCAACTCTGGACTCTGCGATGCCTCCTGACGCCTCCTGCGCTCATACGCCACCGACCGGTCCTCACCTGGTTGTAAGTGAGACCGCATCACTGTGGCCACAATCACCGCCGGCCGCCCGAGCCCTAACACTACGGCCTCCAGCATGCGCCAAACCCCGATCCACATTGCCGCCATGTACACTCCCAGGCAACCTGGATGAAGCCTGACCCCGGCCACTCCGCAACTCAATCGCAGGCGCGCGACGCTGCGCCGAATTCCTCCCACTGCGCCGGCTGGCAGGGACACTTGTCACTCCAGCCGAAGCGAGCAGAGGGTTACCAGGGGGGCTCCTAAGCCGACGCCGTAACCGGGGTGTCACCTCCGGACTTAAGCGCGCTGGAGGCACAGATCTCCTAGCCCTCACTCTCCCCCCCGCAGACTACTCACCAGCCAGTCAGAACCATGCTGTTCTGCTTCTGCCCGCACAGCTACCAACAATTCCTCAAGCGCCGCCATGCTCCTAAATTCGCCTGCACACGCAACTTCACCAGAACAAAAATGGCCTCTGGTGCCGCCTCCCACCACAGCCCAGAATATAAACTGCCTGCGAAACTGCAGTACCGCCCCCCCCTGCACGTCCCCAGCAACACTCCACCCCCCAACTAAATTAACCCTATCCTAGTCTTCCACTTCCCCCCTCAGTCAGTTCTCACTGCGCTACGCCTGCGCCTCGCTCCGTTGTCCTGATTCCACTCCAGGTCAATTGGAAGCCCTATCCTGTTGTCAGGTCACTATTCAGAGCCAAAACCGAGACTGGTATATCTCATTAGGAGACTCTGAGGGCCGCTGTGTGTCTGCGAGCGCCCTTTTCCTCGCGCTGCTACTCCTTTTCCTTATGTCTAACTTGGGTGAACGGAGTCCCTGTGTCGGTGACAGAAATCCTAGGGCAACTCAGAGGCGAACGAAGGGGAGTAGCAGCCGTCCACGCGTGTGTCGCAGGACACTGTAGGTGGACGCACCTACTTTTAGAAGGCTCAAGCATGGGTGTAGGGAAATCTAGGGAACAGAAGGGTACCACTTCTGATTATAGGACAGCCAAGCAGCACATGAAATCCATCTATGGAGGAGGAGTTGTTAAGCCCCTCAAAGATTGGCACCACTGGACTGTAGGTTCAGAGTGGACCATCCCCAAAGAAGGGACCTTTGAGGTCTGGATTTGGGAAAAGTTTGTCTGTGAATTCCCCACTAGACTCCAAAGCCATGGTTACCTCCAGAAGGCAGAACTGTGGCTGCACAAATCCATCGAGCTCCAGCAACAGGGCATTCAAAAGTCCCAGACAGTGCGAACTAACACTGTCATGTACTCCTGTCCAACTAAAACTACGGAGTCCAATAAAACCAGGGATGAGACCGAGCTGCAGGCAGGCTTAAACCTACTGGCTACTGAGGCCATACCAGCAGCCTCAGCCGCTCTGTCTCCATCTCCACCACCAACTCAGGGATCCGACTCCCTGGAAACCGGTTTTGGTACCTTGTAATGTTAAATCCTGCTTCTTTGGTAAAATTAATCTGAAGGTGGTTTGGGGCTGGGCAAATTAGCATTTCAATGACTGGGTGGGTAGAAATTCTCCTGCCAGTGTTTACGGTTTCAGGTGAACCCTCCAAGACATTGATGTGTTAATTCAGTCCTATACAATTGTATGTGTTCCAAAGGTTTTTGCTTTTTTTGTATTTGAGTTTTGTTATTTAAGTTAAAATTTACTTTTTACTGAATCTCAATGTATATAGCAAGACTTCCTGTAACTGAAGTTTTCTACGTTTTTTTTTTTGCTCTCCTTTTTACAGGTTTTCTTTTACTAATCCATTTTTTATTTTTAGGTTTTTATTGTTGTAATCAAGTTTTAAGGTCTGGGGGGCTTTGGTGATATGTTGTTTTCTATAGGATCGTGGCTTAAGGAAATAGGGGTGTACAGTATGTCCTGTTACTGCTGTGCTTTCTATTTCTTTTCTATGTGGCGGTGAGAATGACCTGCTGCTTGATGAATCGAGTCGCGAGGAGCCGTTCAGAGGACCACGTTATGATCGCAGAGAACCATCGCCCGGAGCAACCGGATTCTTACTCCAGGAGGACCGACCCAAGAAGAACCACCTCATTTTAAGGAACCGTCATGGACAATCACCCTTCCTTTTGAAGGCATTTCTTTATTAGAGACACTTTAGAGACTTTTCACTGTCACCACCCTTGCCGGATGTCGCGGTCAAGCAACCGAAGAGGCCCAAGAATGCTAGGCCAGGTTCTTCTTGCTAGTTCATCTGTAGTTGTCACTACTAGAGCTTGGAGGAGTTCTCACTGCTCTGTTTCTCCGCCCCTGGGATGAGGTCATTACTTTCTGCTTCCTTCCTTCCAGCTGTTCCTCCTATGTTTGATTTCTCTACCTTTAAATCACCCCTCCTCCTTTTGTAGAGTGTGGATTATATTTCTCATTTGAGTTGTAGCTCTTGCTTGAGTATCTTCACTTGTATGCTATCTTTTCACTGGACCTTTGTTCTGCTGCAGCAAGTACTCCGAATATTGCCACCTGTCTTTGGATCCGTCTTCTCTGCTGCCGCAGCACCTTCAGCTAAGTGTGCAGACATTGTAGTGTATCTGTTTGTTTTCTGACTGGATCCGAGGCGACCACGGTTCCCTCCATATACTGAGCAGGGCACCGGTGGCCGTGCCCCTTCCACTATTGTAGGGGTTACAGTGGTCATCAGTCTTAGGTACGCGGGCATGCCTCGTTCCACCATTAGGATCCGGGTATGTGCTTAGCAGCATAGGGAAAGCTTTGAGGGTCTGACAGGGGTCACCCTTTATCCTCCCTAGTTTGGGTCCGGTCAGTGGCTCTATTTTCTGTGTATGCTCTAGTTGCTCACTTACAGCCGTGACATTATAATCCACCAAAACTGTCTCTTTTGACATGGATCCGCTTTCTGGCCTGGTTGACCGCATGCAGGGTCTTTCTTTGGAGGTAGCGGATCTCCGTCAATCTATGACTCAGCTTCAAGCATTGGGCTCTGCTCCTGCCCATGAAGTCTGTTGCGAGCCAAAGGTCTCACTTCCGGAAACGTTCTCCGAGGGCAGACAGAATTTTGTTCGCTTCAGAGAGGCATGCAAACTCCATTTTTGCTTGTGTCCCCATTCCTCTGGTAATGAAGAGCAGAGGGTGAGGATTGCCATCTCCCTGCTCAGGGGTAATGCTCAGACTTGGGCATTTTCGCTGCCATCAGGGGATCCCTCCTTTCGATCCGTGGAAAGATTTTTTGTGGCCCTGGGGCAGATATATGATGACCCGGATCGTGTTGCGCTGGCCGAATCTAACTTACGTTTTTTATGCCAGAACAAACTGTCTGCGGAGTTTTATTGTTCTGAATTTCGGAGATGGGCAGCTGATTCAGGTTGGAATGATGCTGCACTCCGGAGTCAGTTCTGTCATGGTCTCTCAGAGAGATTGAAAGATGCGTTTGCCTTCCATGAGAGACCAACGTCCTTAGAGTCTGCCATGTCATTGGCGGTACGCCTTGACAGGCGTCTAAGAGAAAGAGACGAGACCTCTCTGTCCAGCCATTGTCAGTCTAGGGGCAGTGGTGCGGACTCATTCAGTGTGCAAGGGCCTCATCCTGTCTCGGTCCCCTCTGAGGAGGAGCCCATGCAGCTAGGTCGACTTGCCCCTGATAAAAGAGGATTTAGTCCTCAGAGTATGGTGTGTTTTTGTTGTGGGTGGCATAGGTCATTTGGCAAATGTTTGTCCGTCTAGGAGATTCTTGAACTGTACTAAGAGCGATTAATAAGAGAAAAACCTCAAAAGGTAAATCATCAAACTCTGCTACTTTGGGCAAAGTTGATGTAGGAATTCATGCTTTTCCTCTGACCTGCAGTTCCCGTTTTCTCCTGTCAGGGTGGCGCTAGAGAGCAAAGTCATTTCTTGTGAGATTTTTGTCGATAGTGGAGCGGCCGTCAATCTTATTGACACTCAATTTGTAGCCATGCATGGTTTTCAGGTTTGTACATTAGAAAAGGATATACCTGTTTTTGCTATTGACTCTGCTCCACTCTCACAGAGATCTCTGAAGGGCATTGTTCACAATATCCGGTTGGCTGTGGGTGACACTCATGTGGAGGATATATCTTGTTTTGTCCTTAACAGATTGCCTTCTCCTCTAGTTTTGGGGTTACCCTGGCTCACTAGACATAACCCCACTATTGATTGGCAAGGAAGGCAAATAAATGAGTGGAGTGACTTTTGTAGAGAGAATTGTCTCACAGCGACTTTTGCAGAGGTGTCTACTAAAACTGTGCCATTATTTCTCTCTGATTTCTCGGACGTGTTTTCCGAGAGCGGTGTTCAGGAGCTACCTCCTCACCGGGAGTTTGACTGTCCCATTAACCTCATTCCCGGCGCCAAGCTGCCAAAAGCACGCCTCTACAATCTCTCACAACCGGAAAGAATCGCAATTCGAACCTATATCTCCGAGAGTCTCGATAAGGGGCATATTCGTCCCTCAAAATCACCTGTTGCCGCTGGTTTTTTTTTTGTTAAAAAAAAAGATGGCTCTCTGAGACCTTGCCTAGATTTTAGGGAGCTGAACCGTATCACGATTCGCGATCCCTATCCCCTTCCTCTGATCCCGGACCTCTTCAACCAAATTGTTGGGGCCAAGGTTTTTTCCAAATTGGATTTGAGAGGCGCGTACAACCTGGTCAGGGTCAGAGAGGGGGATGAATGGAAAACGGCATTTCGAGAATCTCGTTATGCCTTTCGGCCTGATGAATGCTCCGGCCGTCTTTCAGCATTTTGTTAACAGTATTTTCTACCATTTAATGGGGAAATTTGTATTGGTGTATCTTGATGATATTTTGATTTTTTCCCCTGATGTTCAGACCCATCAGGATCATCTTTTTCAGGTTCTACAGATTCTGCGGGAAAATAAATTGTACGCCAAGCTGGAGAAATGTGTTTTTATGGTATCAGAGATTCAATTTCTGGGTTTTCTCCTCTCTGCTTCTGGTTTTCGCATGGATCCGGAGAAGGTCCGTGCTGTACTTGAGTGGGAGCTTCCCGAGAATCAGAAGGCATTGATGCGCTTTCTGGGTTTTGCGAACTATTACAGAAAGTTCATTTTGAATTATTCCTCTGTTGTCAAACCCCTCACTGACATGACAAAAAAGGGGGCGGATTTTTCCTCTTGGTCGGAGGAGGCGCTTGCAGCTTTTTCTAAGATCAAGGAGAGTTTTGCGTCTGCTCCCGTCTTGGTGCATCCCGATGTTTCCTTACCTTTTATTGTTGAGGTGGATGCTTCCGAGGTGGGTGTGGGTGCGGTTTTGTCCCAGGGCCCTTCTCCTGCCAAATGGCGACCCTGTCCCTTTTTCTCTAAAAAACTCTCCCCGGCAGAGAAAAACTATGATGTGGGAGATAGGGAGTTGTTGGCCATCAAGTTGGCTTTCGAGGAATGGCGCCATTGGTTGGAGGGGGCCAGGCACCCTATCACCGTTTTTACCGACCATAAGAATCTGGCATACTTGGAGTCGGCCAGGCGTATGAATCCAAGACAGGCCAGATGGTCTCTGTTCTTCTCCAGATTCAATTTTGTCGTTACATTCCGCCCTGGGATCAAAAATGTGAAGGCTGATGCTCTCTCTCGCTGTTTTCCGGGAGGAGGAAACTCTGAGGACCCGGGTCCCATTTTGGCGGAGGGGGTAGTTGTTTCTGCTCTATATTCTGATTTGGAGGCCGAGGTCCAGGCTGCCCAGACTGAGGCACCTGCCCGTTGTCCTTCTGGGAAGTTGTTTGTGCCTCCTGAGCTACGTCACAAACTCTTCAAGGAGCATCATGATACTGTTCTTGCTGGTCACCCCGGGAGTAGAGCCACGGTAGATCTCATTGCTCGGAGATTTTGGTGGCCGGCTCTTCGTAAGTCGGTGGAGGGTTTTGTGGCTGCTCGTGAGACGTGCGCTCGCGCTAAGGTCCCTCGTTCACGGCCTTCAGGTTCCCTTCTCCCGTTACCCATACCTTCCCATCCTTGGACACACCTGTCCATGGACTTTATCACGGATCTTCCTCGTTCCTCAGGGAAGTCGGTGATCCTGGTGGTGGTGGACCGTTTTAGCAAGATGGCTCATTTCGTACCTTTTCCCTGGTTTACCCAATGATAAAACGTTGGCGCAAGCTTTTGTCGACCATATTGTTAAGTTGCATGGCATTCCCTCTGATATTGTTTCCGATAGAGGCACGCAGTTTGTGTCCAGATTCTGGAAGGCTTTCTGTTCTCGCCTGGGGGTTCGGCTGTCCTTCTCTTCTGCTTTTCACCCGCAGTCGAATGGTCAGACTGAGCGCCTCAATCAGAATCTGGAGACATATTTGCGCTGTTTTGTGGCAGAGAATCAGGAGGATTGGTGTTCATTTCTCCCTCTTGCTGAGTTTGCTCTGAACAACCGTCGTCAGGAATCTTCTGATAAGTCACCATTCTTTGGTGCATATGGGTTCCATCCGCAGTTTGGGACATTCTCGGGAGGGGCTCCTTCTGGTTTACCTGAGGAGGAGAGATTTTCCTCGTCTTTGTCTACCATTTGGCAAAAGATTCAGAGTAATCTTAGAAAGATGAGTGAGAAGTATAAGCGTGTGGCTGATAAGAGACGTGTGCCTGGTCCGGACCTGAATGTGGGTGATCTGGTGTGGTTGTCTACAAGAAATATTAAACTGAAGGTTCCCTCCTGGAAATTGGGTCCCAAGTTTATTGGGCCTTATAAAATCTTGTCAGTCATCAATCCTGTTGCCTTCCGTCTTGATCTTCCACGGGTTTGGAAGATACATAATGTATTTCACAGATCTCTCTTAAAACCATATGTCCAGCCCACGGTACCCTCCTCTTTGCCTCCTCCGATTTTGGTTGATGGCAATCTGGAGTTTGAGGTTTCCAGAATTGTGGACTCTCGCATTGTCCGCGGTTCTCTTCAGTACCTCGTTCATTGGAGGGGTTATGGTCCTGAGGAGAGGATGTGGGTTCCGGTGTCGGACATTAAAGCCACTCGCCTCATCAGGGCATTTCATAGGGCTCATCCTGAGAAGGTGGGTCCTGGGTGTCCGGAGTCCACCCGTAGAGGGGGGGGTACTGTCACTACCAGAGCTTGGAAGAGTTCTCACTGCTCTGTTTCTCCGCCCCTGGGATGAGGTCATTACTTTCTGTTTCCTTCCTTCCAGCTGTTCCTCCTATGTTTGATTTCTCTACCTTTAAATCACCCCTCCTCCTTTTGTAGAGTGTGGATTATATTTCTCATTTGAGTTGTAGCTCTTGCTTGAGTATCTTCACTTGTATGCTATCTTTTCACTGGACCTTTGTTCTGCTGCAGCAAGTACTCCGGATATTGCCACCTGTCTTTGGATCCGTCTTCTCTGCTGCCGCAGCACCTTCAGCTAAGTGTGCATACATTGTAGTGTATCTGTTTGTTTTCTGACCGGATCCGAGGCGACCACGGTTCCCTCCATATACTGAGCAGGGCACCGGTGGACGTGCCCCTTCCACTATTGTAGGGGTTACAGTGGTCATCAGTCTTAGGTACGCGGGCATGCCTCGTTCCACCATTAGGATCCGGGTATGTGCTTAGCAGCATAGGGAAAGCTTTGAGGGTCTGACAGGGGTCACCCTTTATCCTCCCTAGTTTGGGTCCGGTCAGTGGCTCTATTTTCTGTGTATGCTCTAGTTGATCACTTACAGCCGTGACAGTAGTGTAGCATGTTCCCCTTTACATGTTTATTCCCTGTAGAGGTCTGGTTTGAGTGATTATAGTGTTAGGGAGCCACTGAAATGACGACATATGGCGAAAAAGGGGGGAACTGTTGTGGAAAATTATGGATATGCGCAGATTCTTTCACGTTCGCATCGCGCAGAAACTTTCGCACAATGGTCTGGTCGTCCCGACCTGTAGCTGATTTGTACCCGGCATGGTATTACTGCAGGATACCAGTGTCATGGCGCCGGCTGAGGCGGGAGGGATGGGGACCGCCGAACAAAGGTTTCTTCATCCGCAAGAATAAGCGCGGCAACGAAAAAGGGCGCGAATAAGTGTGCGAACGCGCGAACATATGTTTGTGCGATCATTCACATCTTCGCCAGCCAATCACTTCATTCCATAACCTGTCTCCCCATTGGTCATGATTGTAAGAACTCCTTCCAGCCAATCACATGTCTCCCCATTGGTCATGATTGTAAGACCGCCTTCCATATTCTGGTATAAATAAACCTCACCTAGCTGTTGGAAGCAGGCACATTATTGGATCCTACTTGATAACGTCTCTGTGACGTTATTTTGGAGGAATTGCGCACACATCGACGCACACTACACCAATTGTGAGAATGAGACAATGGAGCAAACGGTGATATAATATACTTTCTATGTTAGAAAGTACACTGCTCAAAAAAATAAAGGGAACACTTAAACAACACAATGTAACTCCAAGTCAATCACACTTCTGTGAAATCAAACTGTCCACTTAGGAAGCTACACTGAGTGACAATCAATTTCACATGCTGTTGTGCAAATGGGATAGACAACAGGTGGAAATTATAGGCAATTAGCAAGACACCCCCCAATAAAGGAGTGGTTCTGCAGGTGGTGACCACAGATCACTTCTCAGTTCCTATGCTTCCTGGCTGATGTTTTGGTCACTTTTGAATGCTGGCGGTGCTTTCACTCTGGTGGTAGCATGAGATGGAGTCTACAACCCACACAAGTGGCTCAGGTAGTGCAGCTTATCCAGGATGGCACATCAATGTGAGCTGTGGCAAGAAGGTTTGCTGTGTCTGTCAGCGTAGTGTCCAGAGCATGGAGGCGCTACCAGGAGACAGGCCAGTACATCAGGAGACGTGGAGGAGGCCGTAGGAGGGCAACAAACCAGCAGCAGGACCGCTACCTCCGCCTTTGTGCAAGGAGGAACAGGAGGAGCACTGCCAGAGCCCTGCAAAATGACCTCCAGCAGGCCACAAATGTGCATGTGTCTGCTCAAACGGTCAGAAACAGACTCCATGAGGGTGATATGAGGGCCCGACGTCCACAGGTGGGGGTTGTGCTTACAGCCCAACACCGTGCAGTACGTTTGGCATTTGCCAGAGAACACCAAGATTGGCAAATTCGCCACTGGTGCCCTGTGCTCTTCACAGATGAAAGAAGGTTCACACTGAGCACATGTGACAGACGTGACAGAGTCTTGAGACGCCGTGGAGAACGTTCTGCTGCCTGCAACATCCTCCTGCATGACCGGTTTGGCATTGGGTCAGTAATGGTGTGGGGTGGCATTTCTTTGGAGGGCCGCACAGCCCTCCATGTGCTCACCAGAGGTAGCCTGACTGCCATTAGGTACCGAGATGAGATCCTCAGACCCCTTGTGAGACCATATGCTGGTGCGGTTGGCCCTGGGTTCCTCCTAATGCAAGACAATGCTAGACCTCATGTGGCTGGAGTGTGTCAGCAGTTCCTGCAAGACGAAGGCATTGATGCTATGGACTGGCCCGCCCGTTCCCCAGACCTGAATCCAATTGATCACATCTGGGACATCATGTCTCGCTCTATCCACCAACGTCACGTTGCACCACAGACTGTCCAGGAGTTGGCAGATGCTTTAGTCCAGGTCTGGGAGGAGATCCCTCAGGAGACCGTCTGCCACCTCATCAGGAGCATGCACAGGCATTGTAGGGAGGTCGTACAGGCACGTGGAGGCCACACACACACTACTGAGCCTAATTTTGACTTGTTTTAAGGACATTACATCAAAGTTGGATCAGCCTGTAGTGTGTTTTTCCACTTTAATTTTGAGTGTGACTCCAGATCCAGACCTCCATGGGTTGAAAAATTTGATTTCCATTTTTTAATTTTTGTTTGATTTTGTTGTCAGCACATTCAACTATGTAAATAACAAAGTATTTCAGAAGAATATTTAATTAATTCAGATCTAGGATGTGTTATTTTTGTGTTCCCTTTATTTTTTTGAGCAGTGTATATTATAAGTTTATCACACCCCTGTGTGTATAACACCTATCGATAGCACAATGTTACCAGTCCTTAAAGGGACTTTTGTGGCCCTATTAGCTTGCGTTTGGTGTCCCTAAGTTCTTAACAGCCTGTCCCTGCTCCAAAATGCAACCTCTCCCTACACTGGCAAAACACATAATGTAAAATGACTGCCAGATTAGGTTCTTTTATAGGGTTGGTGGTGTGTCCATGTACTGAAACGTCTCAATTGGCTGTCCTGTCCCACCTGATGGATGTGTCATGGGTCAAAGTTTGGCACAATGCAAATGGATATGGCGCGTGCGGACATCGTCATATGTTTTTTGCATGTTCGGGCGATCACGAACGCGCAAAGTTTGCCGCAAACCGACCACCTGGCGAACCCAAGTGACACCCAAATAGACCCTGTTACCCTCTGCCGGTGTCCAAAACATAGCTTTTGTCAAAATGAATCAAGCCTGGATTGGGGGGGATTTTAACATTCCTCCAGTTGAAGACAGTGAATAGCTCTATTCTTGCTGACTGTGCCCCATCTTGCCACTGTTGTTGTCTGCCTGCCTGCCGCCCTGCCTACCATCATGTTGCCTGTGCCTAAGCATCATGTTCCGGAGGGCTTCTTCTGCTGCCCCAATCATGCTACTGCTGCCATAATGCCACTACTGCAGCCTGCTTACCATCATTTTCTGTATGGTTGCTTCTGCCTCCATTATGCCACTGCCTGCAGCCTGCACCATTATGTTCTGTACGGCTGCTGCTGTTGCCATCGAGCCCATTGCTGCTACATAAACTACCATCATATTTCATACAGCTGCTGCTGCTACTGCCTCCATCATCGAACTGCCGCTTTCACACCACTGCTGCTGCCTAACTACCATTATGTTTGTGAGGCTACTGCTGATTCTATCAAGCCACTGCTGCTGCCTGCCTACCAACAATGTTCCTTAGGGCTGCTGCTCCCTCCATCATGCTTCTGCCTGCCTGCCAACATGTACCATAAGGCTGCTTCTGCCCTGCCTCATCTGCTGTTCCTTGCTGCTAATCCCCTACTGTCACCTCAATGACCGCTATGCATCTGCCACTACTACCACCACCATTAATAATACCACTACTACGGATATAAAGCCTTACATGTTCCATGCTATGCTGCTTCTGCTGCTGGTACAATTATGGCTACGTGCCCTTTCCACATCCACGCACTTCTGTTGCTCCCAATTAAAAGGGAGCATTGTTTTAAGTTTCATTCACAATAAGCCACTTTTTCTTCTGACAATTAACTACTTGTGGCTTAATTTTTGGTTGTTTTTGATCCCCCAACAAGCCACGTTTTTACATTTTTGATCATATTTTTGGAAGCTTTTTGAATATAAAAAAGCATAAAACATGTGATGGCATGGTGTTTATTTAAATATGCTGTTTGTTAACGCTGTCAAATGTATGTTTACCCATAGCTACATACAGTTGCAAGAAAAAGTATGTGAACCCTTTGGAATGATATGGATTTCTGCACAAATTGGTCATAAAATGTCATCTGATCTTCATCTAAGTCACAACAATAGACAATCACAGTCTGCTTAAACTAATAACACACAAAGAATTAAATGTTACCATGTTTTTATTGAACACACCATGTAAACATTAACAGTGCAGGTGGAAAAATTATGTGAACCCCTAGACTAATGACATCTCAAGAGCTAATTGGAGTGAGGTGTCAGCCAACTGGAGTCCAATCAATGAGATGAGATTGGGGGTGTTGGTTAAAGCTGCCTGCCCTATAAAAAACACACACCAGTTCTGGGTTTGCTTTTCACAAGAAGCATTGCCTGATGTGAATGATGCCTCGCACAAAAGAGCTCTCAGAAGACCTATGATAAGAATCGTTGACTTGCATAAGCTGGAAAGGGTTATAAACTATCTCCAAAAGCCTTGCTGTTCATCAGTCCATGGTAAAATAAATTGTCTATAAATGGAGAAAGTTCAGCATTGCTGCTAATCTCCCTAGGAGTTGCCGTCCTGTAAGATGACTGCAAGAGCACAGCGCAGACTGCTCAATGAGGTGAAGAATAATCCTAGAGTTTCAGTAAAGACTTACAAAAGTCTCTGGCATATGCTAACATCCCTGTTAGCGAATCTACGATATGCAAAAACACTAAACAAGAATGGATTTCATGGGAGGATACCACAGAGGAAGCCACTGCTCTCAAAAAAACAACATTGCTGCACGTTTACAGTTTGCACAAGAACACCTGGATGTTCCACAGCAGTACCTGCAAAAATATTCTGTGGACAGATAAAACCATAAGTTGAGTTGTTTGGAAGAAACACTCAACACTATGTGTGGGAGAAAAAGAGGCACAGCACACCAACATCAAAACCTCATCCCAACTGTGAAGTATGGTGGTGGGGGCATCATGGTTTGGGGCTGCTTTGCTGCGTCAGGGCCTGGACGGATTGTATCATCGAAGGAAAAATGAATTCAAGTTTATCAAGACATTTTGCAGGAGAACTTAAGGCCATCTGTCCACAGCTGAAGCTCAACAGAAGATGGGTGTTGCAACAGGACAACGACCCCATACAAGTAAATCAACAACAGAATGGCTTAAACAGAAGAAAATACGCCTTCTGGAGTGGCCCAATCAGAGTCCTGACCTCAACCCGATTGAAATGCTGTGGCATGACCTCAAGAAAGCGATTCATACCAGACATCCCAAGAATATTGCTGAACTGAAACAGTTCAGTAAAGAGGAATGGTCAGGAATTACTCCTGACTGTTGTGCACGTCTGATCTGCAACTACAGGAAACTTTTGGTTGAAGTTATTGCTGCCAAAGGAGGTTCAACCAGTTATTAAATCCAAGGGTTCACATACTTTTTCCACCTGCACTGTGAATGTTTACATGGTGTGTTCAATAAAAACATGGTAACATTTAATTCTTTGTGTGTTATTAGTTTAAGCAGACTGTGATTGTCTATTGTTGTGACTTAGATGAAGATCAGATCACATTTTATGACCAATTTGTGCAGAAATCCATATCATTCCAAAGGGTTCACATACTTTTTCTTGCAACTCTATGTCATTGTCACTCAGACACTGCTGTCATTCCGTTTGAGAGCTGGAGGACTAGTAGAAAAAGCAAAAATTCATAAAAATTAACAAAAAGGGTGACTAAAGGGTGTTATATACCAATTTGTAATTGGAGCCAATATAGGTTCTTCCAAACCAATTCAGGTCCGAACTGAACTTCTTGACAAATTTGATGAACCTGAACTGAAAAGGTTCGCTCATCTCTACTATAGATCATACACTGCAAGATAAAGTACTGAACGCAAGCATACTACAGTATTTCTACTGGTTGACTGAAATCAGCAAACAGTCTCAATTGCCTACCAGGGGAATCATATCCTGTTTCAGCACTGCCAGGATATAGGGGGTCATTTATTATACAGAAATACGCCTAAATTATGCATATTACAGGCGCAGATGGTGGCGCAACGGTTGTTGGCACTCTCTGCGATTTCGTCCCGATCATGCCAGGTCTACAAATGTGGGCATGGCGTGGGAGGGGAAAGATGATGTGCAGGAATGGCTGTTTTAGGCATAAAAAAGGTCTAAATGTAAGGCAGCTCGGCTTAATAAAAGTGCCCCATAGTGCTTTATTTTTAAAGTTACCACACCCATTTCCTTTTCTTTATTATCTTATTTTTTTCTAAGAATGTTTTGAACTAAGTGGTGGTGTACACTGGGTGTGGAGAAAAAAAAATACTGAGATCCCACAGTGAATACCCCATAAGCAAGGAGCTGCACCTACCAGCAGGTTCTAAACGTCTGCAGCTGTCAGATGCATGCTGTGATTTGGAGTACCCCAAAGAAGGAAGGGAGGAAAGTCAGGATTGAGAATATGCTGTCTAGAGCAGTGTTATGTGCTAATGCAGAGGCAGGCAGCAAGAGACTGCAAGATTGTAGGTGCTGTGGAAAGATTAAGTTGACAAGACCTGTGGAGGAAAGAGGCAGACACCACTGACCAAGACAATGAGTTATCTCAGTCAGATGTAATCATCAATATGTAAACTGACATTTACTGTAGGGGGCTCATTGGTGGAGGCACCTGTAGGCAGATTCTTTAACTAAACATAAAGGTCTACTACGGAGGGCCTGCCTGCTTAGCTAGTGATTAGTAGAGCAGGTAGTCCAGGCTCTTTGCAGTGTTCCTAGCGTGAGAATAGGAAATTTAGAGAGTGTGGACTGGGACAGCCATTGAAAAGCAAACAGTGGGGGATTGGCAAAGAGAGCACTGCTTGTTTGTTATTTTATTCCAAGCCGACCCCATGTTTAATTAAAACATTGCCCCTGAAATACCTCTTCAATATAACAGCTATTTTAATAATCAGTATTTTATAGATTTTACACATCAATAATACTGTATACACCATCAAACACATTCATTTTATAGAAAAAGCATTTTGATATTTTCCATACATTTCCTTTCATCTGCATATACTTATTGTCTTAGACTAGGGAAAATATAGAATAAGATATATAGTGTAGGAAGCGCAAGGTGCCGTCATTGATGGAAGGTATGTGTCACCGAGGTTCCTGGCCTCGGTGAGGTAAGAGCCGGTAGTTTTAAGTGTTAGCGGCAGCTAGTGCTGATTGACACTGTTTGTTGTTAGTATGGCTGTAAAGCTGATCCAAGCCGGCTCTTACTGGGAGTAGCCAAAGTGCTGGGTGGGTGGTTTCTCCCCACGCTCCAGGCCGGGTCTTTATTAGCCTATATAAAACCCAGTCAGCAGTCTCAGCTGGGTGTGGTTGATCCTCCATCTGACAGGGAAGCTGTGAAGACTCTGTTTTAGGATCTGTGAATTGGTGCTGTGATAAAGGCTTGAAAACCGCATGCTGGAAATCAGGCACCTAAAGCCTGCTGTGGACGGCAGGGGTAAGACTGCTAACCAGGTGAAGATTTTGTTCTATGGAAAATGAATGGTGTGAACAAACACCAAGACTGTGAACAGTCATTTTGTGTTTCCTTATGTGTAGAGATGTCCCGAACTATTCGCCGGCGAACATCGCTTGTTCGCATTCGACTGAGGCGGGCGTACATATAAGATGTTCGGTTCGCCCCCTATACGTCATCATTGAGCAAACTTTGACCCTGTACCTCAGTCAGCAGACACATTCCAGCCAATCAGCATACCCTCCCTCCCAGACCCTCCCACCTCCTATCAAAAATCAAGGACAGCATCCATCTTAGATCATTCTGAAGCTGCAGTGTTAGTTAGAGCAGGGAGAGTGCTGCTGCTGCTGATGCTGCTGCTGAATTATAGGGAAATCGTTAGCTAGGCCAGTGTTCTGTGTCCACTCCAGTCCTCAAAGACTCATCTGCTGTAAGGACAGCGTCCTGACAGCACCACAAAAAGCCCTTTTTAGGGCTGGTACATCAGTCTGATTTTTTATTTTATATATAT
Organism: Bufo bufo; assembly: GCF_905171765.1. NCBI lineage: Eukaryota > Metazoa > Chordata > Amphibia > Anura > Bufonidae > Bufo > Bufo bufo. Next base: position 130,153,006 of record NC_053397.1, on the reverse strand, counting down.
ATATATATATATATATATATATTGCAGTTGCCTGCCAGTGTGTGTCAGGCCCACAGAGTGTACTGTGCCCACTGCAAGTGCCCACCACTCACATCTGTTGGCACAGTAGCTTGCAGATAAAAAAGTAATACAATTTTTTTCTCTGTAATATAATTGCAGTTGCCTGCCAGTGTGTGTCAGGCCCACAGAGTGTACTGTGCCCACTGCCAGTGCCCGCCACCACTCATATCTGTTGGCACAGTAGCTTGCAGATAAAAAATGAATACAATTTTTTCTCTGTAATATAATTGCAGTTGCCTGCCAGTGTCTGTCAGGTCCACAGAGTGTACTGTGCCCTCTGCCAGTGCCCACCACTCTTATCTGGCGGCACAGTAGCTTGCAGATAAAAAAGTAATACAATTTTTTCTCTGTAATATAATTGCAGTTGCCTGCCAGTGTGTGTCAGGCCCACAGAGTGTACTGTGCCCACTGCCAGTGCCCGCCACCACTCATTTCTGTTGGCACAGTAGCTTGCAGATAAAAAAAGTAATATAATTTTTTCTCTGTAATATAATTGCAGTTGCCTTTTAGTTTGTGTCAGGCCCACAGAGTGTACCGTGCCCACTGCCAGTGCCCGCCACCACTCATATCTGTTGGCACAGTAGCTTGCAGATGAAAAAGTAATACAATTTTTTTCTATAATATAATTGCAGTTGCCTGCCAGTGTGTGTCAGGCCCACAGAGTGTACTGTGCCCACTGCCAGTGCCCGCCACCACTCATATCTGGTGGCACAGTAGCTTGCAGATAAAAAAGTTATAAAAAAATTTCTCTGTAATATATATGCAGTTGCCTGCCAGTGTGTGTCAGGCCTACAGAGTGTACTGTGCCCACTACCAGTGCCCACTACTCATATCTGTTAGCACAGTAGCTTGCATATAAAAAATGAATACAATTTTTTTCTGTAATATAATTGCAGTTGCCTGCCAGTGTGTGTCAGGCCCACAGAGTGTACTGTGCCCACTGCCAGTGCCCGCCACCACTCATATCTGTTGGCACAGTAGCTTGCAGAATGAAAAAGTTATACAATTTTTTTTCTATAATATAATTGCAGTTGCCTGCCAGTGTGTGTCAGGCCCACAGAGTGTACTGTGCCCACTGCTAGTGCCCACTATTTATATCTGTTGGCACAGTAGCTTGCAGATAAAAAAGTAATACAATTTTATCTCTGTAATATAATTGCAGTTGCCTGCCAGTGTGTGTCAGGCCCACAGAGTGTACTGTGCCCACTGCCAGTGCCCGCCACCACTCATATCTGGTGGCACAGTAGCTTGCAGATAAAAAAGTAATACATTTTTTTCTCTGTAATATAATTGCAGTTTCCTGCTAGTGTGTGTCAGGCCCACAGAGTGTACTGTGCCCACTGCCAGTGCCCGCCACCACTCATATCTGTTGGCACAGTAGCTTGCAGATAAAAAAGTAATACCATTTTTTTCTCTGTAATATATTTGCAGTTGCCTGCCAGTGTGTGTCAAGCCCACAGAGTGTACTGTGCCCACTGCCAGTGCCCGCCACCACTCATATCTGTTGGCACAGTAGCTTGCAAATAAAAAAGTTATAAAAAAAATTGTCTGTAATATATATGCAGTTGCCTGCCAGTGTGTGTCAGGCCAACAGAGTGTACTGTGCCCACTGCCAGTGCCCACAACTCATATCTGTTGGCACAGTAGCTTGCAGATAAAAAAAGTAATACAATTTTTTTTCTGTAATATAATTGCAGTTGCCTGCCAGTGTGTGTCAGGCCCACAGAGTTGTACTGTGCCCACTGCCAGTGCCCGCCACCACTCATATCTGGTGGCCACAGTAGCTTGCAGATAAAAAAGTAATACAATGTTTTCTCTGTAATATAATTGCAGTTGCCTGCCAGTGTGTGTCAGGCCCACAGAGTGTACTGTGCCCCACTGCCCAGTGCCCGCCACCACTCATATCTGTTGGCACAGTAGCTTGCAGATATAAAAGTAATAATATATTTTCTCTGTATAATATAATTGCAGTTGCTGCTAGTGTGTGTCAGGCCTACAGAGTGTACTGTGCCCACTGCCAGTGCCCACCACTCATATCTGTTGGCACAGTAGCTTGCAGATAAAAAAGTAATAAAAATGTTTCTCTGTAATATAATTGCAGTTGCCTGCCAGTGTGTGTCAGGCCCACAGAGTGTACTGTGCCACTGCCAGTGCCCACAACTCATATCTGGTGGCACAGTAGCTTGAAGATAAAAAAGTAATACCATTTTTTCTCTGTAATATAATTGCAGTTGCTGCCAGTGTGTGTCAGGCCCACAGAGTGTACTGTGCCCACTGCCAGTGCCCGCCACCACTCATATCTGGTGGCACAGTAGCTTGCAGATAAAAAAGTTATATAATTTTTTCTCTATAATATAATTGCAGTGCCTGCCAGTGTGTGTCAGGCTCACAGAGTGTACTGTGCCCACTGCCAATGCCCGCACCACTCAGATATGTTGGCACAGTATATTGCATATAAAAAAGTAATACTATTTTTTCTCTGTATATAATTGCAGTTGCCTGCCAGTGTGTGTCAGGCCCACAGAGTGTACTGTGCCCACTGCTAGTACCCACAACTCATATCTGTTGGCACAGTATCTTGCAGATAAAAAGTAATACAATTTTTTTCTGTAATATAATTGCAGTTGCCTGCCAGTGTGTGTCAGGCCCACAGAGTAAACTGTGCCCACTGCCAGTGCCCACCACCACTCATATCTGTTAGCACAGTAGCTTGTAGATAAAAAAGTAATAATATTTTTTCTCTGTAATATAATTGCAGTTGCCTCCCAGTGTGTGTCAGGCCCACAGAGTAAAACTGTGCCCACTGCCAGTGCCACCACTCACATCTGTTGGCACAGTAGCTTGCAGATAAAAAGTAATACAATTTTTTATCTGTAATATAATTGCAGTTGCCTGCCAGTGTGTGTCAGCCCCACAGAGTGTACTGTGCCCCACTGCCAGTGCCCGCACCACTCTTATCTGGTGGCCACAGTAGCTTGAAGATAAAAAGTAATACAATTTTTTCTCTGTAATATAATTTCAGTTGCCCTGCCAGTGTGTGTCAGGCCCACAGAGTAAAACTGTGCCCACTGCCAGTGCCCACCACTCAATCTTTTGGCACAGTAGCTTGCAGATAAAAAAGTATATACAATTTTTTTTCTGTAATATAATTGTAGTTGCCTGCCAGTGTGTCAGGCCCACAGAGTGTACTGTGCCACTGCCAGTGCCCGCCACCACTCATATCTGGTGGCACAGTAGCTTGCAGATAAAAAAGTAATACAATTTTTTCTCTGTAATATAATTGCAGTTGCCTGCCAGTGTGTGTCAGGCCCACAGAGTGTAATGTGCCCACTGCCAGTGCCCGCACCACTCATACTCTGTTGGCACAGTAGCTTGCAGATTAAAAAAGTAATAAAGATTTATCTCTGTTAATCTAATTGCAGTTGCCTGCCAGTGTGTGTAGGCCCACAGAGTTTACTGTGCCCAATGCCTGTGCCCGCCACCACTCATATCTGGTTGCCAGGGGCGTAGCTATAGGCTCTTGGGCCCTGGTGCAAGAGTTCAGTTTGGGCCACCCCCCCCCCCCCTTACCCTCAATTACTGTTTCCTAACACCACAGACCCCTGCACGCCCACCATGCCAATGGCAGAACTAAAATCTCACTGAGAAAATACATTTTAATGCAATAAGTGCATGTACAGCTGCTCTCCATTAATTTTCTATGGGGCCGGTGAAAATAGCCGAGTGCTGGCCTCGTCTATTTCCGTCGAGCCCGTAGAAGTGAATGGGAGCGGTGGCCCGGTCATGGCGCGGTACGCTCCATTCACTTCTATGGGGAGCCGGCTTGGTGATGGCGGACTGGAGTACCTCCCAGCCACCACTTGCGAGGCTCCGTTCTCGATATAGGTGCGGGTCCCAGTGGTGGATAAGACAATGGGGGCATAGCCTAGCAATATGCCCCACATTGTCTATGATGAGACAACCCTTTAAAGTGATAAATGACTTTAAGGTTAGGCTTGCTACGTTCACATGGCTATGGCGCTGCCGTGCCTGTGGCACCACAGCTATGTGATGTACTGTAGTGACACCTTTAAAGGGAATCTGTCACATCTCCATCGGATTTTTAAAGCAGTCATGCGCACAACTTACTTTGAATCGGCTGTGCTATTCTATCTTGTAATCCGTTCCAGTAGTTTAGGAGAAAAACGACTTTTAAGTCTCTTCTCAGACGCAGTACCCACTGAGGGCTGCGCCAGTGCGATCTGCAGGAGACTGAGGGAAGAGCGAGCATCGGACGAGGATGAAGCTCCTGCCCTCAGTCTCCAGCAAAATCGCACTGGCGCAGCCCTCAGTGGGTACTGCGTCTGCGAGAGACTTCGCTCGGACGTGAGGGAGGGGGAGGAGAGGGATGAGACGCTGTGGGCGGTTAGGCATTCTGAAGGAAGGCGTTTTGGGCACTGTAAGAGGGGCGTTACTGGGCACACAAAGGGGAACATAACGCCCCTCTGGGCACCTTCAGGGCTAATTTGAATAATCTTAAAAGTCGTTTTTCTCCTAAACTACTGGACGGATTACAAGATAGAAGAGCACAGCCGATTCAAGGTAAGCTGTGCTGCATGACTGCTTTAAAATCCGATTTTGAGTTAGGAGAGGTGACAGAATCCCTTTAAGTCAAGTCTAAAACGGGGATACATCAGGAGGCAAGGTAGTGGCAGTGTACCCCCCAAACTGAGGTGACATGCTGTACAGCCACATTACAGCAGTGTCACTCACCCAGTGCAAGTAGAACCCAGCCCCATCCCAAGCCATCACAATCTAGGGAAACCAGTAGAAACTGGCTAGTTTATACACAGACTACTAGCAACTAGGTCCTGGGCCCCTGGCCCTACCAGCCTGTAGCAGGAGTGGCCGACCCTTCCACATCAGTCAAGCCTCCGCTCATGCTGGCTGCTGTGCTGGTATCTCCCAGTCAGTCCCCATTCCTTCCCACCCAGCACCATTGCTCTGTAGAGCTCTGCTGGTCACGCCGCCTCACCTAACTCACTCCCTGCAGCAGGCATGCACAGCTTCACATCGATGTCCGGCTCACACTCTTACCACACACTAACAACGGGAGCGGAGCCACGCCCTCTCCTGAATGTGCCTGCACGTACACACGCTCTGCCTCTGCCCCCACCACTATGTACTTAGCCGGAATTGTATGTAAATCACTAGCGCTGCCTGCAGACAGTTCTGAAGCAGCGCTTTCATTGTTTACTGGGTCTAGGACTCTGTCTCTCCTGGGGGGCCCCGTGGGCCCCCTGACTTAGGGGCCCGGTCGCAATTGCGACCGCTGCGACCCCTATAGCTACGCCAACTGCTGGTGGCACAGTAGCTTGCAGATAAAAAGTAATACAATTTTTTTCTGTAATATAATTGCAGTTGCCTGCCAGTGTGTGTGGCCCACAGAGTGAACTGTGCCCACTGCCAGTGCCTACCACCATCATATCTTTTGGCACAGTAGCTTGCAGATAAAAAAGTAATACAAATTTTTCTCTGTAATATAGATGCAGTTGCCTGCCAGTGTGTGTCAGGCCCACAGAGTGTATTGTGCCCACTGCCAGTGCCCACAACTATCTGGTGGCACAGTAGCTTGAAGATAAAAAGTAATACCATTTTTTCTCTGTAATATAATTGCAGTTGCCTGCCAGTGTGTGTCAGGCCCACAGAGTGTACTGTGCCACACTGCCAGTGCCCGCCACCACTCATATCTGGTGGCACAGTAGCTTGCAGATAAAAAAGTTATATAATTTTTTCTCTGTAATATAATTGCAGTTGCCTGCCAGTGTGTGTCAGCCCCACAGAGTGTACTGTGCCCACTGCCAGTGCCCGCCACCACTCATATCTGTTGGCACAGTAGCTTGCAGATAAAAGTTATAATTTTTTTTCTCTGTATATATGCAGTTGCCTGCCAGTGTGTGTCAGCCCACAGAGTGTACTGTGCCCACTGCCAGTGCCCGCCACCACTCATATCTGTTGGCACAGTAGCTTGCAGATAAAAAAGTAATATAAATTTTTCTCTGTAATATAATTGCAGTTGCCTGCCAGTGTGTGTCAGGCCCACAGAGTGTACTGTGCCCACTGCCAGTGCCTGCACCATCTGTTGGCACAGTAGCTTGCAGACAAAAAGTAATACAATTTTTCTCTGTAATATATATGCAGTTGCCTGCCAGTGTGTGTCAGGCCCACAGAGTGTACTGTGCCCACTGCCAGTGCCTGCCACCACTCATATCTGTTGGCACAGTAGCTTGCAGACAAAAAAGTAATACAAATTTTTCTCTGTAATATAATTGCAGTTGCCTGCCAGTGTGTGTCAGGCCCACAGAGTGTACTGTGCCCACTGCCAGTGCCCACTACTCATATCTGTTGGCACAGTAGCTTTCAGATAAAAAAGTAATACATTTTTTTCTCTGTAATATAATTGCAATTGCCTGCCAGTGTGTGTCAGGCCCACAGAGTGTACTGTGCCTACTACCAATGCCCGCCCACCACTCATATCTGGTGGCACAGTAGCTTGCAGATAAAAAAGTAATACCATTTTTCTCTGTAATATAATTGCAGTTGCCTGCCAGTGTGTGTCAGGCCCACAGAGTGTACTGTGCCCACTGCCAGTGCCCGCCACCACTCATATCTGGTGGCACAGTAGCTTGCAGATAAAAAAGTAATACAATTTTTCTCTGTAATATAATTACAGTTGCCTGCCAGTGTGTGTCAGGCCCACAGAGTGTACTGTGCCCACTGCCAGTGCCTGCCACCACTCATATCTGTTGGCACAGTAGCTTGCAGATAAAAAAGTAATAAAAAATGTTTCTCTGTAATATAATTGTAGTTGCCTGCCAGTGTGTGTCAGGCCCACAGAGTGTACTGTGCCCACTGCCAGTGCCCACAACTCATATCTGGTGGCACAGTAGCTTGAAGATAAAAGTAATACCATTTTTTCTCTGTAATATAATTGCAGTTGCCTGCCAGTGTGTGTCAGGCCCACAGAGTGTACTGTGCCCACTGCCAGTGCCCGCCACCACTCATATCTGGTGGCACAGTAGCTTGCAGATAAAAAAGTAATACCATTTTTTCTCTGTAATATAATTGCAGTTGCCTGCCAGTGTGTGTCAGGCCCACAGAGTGTACTGTGCCCACTGCCAGTGCCCGCCACCACTCATATGTTGGCACAGTAGCTTGCAGATAAAAAAGTAATATATTTTTTCTCTGTAATATAATTGCAGTTGCCTGCCAGTGTGTCAGGCCCCAGAGTGTACTGTGCCCACTACCAGTGCCCGCCACCACTCATTATCTGGTGGCACATTAGCTTGCAGATAAAAAGTACTATTTTTTCTCTGTAATATAATTGCATTTGCTGCCTGTGTGTGTCAGGCCCACAGAGTGTACTGTGCCCACTGCCAGTGCCGCCACCACTCATATCTGGTGGCACAGTAGCTTGCAGATAAAAAAGTAATACAATTTTTTCTCTGTAATATAATTGCAGTTGCCTGCCAGTGTGTGTCAGGCCCAAATAGTGTACTGTGCCCACTGCCAGTGCCCGCCACCACTCATATCTGGTGACACAGTAGCTTGCAGATAAAAAAGTAATACAATTTTTTCTCTGTAATATAATTGCAGTTGCCTGCTAGTGTGTGTCAAGCCTACAGACTGTACTGTGCCCACTGCCAGTGCCCGCCATTACTCATATCTGTTGGCACAGTAGCTTGCAGATGAAAAAGTAATACTTTTTTTTATATATATAATTGCAGTTGCCTGCCAGTGTGTGTCAGGCCACAGAGTGTACTGTGCCCACTGCCAGTGCCCACCACTCATATGTGTTGGCACAGTAGCTTGCAGATAAAGTTATAATTTTTTTTCTCTTTAATATATATGCAGTTGCCTGCCAGTGTGTGTCAGGCCCAACAGAGTGTACTGTGCCCACTACCAGCGCCCCCCGCACCACTCATATCTGGTGGCACAGTAGCTTGCAGATAAAAAAGTAATATAATTTTTTCTCTGTAATAATTGCAGTTGCCTGCCAGTGTGTGTCAGGCCCACAGAGTGTACTGTGCGCACTGCCAGTGCCCGCCACCACTCATATCTGTTAACACAGTAGCTTGTAGATAAAAAAGTAATTAATATTTTTTCTCTGCAATATAATTGCAGTTGCCTGCTAGTGTGTGTCAGGCCTACAGAGTGTACTGTGCCCACTACCAGTGCCCGCCACCACTCATATCTGGTGGCACATTAGCTTGCAGATAAAAAAGTAATACTATTTTTTCTCTGTAATATAATTGCATTTGCTGCCTGTGTGTGTCAGGCCCACAGTGTGTACTGTGCCCACTGCCAGTGCCTGCCACCACTCATATCTGGTGGCACAGTAGCTTGCAGATAAAAAAGTAATACAATTTTTTTCTCTGTAATATAATTGCAGTTGCCTGCCAGTGTGTGTCAGGCCCAAATAGTGTACTGTGCCCACTGCCAGTGCCCGCCACCACTCATATCTGGTGACACAGTAGCTTGCAGATAAAAGTAATACAATTTTTTCTCTGTAATATAATTGCAGTTGCCTGCTAGTGTGTGTCAAGCCTACAGACTGTACTGTGCCCACTGCCAGTGCCCGCCATTATCATATCTGTTGGCACAGTAGCTTGCAGATGAAAAAGTAATACTTTTTTTTATATATAATAATTGCAGTTGCCTGCCAGTGTGTGTCAGGCCCACAGAGTGTACTGTGCCCACTGCCAGTGCCCACCACTCATATGTGTTGGCACAGTAGCTTGCAGATAAAGTTATAATTTTTTTCTCTTTAATATATATGCAGTTGCCTGCCAGTGTGTGTCAGGCCCACAGAGTGTACTGTGCCCACTGCCAGTGCCCGCCACCACTCATATCTGTTGGCACAGTAGCTTGCAGATAAAAAGTAATAATATTTTTTCTCTGTAAAATAATTGCAGTTGCCTGCCAGTGTGTGTCAGGCCCACAGAGTGTACTGTGCCCACTACCAGCGCCCGCCACCACTCATATCTGGTGGCACAGTAGCTTGCAGATAAAAAAGTAATAATTTTTTCTCTGTAATATAATTGCAGTTGCCTGCCAGTGTGTGTCAGGCCCACAGAGTGTACTGTGCGCACTGCCAGTGCCCGCCACACTCATGTCTGTTAACACAGTAGCTTGTAGAAAAAAAGTAATAATTTTTTTCTCTGCAATATAATTGCAGTTGCCTGCTAGTGTGTGTCAGGCCTACAGAGTGTACTGTGCCCACTGCCAGTGCCCACTACTCATATGTTAGCACAGTAGCTTGCAGATAAAAAGTAATACAAATTTTTCTCTGTAATATAATTGCAGTTGCCTGCCAGTGGTGTCAGGCCAACAGAGTGTACTGTGCCCACTGCCAGTGCCCGCCCCACTCATATCTGTTGGCACAGTAGCTTGCAGATAAAAAGTAATACTTTTTTTCTGTAATATTGCAGTTGCCTGCCAGTGGTGTCAGGCCCACAGAGTGTGTACTGTGCCCACTGCTAGTGCCCGCCACCACTCATATCTGGTGGCACAGTAGCTTGCAGATAAAAAAGTAATAAAAATGTTTCTCTGTAATATAATTGTGGTTGCCTGCCAGTGTGTGTCAGGCCCACAGAGTGTACTGTGCCCAGTGCCAGTGCCCGCAACTCATATCTGGTGGCACAGTAGCTTGAAGATAAAAAAGTAATACCATTTTTTCTCTGTAATATTAATTGCAGTTGCCTGCCAGTGTGTGTCAGGCCCACAGAGTAAACTGTGCCCACTGCCAGTGCCTGCCACCACTCATATCTGTTGGCACAGTAGCTTGCAGATAAAAAAGTAATACAATTTTTTTTCTGTAACATTTGCAGTTGCCTGCCAGTGTGTGTCAGGCTCACAGAGTGTACTGTGCCCACTGCCAGTGCCCGCCACCACTCATATCTGTTTAGCACAGTAGCTTGTAGATAAAAAGTAATAATATTTTTTCTCTGCAATATAATTGCAGTTGCCTGCTAGGCTGTGTCAGGCCTACAGACTGTACTGTGCCCACTGCCTGTGCCCGCCATTACTCATTCTGTTGGCACAGTAGCTTGCAGATGAAAAAGTAATACTTTTTTTTTTTTTATATAATATAATTGCAGTTGCCTGCCAGTGTGTGTCAGGCCCACAGAGTGTACTGTGCCCACTGCCAGTGACCCACTCATATGTGTTGGCACAGTAGCTTGCAGATAAAAAAGTTATATATTTTTTTTCTCTGTATTATATATGCAGTTGCCTAGTGTGTGTCAGGCCCACAGAGTGTACTGTGCCCACTGCCAGTGCCCACTACTCATATCTGTTGGCACAGTAGCTTGCAGATAAAAGGTAATAACATTTTTTCTCTGTAATATAATTGCAGTTGCCTGCCAGTGGTATCAGGCCCACAGAGTGTACTCTGCCTACTACCAATGCCCGCCACCACATATCTGTTGGCACAGTAGCTTGCAGATAAAAAAGTAATACCATTTTTTTTTCTGTAACATAATTGCAGTTGCCTGCCAGTGTGTGTCAGGCTACACAGAGTGTACTGTGCCCCACTGCCAGTGCCCGCCACCACTCATATCTGGTGGCACAGTAGCTTGCAGATAAAAAAGTAATACATTTTTTTTCTGTAATATAATTGCAGTTGCCTGCCAGTGTGTGTCCAGACCCACAGAGTGTAATGTGCCCCACTACCCAGTTGCCGCCACCACTCATATCTGGTGGCACAGTAGCTTGCAGATAAAAAAGTTAATATAATTTTTTCTTCTGTAATATATTTGCAGTTGCCTGCCAGTGTGTTTTAGGCCCACAGAGTGTATACTGTGGCCCACTGCCAGTGCCCGCCACCACTCATATCTGTCTAGCACAGTAGCTTGTAGATAAAAAAGTAATAATATTTTTTCTCTGCAATATAATTGCAGTTGCCTGCATAGTGTGTGTCAGGCTACAGGACTGTACTGTGCCCACTGCCTGTGCCCGCCATTACTCCATATCTGTTGGCACAGTAGCTTGCAGATGAAAAGTAAACTTTATTTTTTTTCAATATAATATAATTGCAGTTGCCTGCCAGTGTGTATCAGGCACACAGAGTGTACTCTGCCTACTACCCAATGCCCGCCACCACTCAAATCTGTTGGCACAGTAGCTTGCAGATAAAAAAGTAATACAAATTTTTTTCTGTAATATAATTGCAGTTGCCTGCCAGTGTGTGTCAGACCCACAGAGTGTATGTGCACCACTACCAGTTGCCCGCCACCACTCATATCTGGTGCACAGTAGCTTGCAGATAAAAAAGTAATTTAATTTTTTCTCTGTAATATAATTGCTGGTTGCCTGCCAGTGTGTTTTAGGCCCACAGAGTGTACTGTGCCCACTGCCAGTGCCCGCCACCACTCATATCTGTTAGCACAGTAGCTTGTAGATAAAAAAGTTAATAATATTTTTTCTCTGCAATATAATTGCAGTTGCCCTGCTAGTGATGTGTCAGGCCTACAGACTGTACTGTGCCCCCACTGCCTGTGCCCGCCATTACTCATATCTGTTCGGCACAGTAGCTTGCAGATGAAAAAGTATTACCTTTTTTTTTTTTTTAATATAATATAATTTGCAGTTGCCTGCCTCAGTGTGTGTCTGGCCCACAGAGTGTACTGTGCCCACTGCCAGCGCCCGCCACCACTCATATCCTGGTGGCACAGGTAGCTTAAAGATAAAAAAGTAATACCATTTTTTCTCTTTATATATTTTGCAGTTGCATGCCAGTGTGTGTCAGGCCCACAGAGTTGTACTGTGCCCACTGCCAGTGCCCCGCCACCACTCATATCTGGTGGCACAGTAACTTGCAGATAAAAAAGTAATATAATTTTTTCTCTATATATAATTGCAATTGCCTGCCAGTGTGTTGTCAGGCTCATAGAGTGTACTGTGCCCACTGCCAGGGCCCGCCACCACTCATATATGTTGGCACAGTATCTTGCAGCTAAAAAAGTAATACAATTTTTTCTCTGTAATATAATTGCAGTTGCCTGCCAGTGTGTGCCAGGCCCACAGCATGTACTGTGCGCACCTGCCCACCACTCATATCGGGTGGCACTGTACCTTGCACGGATAGTACCACTAATCTAAAAAAAAAATGACAGGCAGAGGCAGGCCACCCCTCAGGGGCCATCGTGGTCGTGGTGCGGTGATTTCCTTTGGCCCTAGATTAATGCCCAGTGTTCAGAGGCCACGTACCCTGAACTCGAAAAGTTCTGAGGATATAGTTGACTGGCTAACACAGGGACACCCAATCTTCTACAGCTTCCGCTCGGAACCTTGACGCACCCATCCTCCTCTAGCTTAGCTTCGGGCACCTCTCAAGATACCACTCGCCTGCCTGCCGCCACCACCAACACTAGCACCACAGCCGCTTCACTTGATCTGTCAGAGGAGTTATTTACACATCAGTTGGAAGAAATGAGTGATGCGCAACCATTATTGCAGAGGATTTAAATAACCGGGATATGTCTCAGTCAGGCAGCATTACACACATGGATGTACGGTGTGATGATGATGATGTTGTACCCGCTGCTGCTTCCTTTGCTGAGTTGTCAGATACAAGTGAAGCGTTTGATGATGACGATGTGTCCGTGGATGTCACGTGGGTGCCCGCTCGAAGAGAAGAAGAACAGGGGGAATAGTTCAGATGGGGAGAGAGAGAGGGAGGAAGGAGACGAGTTAGAAGCAGGGGAAGATCATCGCAAGGAGCTAGTGGCACAGTCAGACAGCAAGTATCGGCACCCGGGGGTCAGCCAGGACAGCACGCAAATCAACGCATGCTGTTGCCACCACCTGAATGCCGTCATTGCAAAGCTCAGCAGTGTGGCATTTTTTTTGTGTGTCTGCCTCTGATAACAGCGATGCCCATTTGCAACCTGTGCCAAAATAAGTCGTGGAAGTCCAACACCCACCTGGGTACAACTGCTTTGCCAAGGCACATGATCTCACATCACAAACGCCTATGGGATCTAACCACATGATGAGTACAAGCAGCACACAAACTCAAAGCCACCATCCTCCTCCTGGCTCCAGCATCTTCAGCCACGTCAACCACATGCTGTCCTCATTGCCACCTCTCAACCACCCGCCACTCCGCCTCTCACCCTTCAGCAGTTCCTGCTCATCTGCCCACAGTCAGGTGTCTGTCAATGAAATGTTTGAGCGTAAGAAGCCAATGTCACAGAGTCACCCCGTTGCCCCGGCGTCTGACAGCTGGCTTGTCGGAAACTCTTAGCCCACCAGCTTTTACCATACAAGCTGGTGGAGTCCTGAGGCCTTCAAAAAATTTGTAGCTAGACCTGGACCTGCGGCAATGCAGAGAGAGGAGTCTGAAGAAGAGGGAGTCAGAGGAGGGAAGGTGGCTTTGAGGAGGTGGAAGACCCAACCACAGCAGGCATCCCAGGGGGCTTGTTGTCACCTTCTCGGGGACCTTGGTGTTTGTATGTGGCTGGGTGGAGGAAGAGACCTTCAATGACGTCAGTGAGGAAAGGAACTTGACATGGCTAGCCTTGGTATCCAACCCTTGTGCAAATGGGGAGTTTGCGGTTCTGCAAAAGGACTGTTTGTGGTTGTTTGAGGTGTGTTTAAACGGGGAGTTTGGTCTGTCACTGTGAAGCGGGCTTAATCCTTACACTACCCTGATCGATACAACATCATGGTAAAATCAGAGAAAGAGATGGTAGGGCACACCAATTAGGTACCACACGGATGATGGATAAACCGATATTTTATTGTTATTATATTATTAGTGATATACTTTTTAACAACCATTCATAAAATATCATAAAAATATCATAAAAATTCATTAAAAACTTCTTAAAAAGTACTAATACATATAAGAATTATTTAATAGTATACCTATCATAAATAAATCCTTGCAATAATTACATATGTCAGCAGTAATATATAGCTTCTCTACACTTTATGCTGATAGTTCAACTATATGTATACCAAAGTGCGTTTGAGGAGGTGAATAACGTCCTTCCAAGTGGGTTTATTAACCCCAATCAATGGCTCGATATAAGAGAAAAGTTCGTTTGTTTAAATAGAGTCTTTTGAATGGTCACAAATATCTTTGCGACTGTTGCGACACTCAATAAGTCTCTATCTGTGTTAGAATGTTACACCTGTTGCTGGTTTAGTGAAGAAGAGCCGAAGCTGTTGTACTCACAGTTTATGATATTACAAACAGCTTCGGCTCTTCTTCACTAAACCATCAACAGTGTAACATTTCTAACACAGATAGCGACTATTGAGTCGCAACAGTCGCAAAGATATTTGTGACCATTCAAAAGACTCTATTTAACAAACGAACTTTTCTCTTATATCGGAGCATTGATTGGGTTAATTAACCACTTGGAAGGACGTTATTCACCCTCCTCAAACGCACTTTGGTATACATATAGTTGAACTATCAGCATAAAGTGTAGAAGCTATATATTACTGCTGACATATGTATTATTGCAGATTTATTTATGATAGGTATACTATTTAATAATTCTTATATGTATTAGTACTTTTTAAGAATGTTTTTATGATATTTTTTATGATATTTTTATGAATGGTTGTTAAAAAGTAATATCACTAATAATATAATAAAATATCGGTTTATCCATCATCCGTGTGGTACCTAATATTGGTGTGCCCTACCATCTCTTTCTCTGATTTTACCATTTTATTAGAGGATTGGGTGAATCCTCTGATAGGTGCACCCTGTTCCACTCTTGAATATACAGGTGAGCCCTCTCTATCTATTCATTATCGATACAACATCATACCTGATGTTTTACGTTATTCCAAACAATTTAGGGAATGTTAGGTGATTTATGCCCTTTATGGATTAAAACCCGACTCTGCGTCAACTATGTAATTTTCCATGAGAGTTTTGCCATAAATCCCCCTCCGGCATGCCACAGTCCAGGTGTATGTCCCCTTGAAACAACTTTTCCATCACTATTGTGGCCAGAAAGAGTCCCTGTGGGTTTTAAAATTCGCCCCTGCTTATTGAAGTCTATGGCGGTTCGCCCCGTTGGCGAACATTTGCGGAAATTCGCGTTCGCCATTCGCGAATGGAAAATTTTTGTTTGCGACATCTCTATTCATAAACTGTAAGTCATAATCATCCAAATTATAACAATAAAGGATTGAAATATCTCGCTTTGCATGTAATGAGTCTATCTTATATGTTAAGTTTAAACTTTTAAGTTGCATTACTAAAATAATTAACCTTTTGCAAGATATTCAATTTTTTCGAGTTTCACCTGTATGTCCTCTTGTAGCGTTTTTCTTCTTTTAAATATTCTCTCCTCTTTAACCGTGTTGATTCCCTTTATGTATTTAAAGTTTCTATATATCCCCTCTGTCTCGTCTTTCTTCCCAAGCTATAGTGTTAAGGTCCTTTAACCTTTTTGGTAAGTTTTATCCTGCAATCCATGTACTAGTTTAGTAGCTCTTCTCTGAACTCTCTCCAAAGTATCAATATCCTTCTGGAGATATGGTCTCCAGTACTGTGCACAATACTCCAAATGAGGTCTCACTAGTGGCTCTGTAGAGCTGCATGATCACCTCCCTCTTTCTACTGGTAATGCCTCTCCCTATACACCCAAGCATTCTGCTAGCATTTCTTGCTGCTCTATGACATTGTCTGCCTACCTTTAAGTCTTCTGAAATAATGACCCCCTAAATCCCTTTCCTCAGATACTGAGTTTAGGACTGTATCACTGATTTTATACTCTGCTCTGGGTTTTTTACGCCCCAGGTGCATTATCTTGCACTTATCAACATTAATTTTTGTTGCCAGATTTTTGACCATTCCTCTAGTTTTCCTAAATTCTTTTCCATTTAGTGTATCCCTCCAGGAACATCAACCCTGTTACAAATTATTGTGTCATCAGCAAAAAGACACACTTACCATCGAGGCCTTCTGCAATTTCGCTGATAAAGATAGTTTAACAATATGGGTCCCAGAACAGATCCCTGAGGTACCCCACTGGTAACAAGACCATCTTCTGAATATACTCCATTGACTTCAACCCTCTGTTGTCTGTTCCTCAGCCACTGCCTAATCCATTCAACAATATGGGAGTCCAAGCCCAAAGACTGCAATTTATTGATAAGCCTTCTATGTGGGACAGTATCAAAAGCCTTACTAAAGTCTAGATAAGTGATGTCTACTGCACCTCCGCAATCTATTATTTTAGTCACCCAATGAAAAAATTAATAAGATTATTTTGACATGATAATTAGAGTTGAGCGAACACCAGGATGTTCAGGTTCGAGAAGTTCAGCCGAACTTCCCGGAAATGTTCGGGTTCGGGATCCGAACCCAACCCCGAACTTCGTCCCGAACCCGAACCCCATTGAAGTCAATGGGGACCCGAACTTTTCAGCACTAAAAGGCTGTAAAACAGCCCAGGAAAGGGGCTAGAGGGCTGCAAAAAGGCAGCAAAATGTAGGTAAATCCCCTGCAAACAAATGTGGATAGGGAAATGAATAAAAATAAAATAAATAAAAATTAACCAATATCAATTGGAGAGAGGTCCTATAGCAGAGAATCAGGCTTCATGTCAGCAGAGAATCAGTCTTCATGTCATAGCAGAGAATCAGGCTTCACGTCAGCCAAAACTGGAACAGTCCATTGTCATATATTTAGGCCCCGCACCCAGACAGAGGAGAGAGGTCCCATAACAGAGATTCAGGCTTCATGTCAGCAGAGAATCAGTCTTCATGTCATAGCAGAGAATCAGGCTTCACGTCAGCCAAAACTGGAACAGTCCATTGTCATATATTTAGGCCCCGCACCCAGACAGAGGAGAGAGGTCACATAACAGAGATTCAGGCGCCAAGTCAGCAGAGAATCAGTCTTCATGTCATAGCAGAGAATCAGGCTTTATGTCAGCCAAAACTGGAACAGTCCATTGTCATATATTTAGGCCCCGGCACCCAGACAGAGGAGAGAGGTCCCATAGCAGAGATTCAGGCTTCATGTCATAGGCAGAGAATCATGTTTCACGTCACCCAACACTGGAACAGGCCACTGTCAGATATTTTTAGGCCCCGGCACCAAGACAGAGAGAGGTTCATTCAACTTTGGGTTGCCCCGCAATATAATGGTAAAATGTAAATAAAAATAGGATTGAATGATAAAGTGCCCTGGAGTACAATAATATATGGTTAAGGTCAGGTAGTTAATGTTTAATCTGCACAAGGGATGGACAGGTCCTGTGGGATCCAATGCCTGGGTTCATTTTTATGAACGTCCTCTTGTCCACATTGGCTGTAGACAAGCGGCTGCGTTTGTCTGTAATGACGCCCCCCTGCATGCTGAATACACGTTCAGACAAAACGCTGGCCGCCGGGCAGGCCAGCACCTCCAAGGCATAAAAGGCTAGCTCTGGCCACGTGGACAATTTGGAGACCCAGAAGTTGAATGGGGCCCGAACCATCAGTCAGTACGTGGAGGAAGTGTGCACACGTACTGTTCCACCATGTTAGTGAAATGTTGCCTCCTGCTAACACGTTCCGTATCAGGTGGTGGTGCAGTTAGGTGTGGCCTGCCCTCAGAGGAGCTGGCCGTGACACAGCTGCGTTGGCGACCTCTTGCTCCTCCTCTGCCTTCGCCTTGGGCTTCCACTTGTTCCCCTGTGACATTTGGGAATGCTCTGAGTAGCGCGTCTACCAACGTGCGCTTGTACTCGCGCATCTTCCTATCACGCTCCAGTGCAGGAAGTAAGGTGGGCACAATGTCTTTGTACCGGGGATCAAGCAGGGTGGCAACCCAGTAGGTCCGCACACGTTAAAATTGTGGGCAACTCTGCTGTCGTTGCGCAGGCACTGCAGCATGTAGTCGCTCATGTGTGCCAGGCTGCCCAGAGGTAAGGACAAGCTGTCCTCTGTGGGAGGTGTTATAGTCATCGTCCTGCGTTTCCCCCCAGCCACGCACCAGTGATGGGCCCGAGCTGCGTTGGGTGCCACCCCGCTGTGAACATGCTTCATCCTCATCCTCCTCCACCTCCTCCTCGTCCTCCAGCAGTGGGCCCTGTCTGGCCACATTTGTACCTGGCCTCTGCTGTTGCAAAAAAACCTCCCTCTGAGTCACTTCGAAGAGACTGGCCTGAAAGTGCTAAAAATTACCCCTCTTCCTCCTCCTCCTCCTCCTGGGCCACCTCCTCTTCCATCATCGCCCTAAGTGTTTTCTCAAGGAGACATAGAAGTGGTATTGTAACGCTGATAATGGCGTCATCGCCACTGGCCATGTTGGTGGAGTACTCGAAACAGCGCAACAGGGCACACAGGTCTCGCATGGAGGCCCAGTCATTGGTGGTGAAGTGGTGCTGTTCCGCTGTGCGACTGACCCGTGCGTGCTGCAGCTGAAACTCCACTATGGCCTGCTGCTGCTCGCACAGTCTGTCCAGCATGTGCAAGGTGGAGTTCCACCTGGTGGGCACGTCGCATATGAGGCGGTTGAGCGGGAAGGCCGAAGTTACGCTGTAGCGCAGACAGGGCGAGCAGCAGCAGGATGAGAACGCCGACAGCGCGCACAGACGGCCGCACTTTATGCAGCAGCTCTGACATGTCGGGGTGGTTGTGAATGAACTTCTGCACCACCAAATTCAGCACATGCGCAGGCAAGGGATGTGCGTCAAACCGGCTAGTCCCAGAGCTTCAACGAGATTTCGCACATTATCGCACACCATCAGGCCGGGCTTGAGGCTCTCACCGGCAGCAACCACTCGTCGGTCTGTTGTTCTATACCCCGCCACAACTCTGTGCGGTGTGGGGCCTGTCCCCCAAACATATGAGTTTCAGAATGGCCTGCTGTACGTTTACCCCAGGCTGTGCTGAAGTTGGTGGTGAAGGTGTGTGTGCTGACTGGATGAGCAGGTGGGAGAAGAGGAGGAGGAAGCCGAGTAGGAGGAGGAGGCAACAGGAGGCAAAGAATGTTGCCCCTGAGATCCTTGGCGGCGGAAGAATGTGCGCCAAACAGCTCTTAGCCTGGGGCCCAGCCGCCACTACATTTACCCAGTGTGCAGATAGGTAGATTTAGCGTCCCTGGCCGTGCTTACTGGTCCACATATCTGTGGTTAGGTGGACCTTGCCACAGATGGCGTTGCGCAGTGCACACTTGATTTTATCGGATACTTGGTTGTGCAGGGAAGGCACGGCTCTCTTGGAGAAGTAGTGCCGGCTGGGAACAACATACTGTGGGACAGCAAGCGACATGAGCTGTTTTGAAGCTGTCTGTGTCCACCAGCCTGAATGACAGCATTTCATAGGCCAGTAGTTTAGAAATGCTGGCATTCAGGGGCCGGGGATCGAGGGTGGCTAGGTGGGAATTTACGCTTTCTCTCAATGTTTGTGAGATGGAGAGCTGAACGCTGCTGTGTGACCATGGTTGAGATGCTTGGTGACGGAGGTGGTGGTGGTGGTGGTACATCCTCTGTTTGCTGGGCGGCAGGTGCCAACGTTCCTCCAGAGGCGGAGAGAAAGAGGCCGAGGCGGCAGCAGCAGAAGAGGTAGCAGGGGGAGCCTGATGTGAGTTCCTTGTTTTTAAGGTGTTTACTCCACTGCAGTTCATGCTTTGCATGCAGGTGCCTGGTCATGCAGGTTGTGCTAAGGTTCAGAACGTTAATGCCTCGCTTCAGGCTCTGATGGCACAGCGTGCAAACCACTCGGGTCTTGTCGTCAGCACATTGTTTGAAGAACTGCCACGCCAGGGAACTCCTTGAAGCTGCCTTTGGGGGTGTGCTGGGTCCAAGATGGCGGTGGCCAATAGCAGACGGACTCTCTTGGCGGCGGGTGTTCTGCTTTTGCCCACTGCTCCCTCTTTTGCTACGCTGTTGGCTCGGTCTCACCACTGCCTCTTCCTCCGAACTGTGAAAGTCAGTGGCACGACCTTCATTCCATGTGGGGTCTTGGACCTCATCGTCCCCTGCATCGTCTTCCACCCAGTCTTGATTTCTGACCTCCTGTTCAGTCTGCATACTGCAGAAAGACGCAGCAGTTGGCACCTGTGTTTCGTCATCATCAGAGACGTGCTGAGGTGGTATTCCCATGTCCTCATCATCAGGAAACATAAGTAGTTGTGCGTCAGTGCATTCTATGTCTTCCACCGCTGGGGAAGGGCTAGGTGGATGCCCTTGGGAAACCCTGCCAGCAGAGTCTTCAAACAGCATAATGCAGAAAGAAAGGTGTGCAGGAGCAGCACAGCAAGCGGCTAGTGTAGAGCGATAATGGAAGTCATGCAGCAGCTGGGCAGGAGATCACAGATCTAAAGCAATCCAAGGTATGTAGAAAAGGTGGAGGGCCACAGCAGCATATCCAAAATCCTTCTTTACAGCATTATCTGTGTGTTATGCGGTGATCGATTGAAATAAAGAATGATTTTTGGATATGCTGCTGTGGCCCTCCACTTTTTCTTCAAACAGCATAAGAAACTGCTGCATAACTTGAGGCTCAGGACAGTTTCCCTGGTATGCATGGGGGTGATGTGACAGACTGATGGGCTTGGTTTTCAGACGCCATCTGTGCGCTTTCTGCAGAAGACTGGGTGGAAGATAATGTGAACGTGCTGGACTCCACTGTCGGCCATCCAAATTGACTAATGCCTGTACCTGCTCAGGCCTTACCATCCTTAGAACGGCATTGGGCCCCACCAAATATCGCTGTAAAATTCTAGCGGCTACTGGGACCTGAGGTAGTTGGTACACTAGGACGTGTGGCTGTGGCAGAACGGCCCACGTCCTCTCCCAGCACTAGAGGGTCCACTAGCACCACCACGACCATGTCCGCGTCCCTTACTATATGTTTTCCTCATTGTTACCGTTCACCACAATAAGAAAAATATTATTTGGCCCAATGTATTGAATTCAAATTCAGGCCTTTTTTTTACAGACACCTAACACTATCTGGCTATCTATTTAGGTACCGTATTACACTAATACAGGCACAGCAGTAATGACAGATTTAGCTGAATATAAATTTGAGGCATATTATTTAGGCGCTGCGTGACAGGTATACGTTTTACGGGACAGAATTAGACTTGGATATGCACAGTAGCGTGTGTGTGAAGTTATTGAGAATGACCCTATCAGCACCTTGAATCTAATATACCCTTTTAGGGATAGATTTAAAGTAGGCCAGAAACCACTAATTTAGGAAATTGCTAGGTTGGGAATTGTATTTCAACCCAGAACAAAAACTGTGCTTTGACGGGACACAAAATAACTTGACCAGCTACAGCAATAACCACAGATTTAGCTGAATATAAATTTTGAGGCCTATTATTTAGGCGCTGGGTGACAGGTATACGTTTACGGACAGAATTAGACTTGGATATGCACAGTAGCGTGTGTGTGAAGTTATTGAGAATGACCCTATCAGCACCTTGAATATAATATACCCTTTTAGGGATAGATTTAAAGTAGGCCTGATACAGCAGAAACCACTAATTTAGGAAATTGCTAAGTTGGGAATTGTATTTCAACCCAGAATCAGATTTTTGAAAAATTCACTCATCTCTATTGTGGGGTTTTTGCTCTGGTAGACAGGCTAGCGGAACCAGTATAGAGGGCAATCACAAAGTCTTAATTTAAACAGTTCAGTGTTTATTCACACATAAGTAGAGATGTCGCGAACATAAAATTTTCCGTTCGCGAACGGCGAAAGCAATTTCCGCAAATGTTCGCCAACGGGCAAACCGGGCGAATCGCCATAGACTTCAATAGGCAGGCGAATTTTAAAACCCACAGGGACTCAATAGTGATGGAAAAGTTGTTTCAAGGGGGACTAACACCTGGGACTGTGGCATGCCCGGAGGGGGATTTATGGCAAAACTCCCCATGGAAAATTACGTAGTTGACGCAGAGTCTGGTTTTAATCCATAAAGGGCATAAATCACCTAACATTCCAAATTGTTTGGAATAACGTGCTTTAAAACATCCAGGTGTGTGCATACGATCAGGTATAATGTTGTATCCATCAGGTAGTGTAAGAGTAACGCCCGCTTTACAGTGACAGACCAAACTCCCCGTTTAACGCACCACAAACAACCGCAAACAGTCCATTTGCACAACCGCAAACTCCCCATTTGCACAAGGTTGGATACCAAGCTAGCCATGTCCCGTTCCTTGTCCTCACTGATGTCATTAAAGGTCTCTTCCTCCACCCAGCCATGTACAACACCAAGGGTCCCCGAAAGGTGACAACAAGCCCCCTGGGACTCCTGCTGTGGTTGGTCATCTACCTCCTCAAAGCCACCTTCCTCCTCTGACTCCCCTTCTTCAGACTGCTCTCTCTACGTTGCCGCAGGTCCAGCAATCGATGACGACAAGGCTGCTTCTGGTGGTGATGGTGACCACAACTCTTCCTCTTCATGCTCATCTACGGCCTGATCCAGCACTCTTCGCAGGGCACTCTCCAGAAAAAAACGCATATGGGATGAGGTCGATGATGTTGCCTTGGGTTTGACTGACCAGGTTTGTCACCTCCACAAAAGGACGCATGAGCCTACAGCCATTGTGCAAGAGCGTTCAGTAACGCGGCCAAAAAATACCCTGCTCTGCAGAGGCTGTCCCCTTTTTTTTCAATTAAAAAAATCTGTTCCTCCCAGTTTAACCGCCTCCGGACCGCCTAACGCAGGATCGCGTTCCGGAGGCGGCAGCGCTGCGCAGAGTCACGCATATACGTGTAGATTTCGCTCAAAGCCGGCCCGCGCATGCGCATCGTGGGCCGGCAAAAGTTAGAGGACAAGTTCGTCACCAGCCTGCCAGCCACGATCATTGGCTGGCAGGTTGGCGATTTTCAAAAAAACGAATCACAAGCCATATAACAGATCATATTAGTAAATATGATCTGTTATATGCTTGTCTGCTCCTCTGCTGGTCCTTTTCGTCGGTTGGATCCACCAGAGGAGCAGGCTTCACAGTGAGTAGCACCACAGTACACTTTAGCCCCAGATCACCCCTGCACCCCAATAACCCTTTGATCACCCCTTTGATCGCCCCTGTCAATCACTAGTGAAAGGAAAAAAGTGATCAGTGTAAACTGTCACTTTTTTTTTTCACTGGTATTGACTGTTAGGTTTTAGGGATAGTTTAGGCCCCCTTGGTTAGGTAGTTTAGGGATCAGTTACTGCCCACCCCACCGCACCGCAGTCACTTTTATTCGCTGATTAGCGTATCGCTAATCAGCATTTGTACTTTTATAGTATCTGTAAGTGATCAAAACTGATCACGGTCAGATCTATAATAGTATTAGTGTCACTTTAGTTCGCCCTCCACCCAAAACGCAGTGTTTGCCCGATCAGGCCTGATCGGTCGCCCACACGTGCGTTCACCCACGCCCGCCCCACCGCAGTGACAAAAAAGATATTTTTTTTTGATCACTGCACATTCACTTTACACGCGCTGCGGCGATAAAAAAAAATCAGTTTTGATATTTTTTTATCAACCGCAGAGGCCTCCGGTACTTCGCTAGCCTCCCCTTTGTAAGACAGGCTTGCTTTTTTTCTTGGGTAGTCTCAGGGAATACCCTAAATTTAGTAGTCCAAATGTCAAACAGGGGGTATTCTTCTGAAGAGGCCTACAGGATTCTGACCCAGTCGGATGAGGAATGGGAACCCTCATCTGACGAATCTAGCGGGTCAGAATATGAACCTGTAGAAAGCAGTGGCACTCTGACCCAAAGTTCGGACGAGGAGGTGGAGGTCCCTGATAGCACCAGGCGTACCCGGCCCCGTGTAACTAGACCACAGGTTACGCAGGATCCGCTTCAAGAGCAGCAGAGTGGGGCTGGCGCTGTCGGATCACGTGGTGAGGCATACACCAGCAGCGCAGCCCTCCCTGGACCTAGTACCAGCACTGCCGTACAACATGGTGAAATGGCGAGCACCAGAAGGGCAGTTGAAGCTGGTACGGTGGCACGTGCAGTAGTTACACCGTCGCAGCCACCGCACAGACAGGCCCGTAGAGCCCCTAGAATCCCTGAGGTGCTGGCAAACCCTGATTGGCAGTCACCAACTTCAGCCGCACCATTAGTTCCCCCTTTCACCGCTCAGTCTGGAGTTCGGGTTGAGACGGCTCAGATCGGTTCGGCCAAGGGATTTTTTGAGCTGTTCTTGACTGCGGAGCTCTTGGACTTAGTCGTGGCAGAGACAAACCGGTATGCCACACAATTTATATCCGCCAACCTGGGAAGCTATTATGCCCAGCCTTTCCGGTGGAAACCAGTCCAAGTTTCCGAAATTAAAAATTTTCTGGGCCTTCTCCTCAACATGGGTCTAACTAAAAAGCATATATTGCGGTCATATTGGTCCACGAACCCGATTCATCACATGCCCATGTTCTCTGCTGCTATGTCCAGGGCACGATTTGAGGCCATCCTGCGTTTCCTGCATTTTAGCGACAACACCACCTCCCGTCCCAGAGGCCACCCAGCTTTTGACCGGCTCCACAAAATTCGGCCCCTCATAGACCACTTCAACCAGAAATTTGCAGATTTGTATACCCCCGAGCAAAACATCTGCGTAGACAAGTCCCTAATACATTTTACCGGGCGCCTTGGCTTCAAACAATACATCCCAAGCAAGCGTGCCCGGTATGGGGTCAAATTGTATAAGCTCTGTGAAAGGGCCACAGGCTATACCCACAAATTTCGGATCTATGAGGGAAAAGATCAGACCCTGGAGCCGGTCGGTTGCCCTGACTACCTGGGGAGCAGTGGGAAGACAGTCTGGGACTTGGTGTCACCCTTATTTGGCAAGGGGTACCATCTTTATGTGGACAATTTCTACATAAGTGTGGCCCTCTTTAGGCATTTGTTTCTAGAACAGATTTGCGCCTGTGGCACCGCGCGAACTAGTCGCGTGGGCTTCCCCCAACGGCTCGTTACCACCCGTCTTGCAAGGGGGGAGAGGGCTGCCTTGTGTAACCAAGAACTGCTCGCGGTGAAATGGAGAGACAAGCGTGACGTTTACATGCTCTCCTCCATTCACGCAGACACGACAATCCAAATTGAGCGAGCAACCCGTGTCATTGAAAAGCCCCTCTGTGTCCACGACTATAATTTGCTCATGGGAGGGGTGGACTTCAATGACCAGATGTTGTCTCCGTATTTAGTTTCCCGACGCACCAGACGCTGGTATAAGAAGGTGTCTGTATATTTAATTCAATTGGCTCTGTACAATAGTTTTGTTCTCTACAGTAAGGCTGGGAGAACACGATCCTTCCTAAAATTCCAGGAAGAGATCATCGAGAACCTCCTGTATCCAGAAGGTTCCGTGGCCCCATCCACCAGTGTAGTTAGCCGTCTACACGAGCGACATTTCCCCAGTGTCGTTCCTGGTACCTCAACCCAACCGTCACCCCGAAAAAGATGTTGTATCTGTAGCAGGAGTGGAATAAGGCGTGACACCCGCTATTTCTGTCCTGACTGTCCTGACCACCCTGCCCTATGCTTTGGAGAGTGTTTCTGGAAGTACCACACACAGGTACACTTAGCATAGGGATTGCATCTCACAGGACAGGCACACAGGGCTATTAGGGCCCTTTTACTCACAGCTACTGCAAACCTCTCCTTTCACCTGGGATAAAGTGCATAATGTACTTCGCCACATCTTTGGGCGATTTGCGCTTTGCACATTGTCCCATGGGGAAGGAGAGGTTTGTCCTATAAAAGGTTAAAAAAAAAAATAATAATAATAAAAAAAAAAGGTAAGCAAAAAAGTTAACTTCAGTTCAAAAAGTTAAAAAAAAGCTTATGTTCTGTTCAAAAGTTATTATAAAGTTAATAAAATTTATTGTGTTGCGGCCTGTTTTTTTCTTTTTTGTTTTGTTTTTTTAACCTTCCAGGTGGACCAACCGATGAACCAGCTGCAGCACTGATGTGCATTCTGACAGAAGCATTGCGCTGCTGTCAGATTACACACAAGTCGGTGTATGCCGCGCTGCAAGACGAGATTTCTCCTCTGCAGTAAAAGATACGTTTGCCGAGGCATATGAGCTGAGGAGGTGGCGGTGGTCATATGCTTTGGCAAACATTTTGTATATATATAAAAAATAAAAAAAATCCCGGCAATGATTTATTCATCCACATCGATTGATGTGAATGGATAAATCTGGTTTGCCAGGGCATACGAGCTAAGTGGGTATGGATGTTGGGCGGAGCTCCTATGTCCTGGCAGACGCCTTTCCCCTCCTTTTTCTTTTTTTGGCAGAGATTTTTTCATCCACATTGATCGATGCGAATGAAGAAATCTGTGCCGTTCACATTTTTTTCTTTCAGCCCAGAGGCTGATCGAAAAAAAAAAATCTCATTACCCGTATGCTCAATATAAGGAGAATAGCAGAAACTCCTAATGCTGGCCATACATGTAATGATTGCGGAGACCCTCAAATGCCAGGGCAGTACAAACACCCCACAAATAACACCATTTTGGAAAGAAGACACCCCAAGGTATTCGCTGAGGGGCATATTGATCCATGAAAGATTGAAATTTTTGTCCCAAGTTAGCGGAAAGGGAGACTTTGTGAGAAAAAAAACCAAAAAATATATTTCCGCTAACTTGTGCCCAAAAATATTTTTTTTCTATGAACTCGTCATGCCCCTCATTGAATACCTTGGGGTGTCTTCTTTCCAAAATGGGGTCACATGTGGGATATTTATACTGCCCTGGCATTTTAGGGGCCCCAAAGCGTGAGAAGAAGTCTGGTATCCAAATGTCTAAAAATGCCCTCCTAAAAGGAATTTGGGCACCTTTGCGCATCTAGGCTGCAAAAAAGTGTCACACATGTGGTATCGCCGTAGTCAGGAGAAGTTGGGGAATGTGTTTTGGGGTGTCATTTTACATTTTACATATACCCATGCTGGGTGAGAGAAATATCTTGGTCAAATGCCAACTTTGTATAAAAAAATGGGAAAAGTTGTCTTTTGCCGAGATATTTATCTCACCCAGCATGTGTATATGTAAAATGACACCCCAAAACACATTTCCCAACTTCTCCTGAGTACGGAGATACCAGATGTGTGACACTTTTTTGCAGCCTAGGTGGGCAAAGGGGCCCATATTCCAAAGAGCACCTTTCGGATTTCACCGGCCATTTTTTACAGATTTTGATTTCAAACTACTTACCACACATTTGGGCCCCTAGAATGCCAGGGCAGTATAACTACCCCACAAGTGACCCCATTTTGGAAAGAAGACACCCCAAGGTATTCGCTGATGGGCATAGTGAGTTCATAGAAGTTTTTTTTTTTTGTCACAAGTTAGTGGAATATGAGACTTTGTAAGAAAAAAATAAATAAGAAAATCATCATTTTCCAATAACTTGTGACAAAAAATAAAAAGTTTTATGAACTCACTATGCCCATCAGCGAATACCTTAGGGTGTCTATTTTCCGAAATGGGGTCATTTGTGGGGTGTTTGTACTGTCTGGGCATTGTAGAACCTCAGGAAACATGACAGGTGCTCAGAAAGTCAGAGCTGCTTCAAAAAGCGGAAATTCACATTTCTGTACCATAGTTTGTAAACGCTATAACTTTTACCCAAACCATTTTTTTTTACCCAAACATTTTTTTTATCAAAGACATGTAGAACAATAAATTTAGAGCAAAATTTATATATGGATGTCGTTTTTTTTTGAAAAATTTTACAACTGAAAGTGAAAAATTACATTGTTTTGCAAAAAAATCGTTAAATTTTGATTAATAACAAAAAAAGTAAAAATGTCAGCAGCAATGAAATACCACCAAATGAAAGCTCTATTAGTGAGAAGAAAAGGAGGTAAAATTCATTTGGGTGGTAAGTTGCATGACCGAGCAATAAGCGGTGAAAGTAGTGTAGGTCAGAAGTGTAAAAAGTGGCCTGGTCATTAAGGGTGTTTAAGCTATAGGGGCTGAGGTGGTTAATCTCTGTTTTGTCCCCTATCAGGGGCCGGTGTATGGAATAGATTTTAGGAACCGGGAGATGGAAAAAGATGGTTGGTCGGTCCTCTTACTTCCAATTTGGGGCACTGCGCGTGCGCCGTACAATGTACTGTGCTACCCTATATGAGTGGTGTGTTAAGTAGTACTATTCTTATCAGTTTAATCCCTGTTATGTCCCCTATCAGGGGACGTGTACCGAATAGATTTTAGACAACCGCAAAGAGTTGTCAATAGTTGACACACTCATGACATAAATTTTATTCCTCTATGCTTCAATCTTGGTGTAGTGATGACTGTGCTCGTGCGCATGTTTGGGAGATTGCAGGCGATAGCAGCGGCCGGAAAAATTGATGTTTTCCAGGCAGAAAGTGCACTAAAACATTGCGGCTTGAACCCTAGTTGGTGGCGGAGAAGTCACGCAAGTCATCCGGCATGCAGAGATTAAATACAGCAGCATGTGGACCATTTTTAGCCCAAGGCAACTCATCAGGCCTTTTCTAGTCAAATGCATCCCCCACTGTCAGTCCCTTCGGGATCCATGCCTCATTCATCTTAATAAAGGTGAGGTAATCTAGACTTTTTTGACCTAGGCGACTTCTCTTCTCAGTGACAATACCTCCTGCTGCGCTGAAGGTCCTTTCTGACAGGACACTTGAAGCGGGGCAGGCCAGAAGTTCTATTGCAAATTGGGATAGCTCAGGTCACAGGTCAAGCCTGCACACCCAGTAGTCAAGGGTTTCATCGCTCCTCAGAGTGTCGATATCTGCAGTTAAGGCGAGGTATCTCGATATCTGCTACCTGTCGGTCGAGTCGTTCTCTGAGGGTGCACCCCGAAGGGCTGTGGACGATGCGTAGGACTTAAAAAGCTCTGCATGTCCTCCATCAACAACACGTCTGTAAAGCGTCCTGTCCTTGCCGGCATGGTCATGGTAGGAGGAGGATTACTTTCACCTCTTCCACTGTTAGATTCCCGTTGTGCTGTGACATCACCCTTATACGCTGTGTAAAGCATACTTTTTAACTTGTTTTGGAACTGCTGCATCCTTTTCGACTTCTGGTAATTCGGTAACATTTCAGCCACTTTCTGCTTATACCGGGGGTCTAGTAGCATGGCCACCCAGTACAGGTCATCCTCCTTCACCCTTTTTTATATACGAGGGTCCCTCAACAGGCATGACAGCATGAAAGACCCCATTTGCACAAGGTTGGATGCCGAGCTACTCATGTCCCGTTCCTTGTCCTCAATGATCTCATTGAAGGTCTGTTCTTCCCCCCAGCCACGTACAACACCACGGGTACCAGATAGGTGACAACGAGCACCCTGGGATGCCTGCTGTGGTTGGTCTTCCTCCTCCTCAAAGCCACATTCCTCCTCTGACTCCTCTTCCTCAGACTCCTCTTCCAGCGTTGCCGCAGGTCCAGCAAGCGATGCTGATAAGGCTGTTTCTGGTGGTGATGGTGACCACAACTCTTCCTCTTCCTCTTCACGCTCATCTACGGCCTGATCCAGCACTCTTCGCAGGGCACGCTTCAGGAAGAAAACAAATGGGATAATGTCGCTGATGGTGCCTTGTGTGTGACTAACTAGGTTTGTCACCTCCTCAAAAGGACGCATGAGGCTGCAGGCATTGTGCATGAGCGTCCAGTAACCTGGCAAAAAAATACCCAGCTCCGCAAAGGCTGTCCTAGCACCCCGGTCATACAAATACTCGTTGACGGCTTTTTCTTGTTGGAGCAGGCGGTCGAACATTAGGAGTGTTGAATTCCAACGTGTCGGGCTGTCGCAAATCAAGCGCCTCACTGGCATGTTGTTTCGCCGCTGAATATCGGAAAAGTGCGCCATGGCCGTGTAGGAACGCCTGAAATAGCCACACACCTTCCTGGCCTGCTTGAGGACGTCCTGTAAGCCTGGGTACTTATGCACAAAGCGTTGTACGATCAGATTCAACACATGTGCCATGTACGGCACATGTGTCAACTTGCCCAAATTCAATGCCGCCAACAAATTGCTTCTGTTGTCACACACCACTTTGCCGATCTCCAGTTGGTGCGGGATCAGCCACTGATCCACCTGTGCGTTCAGGGCGGACAGGAGTGCTGGTCCGGTGTGACTCTCTGCTTTCAGGCAAGTCAACCCCAAGACGGTGTGACACTGTCGTATCCGGAATGTGGAATAGCCCCTGGGGAGCTGGGGGGTGCAGTTGATGTGAAGCAAGACGCAGCAGCAGAAGAGGACCCAGTCGAGGAGGTTAGCAAAGAGGATGGAGTAGGAGGAGTAGAGGAGGTGGCAGCAGGCCTGCCTGCAAGTCGTGGCGGTGTCACTAACTCCTCTGCAGAGCCACGCATTCCATGCTTGGTAGTCGTCAGCAGATTTACCCAATGCACTGTGTACGTGATATACCTGCCCTGACCGTGCTTTGCACACCAGGTATCAGTGGTCAGATGGACCCTTGCCCCAACACTGTGTGCCAGACATGCCATGACTTCCTTTTCCACAATAGAGTACAGGTTGGGGATTGCCTTTTGTGAAAAAAAAATTCGGCCGGGTACCTTCCACAGCGGTGTCCCAATAGCTACAAATTTTTTGAAGGCCTCAGACTCCACCAGCTTGTGGGCTAAGAGTTCCGTCAAGCCAGCTGTCAGACGCCGGGCAAGGGGGTGACTCTGTGACATTGGCTTCTTACGCTCAAACATTTCCTTGACAGACACCTGACTGTGGGCAGATGAGCAGGAACTGCTGAAGGTGAGAGGCGGAGTGGCGGGTGGTTGAGAGGGGGCAAGGAGGACAGCAGTGGTTGACGTGGCTGAAGATGCTGGACCAGGAGGAGGATGGTGGCTTTGAGTTTGTGTGCTGCTTGTACTCATCATGTGTTGATCCCATAGGCGTTTGCGATGTGAGATCATGTGCCTACGCAAAGCAGTTGTACCTAGTTGGGTGTTGGACTTCCCACGACTCAGTTTCTTTTGGCACAGGTTGCAAATGGCATCACTGTTATCAGAGGCAGACACACAAAAAAATGCCACACTGCTGAGCTTTGCAATGACAGCATTCTGGTGGTGGCAACAGCATGCGTTGATTGACGTGCTGTATGGCTGACCCCGGGTGCCGATACATGCTGTCTGACTTTGCCACTAGCTCCTTGCGACAACCTCCCCCTTCTTCCAACTCGTCTCCTCCTCCTCTCTGTCTCCTCTGTCTTTCTTCGAGCGGGCACCCACGTGACATCCACGGACACATTGTCATCATCAACCGCTTCACTTGTATCTGACAACTCAGCAAAGGAAGCAGCAGCGAGTACAACATCATCATCATCACACCGTACGTCCATGTGTGTATTGCTGCCTGACTGAGACATATCCCTGTTATCTACATCCTCTGGCAATAATGGTTATGCATCACTTTCTTCTTCCAACTGATGTGTAAATAACTCCTCTGACAGATCGAATGAAGCGGCTGTGGTGCTAGTGTTGGTGGTGGCGGCAGGCGGGCGAGCGGTAACTTGAGAGGTGCCCGAAGCTGAGCTGGAGGAGGATGGTGCGTCAAGGTTCCGAGCGGAAGCTGTAGAAGATTGGGTGTCCTGTGTTAGCCAGTCAGCTATATCCTCAGAACTTTTCGAGTTCAGGGTACGTGGTCTCTGAACACTGGGCATTATTCTAGGGATAAAGGGAATCACAGCACCATGACTACGACGGCCCCTGCGGGGTGGCCTGCCTTTGCCTGTCATTTTTTTTTTTAGATTAGTGGTACTATGCGTGCAAGGTACTGTGCCACCCGATATTAGTGGTGGGCACTGGCAGTGGGCACAGTACACTCTGTGGGCCTGACACACACTGGCAGGCAACTGCAATTATATTACAGAGAAAAAATAGCATTACTTTTTTATCTGCAAGCTACTGTGCCACCAGATATGAGTGGTGGGCACAGGCAGTGGGCACAGTACACTCTGTGAGCCTGACACACACTGGCAGGCAACTGCAATTATATTACAGAGAAAAAAATGTATTACTTTTTTTATCTGCAAGCTACTGTGCCACCAGATATGAGTAGTGGGCACTGGCAGTGCCCACAGTACACTCTGTGGGCCTGACACAAACTGGCAGTCAACTGCAATTATATTACAGAGAAAGAATTGTATTACTTTTTATCTGCAAGCTACTGTGCCACCAGATATGAGTGGTGGGCACTGGCAGTGGGCACAGTACACTCTGTGAGCCTGACACACACTGGCAGGCAACTGCAATTATATTACAGAGAAAAAAATTTATTACTTTTTTATCTGCAAGCTACTGTGCAACCAGATATGCGTGGTGGGCACTGCAGTGTGCACAGTACACTCTGTGGGCCTGACACACACTGGCAGGCAACTGCAATTATATTACAGAGAAAAAAATTTATTACTTTTTTATCTGCAAGCTACTGTGCCACCAGATATGAGTGGTGAGCACTGGCAGTGGGCACAGTACACTCTTGCTTTTTGATAGGAGGTGGGAGGGTCTGGGAGGGAGGGTATGCTGATTGGCTGGAATGTGTCTGCTGACTGTGAGGTACAGGGTCAAAGTTTGCTTAATGATGACATATAGGGGGCGGACCGAACATCGCATATGTTCGCCCGCCGCGGCGAACACGAACAGGCGATGTTCGCCGGGAAATGTTCACCGGCGAATTGTTTGGGACATCTCTATTTATGAAACCCCAAAGTCACAATTTTGAGGTACCCTTTGCTCAGGGGGTATGAATTAATTATCTGACTGGAGTGTGACATTTTGTATATAATATATATATATAATATCAGTAAGTATTACTTTACTGAGAGAGTAGTGGATACATGGAATAGCATTCCTGCAGAAGTCGTAGCTGCAAATACAGTGAAGGAGTTTAAGCATGCATGGGATAGGCATAAAGCCAGCCTTCATATAAGATAGGTCCAGGGGCTATTTATAGTATTCAGTATATTGGGCAGACTAGATGTGCCAAATGGGTCTTATCTGCCGACACATTCTATGTTTCTATGTTTCTATGTTTCTATGCTTGGAGCCCAGAAGAGTCGCAAAGTTTATCAAGATTCAAACCATAACTACGTCTCTTCGTCAGGGAAAACATCACGAGTTCCCAGTCATCATGGAAAAAGCTTAGAATCAACATTGAAAAATATATGGCATCAGAGGTGTGTGAAGGCGCCATCACGATAGGACAGTTACTCCGTTCCAGGGCAGATTGTATATGTGGGCAACATACAGAATATAATTGGCGGCAGTCCTTGTAGTGAATTTTCTGTGGTTAACCCGCACTAGAAAGGCCTTTATGGGAGCAGTGGTCAACAGTTTTTTTGACTTTCCATGATTACTCAATAAAGTGTTGCCTAAGACAGGAGAGAATCGGCCAGTCTTCTGGTTATTCGAGAACATGGTTGTGATGGAGAAAGCATTCCAAAAAACAATTTCTCTCTACCTAGAGACGAATCCTGTCAAGATTGATGCAAGTGCTGTATCGTCTGCTCATCGACTAAAACAAGCAAGTGGAAGTAATGTATCAAAATATAAATTTATTATAAAATATAAAGTATGGAGAAAAGACAGGATGGTATACAGTATACAGAGAAGCAAAGGGCCATGCGACATCAAAACATCCACCTGTCTACCTATGCATAAATAAAACACAGGGTGGTATAGCCAGTAAAGGGGGAAGGGGGGAAAGGAGGGAGCGGGGCGCTAGCTCCAGGACAGCCGGTACTGCATAACACAAAATAAACACCACAATGGGGCTATATGCAGTAAGTGCAGAAAATCATACCTGGTTGTCCATGAGCTATCCCACACATCCCAAAATACATAGGCAACAAAACTGACCAGTATAAACAATGAATCCTCAAATAAAGTCAGTATCTAGATCTCATAAAGTGGCAAGAATAAACCTGGAATATCAGGAACCCACTATAGATGTATGTAGAAGTGCCATATAGGGATGCCAGGCTATACTAAACACAGGACGTACCTGAAGACATGGTGGATGTGATGGATGCCAGACCCTAAGCGCGAGACCTCGATGCGCGTTTCACCTCAGCGGCTTCGTCAGGAGGTACTAAGTAGTATGCAAGCAGGGTATATATAGACTAAATAGGGGTGGTGGGATAGGGAGATATTACCTGGATTCGAGCCACCTGCGGTCCACTCTAACGGGCGTGGAAAACTCCAAGATCCATGGAGCCATCTCTCAGCGCGTCTATGTCTGCGCACCGCGCATGCGCGGCGCTTACAGACGTCACAGAGCACGTTGAGATGGCGCCGTGCAGCGCATGCGTGATCCGCAGCCCAGTGGAACGCAGGTGACCCGCAACTCCCGATGGATAAATCAAGGACTGGGGATTGATGCAGTCATGTGAGTAATATGGCCTATGTGCAAGGGAAGCACTCCATACATCCATATTGGGTCCCATGCAATCCACAATATCCAAAAACCAGCGATAAAAATACCTACATAACCACAAGGGGAAAGAAAATAAATAAATGAAAATAAAATTAAAATAAATAAAAATAAAAAATATAAATATATATAAAAATGTATATGAAAAATATCCATTCATGTGAATATATAAGGATATAAGATCGCGTAGCCAGCCCACGCGATGGAACCTCAGGTGAGTGAAGAAATATATATAAAGGAACCATAAAAAATAGAACCAAAGCACCATATATAGGTGATAAGAAAATATAAATATAATGAAAGAGAAGTGTTATAAAAAATACATATATAGTGAATATGTGATCAGTACAGTGATATAAATATAATCAACACATGATTGACATGAATCAAAAATAGATCATATATTCATAATTAGAAGTGAACAATAAAATAATATAAGTATAATCAAAACATGATCCATGTAAATCAGAAGTAGATCATATATTCATGATTAAAAGAGAACATATCATATAAACATCAAAGGGTGTCAATGAAATAGGAATTAATTAAATATAAAAAATTACTCCTAACTGAATAGTAGGACGAGCTCGCTCGTGCTCATAAGAGCCACATGGTCAATGCGTCACAAAATGGCTATGAGCATCAAAACGCCATGACTGCATCAAAAATTACGCAACCTATGAATATCTAGAACCACAAAAGTATGGGGCGAGAGTGACAGAGGCGGCACCACCGGCGGCTCAGGCTGCCAATGGGGTCCACCAAGTTACTCCCAACCCGTCAGTTATGAAGGAGTCAGAACAAACCAGAATGAGTAAAAGAAGGTCCATATATGGATCCTCCCCAACATACGAAACATCATGGTATCAACACAGGAGCTACTCCCAACCAAAGTAAGCCAGTGTAACCCCTAACAAATGTGAGGAGATGTATACGTTCAGGGCATATAATAACCATAAATATACATTCTACCATATGCATATACATGTGTTGCTTGATGTTCCTTTCAGATCCCATCCTTCATCTCAGCCAGTCCTCCCCTGATTGGTTGCTGAATCCATCACCACCATATCCCAAGATTACGTAGTTAATTGATCTCAAGAAAAGAAAAAGACATAGAATATTATGGTACAAAGAAAATATATATAAAAACAAAAGAATTATACCCTGCAATTAAAATTCACGCAATACTTATAGAAAGGAGGAGAAGCTATTCGATTCATTTAGGCCGTACGGGGTAACAGTATCCAGGGTGACTATCGAATAGCTTCTCCTCCTTTCTATAAGTATTGCGCGAATTTTAATTGCAGGGTATAATTTTTTTGTTTTTATATATATTTTCTTTGTACCATAATATTCTATGTCTTTTTCTTTTCTTGAGATCAATTAACCCAGTAATACACATACATTTTTATATATATTTATATTTTTTATTTTTATTTTTATTTATTTTTATTTATTTTTATTTTCATTTATTTATTTTCTTTCCCCTTGTGGGTATGTAGGTATTTTTATCGCTGGTTTTTGGATATTGTGGATTGCATGGGACCCAATATGGATGTATGGAGTGCTTCCCTTGCACATAGGCCATATGACTCACGTGACTGTATCAATCCCCAGTCACGCATGCGCTGCACGGCGCCATCTCAACGTGCTCTGTGACGCATGCGCGGTGCGCAGACATAGACGCGCTGAGAGATGGCTCCATGGATCATGGAGTTTTCCACGCCCGTTAGAATGGACCGCAGGTGGCTCGAATCCAGGTAATATCTCCCTATCCCACCACCCCTATTTAGTCTATATATACCCTGCTTGCATAC
This sequence comes from Bufo bufo, assembly GCF_905171765.1. Lineage (NCBI taxonomy): Eukaryota > Metazoa > Chordata > Amphibia > Anura > Bufonidae > Bufo > Bufo bufo. Next base: position 130,116,729 of record NC_053397.1, on the reverse strand, counting down.
TACTTAGTACCTCCTGACGAAGCCGCTGAGGTGAAACGCGCTTCGAGGTCTCGCGCTTAGGGTCTGGCATCAATCACATCCACCATGTCTTCAGGTACGTCCTGTGTTTAGTATAGCCTGGCATCCCTATATGGCACTTCTACATCCATCCATAGTGGGTTCCTGATATTCCAGGTTTATTCTTGCCACTTTATGAGATCTAGATACTGACTTTATTTGAGGATTCATTGTTTATACTGGTCAGTTTTGTTGCCTATGTATTTTGGGATGTGTGGGATAGCTCATGGACAACCAGGTATGATTTTCTGCACTTACTGCATATAGCCCCATTGTGGTGATTATTTTGTGTTATGCAGTACTGGCTGTCCTGGAGCTAGGGCCCCGCGCCCTCACCCCCCCCCCCCCCCTTTACTGGCTATACCACCCTGTGTTTTATTTATGCATAGGTAGACAGGTGGATGTTTTGATGTTGCATGGCCCTTTGCTTCTCTGTATACTGTATACCATCCTGTCTTTTCTCCATACTTTATATTTTATAATAAATTGATATTTTGATACATTACTTCCACTTGCTTGTTTTAGTCTATTTTGGATACTGTACAAGTGGTAATTGTAGCTGTCTAGTTTGACAGAGAGGTTTTTTGTAGGTTTAATCGTCTGCTCATCGAGCCAGATACAGATGTAGCAGCGCTAGCGATCATAGTTGAATCGCGTAAGCACAGAGCGATATCCTGTTTCTTTACAACGCGTATGCATAAAAAGAGTAGTGAGAAAATTCAGGGTGCAATTTCGGTTTGTAAACAGCAGATGGTGCATGGAATTGCAGTTTCAAACCATAGTATTTGTACCTAATAAATTAATGAATGAATAGCCCCCTGTGACTTCCCCATCTGAAGCTACTGTACACCTCATTTTATGTGATAATGTATATGCCGCTACTATCTCTAATTATAAATAAATAAATAAATATATATATATATATATATATATATATATATATATATATTTATAATTAGAGATAGTAGGGGAAATTGCCAGTTTAGCCCATACTTTAGCCCAGAGCCAGGACCTAATACATACTGCACATTGCTTGACTACCTATTGATTTGCCTATTCTATCTGATCATACTGTTGCTGGGACACTAGATTTTAATAGACCGATACCTAATATCTTGACAAAGTACAGTAAGTATACAGCATCCTTGGACAGAACATGCAATGTTGATCCCGCTCTATTCCCAGTGACTGACTGGCTATCAATGGCAAGAGAATACAGAAGGTTTCCTTCCAGCCTGGAAGGGGTTAAATAAGAAAAAAAATATATATAAATAGCTATGCACTCCTCCTTCTGGTTTTGCATATAGAGCTATAGATTTATTGTACACATCTCTTATATATATAAAAATGAGTGTCTGTCTGTCTAGACGTCTGTCTGGACGTTCTTTATGCGCGACCAAACGACTGGATCAATCTTCACCAAATTTGGCACACAGGCACATCAGGTGTCCGGGAAGGTTTTAGACCGGGTCTCAGCTCTCTAGGACGTACAGTTTCTGAGATATTCCCAAAAAATGACCCACATTAGCCAATACAATCCTGCAAGTCTTGCTCTTCAAATCCCAACTGCCATAAACACAGTTTTGCTCCAGGTTTCCATAACAACCCAGCCATTTTTCTTTACTGCTTAAAGGGGCGGGCACAGTGGAGGTCACTGTTATTAAAGGGGCAGGCACTGTGGAGGTCACTTATTAAATTGGCGGGCACTGTGGAGGTCACTGTGATTAAAGGGGTGGGCACTATGAAGGTTCCTGTTAAAGGGGCGATCACTGTGAAAGTCACTGTTAAAGGGGCGGTTACCGTTAAAGGGGCGATCACTGTGAAAGTCACTGTTAAAGGGGCGGTTACCGTTAAAGGGGCAGTCACTGTGAAAATCACTGTTAAAGGGGCAGTCATTTTGAAAGTCACTGTTAAAGGGGCGGTCACTGTGAAAGTCACTGTTAAAGGGGTGGTAACTGTTATAGTCACTGTTAAAGGCACAGTCACTGTGAAAGTCACTTTTAAAGGGGCGGTCACTGTTAAAGGGGTTGTCCGGGTTCAGAGCTGGACCCGGACATGCCCCTATTTTAACCCAAGCAGCCCCATGGAGATCCCCAGTACGTCACCGGATCTCCAAAAAATGTCTTTGCCCTGCGCGATTTAGCGCAGGGCAAAGGAGAGCATTGGAGCATGAACTGCTCTGATGCTCATGTCAGGGGGGCTGCCGGGGCCCCTCTGAACCCAGACAACCCCTTTAAAGGACGGTCACTGTAAAAGTCACTGTTAAAGGGGCGGTCACTGTGAAAGTGACTTTTAAAGGGGCGGCCACTGTGGAAGTCACGCTTAACAGGGGCAGGCACTGTGAAAGTCACTGTTAAAGGGTCGGCCACTATAAAGGTCACTGTTAAAGGGGTGGTCAATGCTAAAGGGACGGTCACTGTTAAAGGGACGGGCACTGTGGAGGTCACTGTTAAAGTGGCGGGCACTGTGGAAGTCACTGTTAACAGGGGCGGGCACTGTTAAAGGTGCGGCCTCTGTGGAGGTCAATGTTAAAGGGATGGGCACTGTGGAGGTCATTTTTAAAGGGGCGGGTACTGTAGAGGTCACTGTTATGGGGAAACTGTCAATATCTTTTTACGACACACGGAAACATAAAATGAAATAGATGAAATATACCCGTGCGAAGCCGGGTCCTTCTGCTAGTACCATATAATATAAAAATACACATACTAATAAAATAGGAATGAATATAAAAATTTTAATCTGAAATAAAAAATGTGTCGCAAAATCCATGTGTGAGATTCTGCATTTAATAAATCATACTTTATAGAAATGTTATATATAGTCCAATTGTCTAGCAGCCTTATATAGCTTATTATAATAGACTTGTAGGTATAGTTCCAATATAGTGTCCAATATATTAATCTGCCAAGTCTGTTTGTACAGTAGTTAATTGAATCCCATATATAAATTCATTCCATGGATGTACTGTATGATAACATGAAGATATTATTGCTCTTGGTCTCTAGTTAGAATGTATAAATAAATAGATATCACAGCCACAACTCTGTATCTTTCAACAGCAAGTTTGATAATGATGTAGATAATGCTGTAGTAGGTAATAAACACTTACTTGGAGTGAGCCGGTGGTCAAGGTGTATGGGGTTTGTGTACTTATCCGTCCTCCTCTTACTGCAGCGCTGAACAAACTGATCCTAGTAGAGGCTTTGAGTGTAATTGATGTGTATGCTACAATAACACTGCTTCTTTCTTTCTAGGTAGTGCGTCTTTCTCTGATCCAGTAGCAGCGTCTTAGTTTTTCTTCCACACTCAGAAGACATGCTGGATCTATATATAAATGGGTCATATACACTGAACAAAAATATAAACGCAAAACTTTTGCTCCTATTTTGCATGAGCTGAACTCAAAGATCTGAAACATTTTCTACATGCAGAAAAGACCCATTACTCTCAAATATTGTTCACAAATCTGTCTAAATCTTTGTTAGTGAGCACTTCTCCTTTGCCAAAATAATCCATCCCACCTCACAGGTGTGGCATATCAAGGTGCTCATTAGACAACATGAATATTGTCCAGGTGTGCCTTAGATTGCCCACAATAAAAAGCCACTCTGAAATGTGCACAGTTTTGCCTCACTGGGGGAGGGGGGGGTCAGAAAACCAGTCAGTATCTGGTGTGGCCACCATTTGCCTCACGCAGTGCGGCACATCTCTGTCACATAGAGTTGATCAGGTTGTTGATTGTGGTCTGTGGAATGTTGGTCCACTCCTCTTCAATAGCTGTGAGAAGTTGCAGAATATTGGCAGGAACTGGAACACTCTGTCATATACGCCGATCCAGAGCATCCCAAACATGCTCAATGGGTGATATGTCCGGTGAGTATGCTGGCCATGAAAGAACTGGAATGTTTTTAGCTTCCATGAGTTGTGTACAGATCCTTGCAATATGGGGCCGTGCATTATCATGCTGTGACATGAGGTGATGGTCGTGGATGAATGGCAAAACAATAGGCCTAAAGATCTTGTCACGTTATCTCTGTGCATTCAAAATGCCATCAATAAAAAGCACCTGTATTCGTTCTCCATAACATACGCCTATCGGTAAAAATAGAAATGATTCTGAGGCTCACCAGACGGTCAATATGGATAGAGGTGCTCAATCACCAGTGCTCAATCCCACAGTCAAAGGATTGGCCAATCAACAACCAGGATCCGTGTGACACTGAGCTGCATCACCATCACGTGTACCATCACGTGCAGCATCACATGGTAAGGCAAGCGATCACGTGGGACGCCACGCAGGTCCTTGCAGAACAGAAGACACTACAATAAATCGAAGAGGGGTAAAGTACAACGCAACTTTATTTGCTCATATGCAATTTTTTGGAATGTACTTGTTATAACAACATAGGCAATATCCACTAAAATCAACTGGAAAGCCTATATACAAATTTGAGCGAACCAGTTGATTACCAGGAGTGCCGCTTCCCCTCTTTAAAAGACGAGCATCTTACCATAACCTATACGGTTACAATAGCAGTTAACCCTAAGTGTTCCAACACATGAACACTATCTATGTAACATACATGCTATGGTTTATAATTAAACCAATTTTTTGAGCACTGATATGCCATTTAATATTTTTGTTGTGCGCAACACATTTTTACTCAATTGAGCAGCATTTTCTCACAATTTTTTTGCACGGATATTCTTTACATATTTATATTTTTTTCTTTTTTTTTTTCTTTCTTCTTTGTATTTTATATGAGAAGATATCTCACACTTTTTTAAAAGACTATTATCACTCTATTGAATCTACGCAGCACTAAATATTTATGGGACTATATATTTTTACGGACAGAATATTTTAAACAACTTTTGGACATTGGAACATTATCCCTGCCATAAATACCCTGATCTTGTTCAATATTGCCCATTTTTTCACATGAAGCAGTTCAACTAGACCTTATCCCAAGCAACATCACCAATTATCATCCCACTTTACTATTTGCTAATTTTGGAGATTTCTACCATTACTCTCCTATTATAATTTTATTAATAGCCTTTATATTTTAAATATTTTAACCAATAATAATAAATATCTTTTAATTTAAACCAAGTGCGAGTGTGCCATCACAATTCTCTCTTTCCATAACATACGCCTGCCCATACCATAACCCCACCGCCACCATGGGCCACTCGATCCACAACGTTGACATCAGCAAACCGCTCACCCACACGACGCCACGCACACTGTCTGCCATCTGCCATGAACAGTGAAAACCGGGATCATCCGTGAACAGAATGCCTCTCCAACGTGCCAGACTCCATCGAATGTGAGCATTTGCCCACTCAAGTCGGTTACGACGACGAACTGCAATCAGGTCCAGACCCCGGTGAGGACAACGAGCATGCAGATGAGCTTCCCTGAGACGGTTTCTGACAGTTTGTGCAGAAATTCTTTGGTTATGCAAACCGATTGTTGCTGCAGCTGTCCGGGTGGCTGGTCTCAGACGATCATTGAGGTGAACATACTGGTGTGGGTAGACGTGGTCTGCGGTTGTGAGGCCGGTTGGATGTACTGCCAAATTCTTATAGTAGAGAAATTAACATTCATTGCATGGGAAACATCTCTAGTAGACATTCCTGCAGTCAGCATGCCAATTGCACGCTCCCTCAAATGTTGTGACATCTGCGGCATTGTGCTGTGTGATCAAACTGCACATTTTAAAGTGGTCTTTTATTGTGGGAAGTCTAAGGCACACATGTGCAATATTCATGCTGTCTAATCAGCACCTTGATATGCCACACCTGTGAGGTGGGATGGATTATCTTGGAAAAGGAGAAGTGCTCACTAACACAGATTTAGACAGATTTGTGAACAATATTTGAGAATAATGGATCTTTTTATGTATGTAGAAAATGTTTCAGATCTTTCAGTTCAGCTCATGCAAAATGGGAGCAAAACTGAAAGTGTTGTGTTTATATTTTTGCTCAGTGTATAAGACCCGTATATAGATCAGTCTCCATACATATTGGAGATTTTATTCCATGTACTTCTTCACTTACTGTGGTATGATCTCAGATCTTAGATGGCACCATCTTGTCTTAATTAATATTAATAAGGATTAATATTTTGCAATATATTTTTATTTCTAATTCTAAAACTCCTATTTTACTTGTACAGTATGTGTATTTTTATCAGTATTTTTATATTATATGGTATATGTCCAATAAATCTATCGCTTTATATGCAAATCCAGAAGAAGGAGTGCATACCTATTTTTATTACATTTTTTCTTTCAAATATACTGGGATTTGGTGGCTCAGTAAGGTGTTGAACCCTCAATATTCATTGCGCTTTTGATGTGAGCCCCTGCATGCAATCTAAAAACAAATATTTACTTGGGACAGTGCCCTATAGGTAGAACATGGCTACCAACTGGTATTCTCTGTATCTTATTTGTATATAGTAAAAGAGGATGAAAGGGTTAATGGGCAGTATGACAGGAGGTCAGGGGGCTCGAGAGTACCCAGGGTCAATAAAAAATAAAGAAAAAAAAAGGAGCAGCATCCCTGCTTCCTATCCAAAAAGGAGTGCCATAGGAGGTTTGAGTTCATTGGTTCCACAAGTCACATGCCCTCCCCTGCCCAATCACAATAAAAACTAGGTTTTATTCTGTGAATGAAACCTAGTTTTTAATGTAAATGGACAGGGGCGGGCATGTGACTTGTGGAACCAATGACAACACACCTTATGGTATAAAAGAATCAGCCAGAAAAGAAAAATGGCAATTCAATTTTTTGTGTGGAGCCGGAATGCTGCCCCCTTTATTTTATTTTTTTATATTTTTTTATTAACCCTGGGTGTTCTGGAGCATCCCCCCGACCGCCAGTCATACTGCCCATTGACCCTTTCATCCTCTTCCTGACAAAATTAACTAATAATGGTATAATTATTTATATTGAAATATGAACAGTTTTTAATACCTGACATTTTTAGTAATCCATAATTAATTTAATTTGTTTTCATATACCTAAAATGGACACTAAATTGATAGATAAAAACAGAGCAACACGCACCGCCTTTTGTCATTCATCATGTCTTCTTTTTAATTAATGTATTGTCCTTGTGCACGTTTATTCCCCTAACAGTAATTTGTTAAAAACAGGGTAGGCTGAGATGCCCTATAAATAAATATGATACACTACTGCCCCTATATGGAACAATAGATATATTGCTATATACCTGACATCTAACTTCATCATCCCCAGTAGTGATATTTCTATCTATGTCCCCTTTTGCCTAAATGCAGGTATCGTTATATCAGGAGACTACACACACCCCTGCAGCCCAGTCCTTATAAATAAGCCGAACATACTGTACACACGGCAAGCGACACCTTACCCCTGCTTCTCCTAACAGAGCCTCCTCCCCACACAGAGTTAATATGCCATACAGTACCTTCGACTCCACTAGGAAGCCGCTCCTCCATGCAGGTGAAGAAAACTGATCACTGCTATGAGAAACATGAACAGCCATTCATTTTGATGGCTCCTTGTAACACAGTAAAGTTTTTTGAGATAAACATTAAATAAAATAATGTAGCAATTTAGTATTTAATTCCCATACATAGCAGATCGCAATATCTCTGGCTGAATGAGTAAGACTCAATGAATGAGTAAGCGCTGGCTCGTGGGGGAATGTGAAAATCGCATCGATAAATAGATAAATAAATAAATGAATACATAGATGAATAAATGGATCTCTTGTGTTAGTCTCTTTGTGCGTACTTTATTTCTTTGGTGTGGGAATTGTCCTGTGTTTCTGGGATGCGAGGGGGTGGGGGGAAGGGTGCGGGCAAGGAGGAAATGATCAAAAAAGTGCCGGCTATATTGCGGCGTGATGTATCCATACATGTTGTTGTTAGATACTGTATCAACATTCAGCCACTATAGGAACATAGCTAATAAATACACTTTGTATCCACCGCTCTATTATATATCTGTATCCACTGCTCCATTATACAGTATATCTGTATCCACCGCTCTATTATATATCTGTATACACCGCTCCATTTCATATCTGTATACACCGCAACAAATCCGGTACACTGTATCACCAGGTGTTATCAAACTCTAATCCTCTTGTATCACAGATCTAAAGACATAATTTAGTGGTATATACAGATATATTATAGAGCGGTGGATACAGATATCTAATGGAGCGGTGGATACGGTTATACAATAGAGCGGTGGATACAGATATATAATAGAGCAGTGTATACAGATATACACGTAAAACTAGAAAAATTTGAATATCATGCAAAAGTTTATTTCAGTAATGTAACTTAAAAAAGAGTTGCATTAATGCAGCTTAAAATTTGAATTTTGTGAAAAGTTTTAATATTCTAGGCCGAAAGTGTCACATTCTAGTCAGCTAATTAATCCACACCCCCTGAGAAAAGAGTACCTGAGATTGTGACTTTGGGGTTTCATAAACTGTAAGCCTTAGGCCTCATGCACACGACCGTATTTTTTTGCGGTCCGCAAAACGGGGTTCCGTTTTCCCGTGATCCATGACCGTTTTTTCGTCCGTGGGTCTTCCTTGATTTTTGGAGGATCCACGGACATGAAAAAAAAGTCGTTTTGGTGTCCGCCGGGCCGTGCGGAGCCAAACGGATCCGTCCTGAATTACAATGCAAGTCAATGGGGACGGATCCGTTTGACGTTGACACAATATGGTGCAATTTCAAACGGATCCGTCCCCATTGACTTTCAATGTAAAGTCTGGAGTCCCTTTTATACCATCAGATCGGAGTTTTCTCCAATCCGATGGTATATTTTAACTTGAAGCGTCCCCATCACCATGGGAACGCCTCTATGTTAGAATATACTGTCGGATATGAGTTAGATCGTGAAACCTCATTTCCGACAGTATATTCTAACACAGAGGCGTTCCCATGGTGATGGGGACGCTTCTAGTTAGAATATACTACAAACTGTGTACATGACTGCCCCCTGCTGCCTAGCAGCATCCGATCTCTTACAGGGGGCCGTGATCAGCACAATTAACCCCTCAGGTGCCGCACCTGAAGGGGTTAATTGTACTATCATATCCCCCTGTAAGAGATCAGGGCTGCCAGGCAGCAGGGGGCAGACCCCCCCCCCCCCCTCCCCAGTTTGAATATCATTGGTGGCCAGTGCGGCCCCCCCCTCCCTTCCTCCCTCTATTGTAATAATTCGTTGGTGGCACAGTGTGCCCCCCCCCTTCCTCCCTCTATTGTAATAATTCGTTGGTGGCACAGTGTGCGCCCCCCCCCCCCCTTCCTCCCTCTATTGTAATAATTCGTTGGTGGCACAGTGTGCGCCCCCCCCCTTCCTCCCTCTATTGTAATAAATCGTTGGTGGCACAGTGTGCGCCCCCCATTGGCCCCCCTTCCCTCTATAGCATTAACAACATTGGGGGCCAGTGTGCGGCCTCCCATCTCCCCCCCCCCCCATCATTGGTGGCAGCGGAGTTCCGATCGGAGTCCCAGTTTAATCGCTGGGGCTCCGATCGGTAACCATGGCAACCGGGACTCTATTACAGTCCTGGTTGCCATGGTTACTTAGCAATAGTACAATAGTAGAAGATTCATACTTACCTGCTGCTGGCTGCTGCTGCGATGTTCGTGTCCGGCCGGGAGCTCCTCCTACTAGTAAGTGACAGTTCATTTAGCAATGCGCCGCACAGACCCTGTCACTTACCAGTAGGTGGAGCTCCCGGCCGGACACGAACATCGCAGCAGCAGCCAGCAGCAGGTAAGTATGAATCTTCTACTATTGTACTATTGCTAAGTAACCATGGCAACCAGGACTGTAATAGAGTCCCGGTTGCCATGGTTACCGATCGGAGCCCCAGCGATTAAACTGGGACTCCGATCGGAACTCCGCTGCCACCAATGATGGGGGGGGGGGGGGGGGGAGATGGGAGGCCGCACACTGGCCACCAATGTGTTGTTAATGCTATAGAGGGAGGGGGGGCCGATGGGGGGCGCACACTGTGCCACCAACGAATTATTACAATAGAGGGAGGGGGGGGAGCCGCAGTGGCCACCAATGATATTCAAACTGGGGAGGGGGGGAGGGTCTGCCCCCTGCTGCCTGGCAGCCCTGATCTCTTACAGGGGGCCAGATCAGCACAATTAACCCCTTCAGGTGCCGCACCTGAAGGGGTTAATTGTGCTGATCACGGCCCCCTGTAAGAGATCGGGTGCTGCCAGGCAGCAGGGGGCAGTCTTGTACACAGTTTGTAGTGTATTCTAACTAGAAGCGTCCCCATCACCATGGGAACGCTTCTGTGTTAGAATATACTGTCGGTTCTGAGTTTTCACGAAGTGAAAACTCAGCTTTGAAAAAGCTTTTATGCAGACGGATCTTCGGATCCGTCTGTATAAAAACTAACCTACGGCCACGGATCACGGACACGGATGCCAATCTTGTGTGCATCCGTGTTCTTTCACGGACCCATTGACTTGAATGGGTCCGTGAACCGTTGGCCGTGAAAAAAATAGGACAGGTCATATTTTTTTCACGGCCAGGAAACACGGCTCACGGATGCGGCTGCCAAACGGTGCATTCTCCGTTTTTTCCACGGACCCATTGAAAGTCAATGGGTCCGCGAAAAAAAACGGAAAACGGCACAACGGCCACGGATGCACACAACGGTCGTGTGCATGAGGCCAAACTGTGTACAAACTGTGTACATGACTGCCCCCTGCTGCCTAGCAGCATCCGATCTCTTACAGGGGGCCGTGATCAGCACAATTAACCCCTCAGGTGCCGCACCTGAAGGGGTTAATTGTACTATCATATCCCCCTGTAAGAGATCAGGGCTGCCAGGCAGCAGGGGGCAGACCCCCCCCCCCCCCCCCCCAGTTTGAATATCATTGGTGGCCAGTGCGCCCCCCCCCCCCCTTCCTCCCTCTATTGTAATAATTCGTTGGTGGCACAGTGTGCCCCCCCCTTCCTCCCTCTATTGTAATAATTCGTTGGTGGCACAGTGTGCCCCCCCCTTCCTCCCTCTATTGTAATAATTCGTTGGTGGCACAGTGTGCCCCCCCCCTTCCTCCCTCTATTGTAATAATTCGTTGGTGGCACAGTGTGCGCCCCCCCCCCCCTTCCTCCCTCTATTGTAATAAATCGTTGGTGGCAATTATTGGCCCCCCTCCCTCTATAGCATTAACAACATTGGTGGCCAGTGTGCGGCCTCCCATCTTGCGCCCCCCCCCCCCGATCATTGGTGGCAGCGGGTTACTAGCAATAGTACAAGATTCATACTTACCTGGGAGCTGTGATGTTCGTGTCCGGTCGGGAGCTCCTCCTACTGGTAAGTGACGGTTCATTTAGCAATGCGCCGCACAGACCTGTCACTGTCACTTACCAGTAGGTGGAGCTCCCGGCCGGACAAGAACATCGCAGCAGCAGGTAAGTATGACTCTTCAACTATTGTACTATTGCTAAGTAACCATGGCAACGAGGACTGTAGTAGCGTCCTGGTTGCCATGGTTACCGATCGGAGCCCCAGCGATTAAACTGGGACTCCGATCGGAACTCCGCTGCCACCAATGATGGGGGGGGGGGGGGGAGATGGGAGGCCGCACACTGGCCACCAACGTTGTTAATGCTATAGAGGGAGGGGGGGGGAAGCAATGGGGGGCGCACACTGTGCCACCAACGATTTATTACAATAGAGGGAGGAAGGGGGGGGGGGCGCACACTGTGCCACCAACGATTTATTACAATAGAGGGAGGAAGGGGGGGGGGGGCGCACACTGTGCCACCAACGAATTATTACAATAGAGGGAGGAAGGGGGGGGCACACTGTGCCACCAACGAATTATTACAATAGAGGGAGGGGGGGGGCCGCACTGGCCACCAATGATATTCAAACTGGGGAGGGGGGGGAGGGTCTGCCCCCTGCTGCCTGGCAGCCCTGATCTCTTACAGGGGGATATGATAGTACAATTAACCCTTTCAGGTGCCGCACCTGAAGGGGTTAATTGTGCTGATCACGGCCCCCTGTAAGAGATCGGGTGCTGCCAGGCAGCAGGGGGCAGTCTTGTACACAGTTTGTAGTGTATTCTAACTAGAAGCGTCCCCATCACCATGGGAACGCTTCTGTGTTAGAATATACTGTCGGTTCAGAGTTTTCACGAAGTGAAAACTCAGCTTTGAAAAAGCTTTATGCAGACGGATCTTCGGATCCGTCTGTATAAAAACTAAACTACGGCCACGGATCACGGACACGGATGCCAATCTTGTGTGCATCCGTGTTCTTTCACGGACCCATTGACTTGAATGGGTCCGTGAACCGTTGGCCGTGAAAAAAATAGGACAGGTCATATTTTTTTCACGGCCAGGAAACACGGCTCACGGATGCGGCTGCCAAACGGTGCATTTTCCGTTGTTTCCACGGACCCATTGAAAGTCAATGGGTCCGCGAAAAAAAACGGAAAACGGCACAACGGCCACGGATGCACACAACGGTCGTGTGCATGAGGCCTTAATCATCCAAATTATAACAAATAAAGGCTTGAAATATCTCACTTTGCATCTAATGAGTCTATCTCATATGTTAGTTTCACCTTTTATGTTGCATTACTGAAATAAATGAACTTTGCACAATATTAAAATTTTTCCAGTTTCACCTGTACAGTAGAGTGGTGGATACAGATATATAATAAAGCGGTGTATACAGATGTAAAATGGAGCGGTGTATACAGATATATTATAAAACGGTGTACACAAATATATAGTCCAACATTCCAGATGTAATGAATCATAATTGCAATCGATCCATAAATAAAAGAATGTACAGTTAGTTCATGGATCTCTTGGTGTGGGAATTGTCCTGTAAGTGTTCTTTGGTGTAGGAATAGCCTGTAAATCTGCAGCCGGTCAGCGCTCGTGAGTCCAGCACACTCCGCTGTGTGCTGGAGTTATATAGTTGCTGTTGGTTTTCGGCGGGTTAATCCTGGGCCGCTGAGGGAGTTCTAGTACTCCTTATTACCCAATTTTTTTTTTTTTTTACCTTCTACCTTACTATTTAAATAAATAGTCATATTCGGGATTCATGCTGGGTATGTCACTGAGCTCCCCGCCGCTTCAGCAGAAACACACACAAAGAACACCGGAGACCCGACGCCGGTTTCGAGAGTTACGGGCACAATGACCACAGATATGAAATACATAAATACATTGTCATTGTGCCCGTAGCTCTCGGACCCAGTTTGGCTTAGCAGGCATTGGGTCTCCGGTGTTCTGTGTGTCTATTTTTATGCTGAAGCGGTGGGGAGCTCAGTGACATACCCAACATGAATCCCGATTATGACTATCTATTTAAATTTGCTTCTGATAGGAGACTGGTGTGGGGAAATCTTGCCTGCTCCTTTGTTTCGCAGATGAAAAATACATGGAAAGTTACATCAGTACAATTGGTTTGGATTTTAAAATCAGGAATATAGAATATAGAATTTACACTTTTTTAAATATTTAAAATGGGTACTATACATACATTTTATACTCCTTTTTTTCAACCTAAAATGTGTGTGTCTATATATATGGCTTGACAAAGGCTCCATTGAGAGAGCTGAAACGTTGCTGTCTACACATGGGGGAATAAACATCCTATCTTTTTCACCGTTATTTGTGTGCTGCCTTGGTTTTTTCTACACGTGTATATATATATATATATATATATCTCCATATATTTTGTATGTAATAATTTTTTTTTTTAATTGTTTAATATTACTTTTATAAAAATGTAAGCAGTAGACAGAATAGACTGTACTGTAGACTGAATAGAAGGAAAGAATACAAAGACTACAGGTGCTGTACAATAAGTGCACCTACCCCCCACATTCTCTATTCATTGTTCTCCAAGGAAACTACTGTACAAACAAAGAGCATACTACTACAGAGGAGCACACTTTTACTACTCTTGGAATCTCCTGTGTATATACTATCCAGGGGCGGACTGACCGGTCGGGCACTTCGGACATGGTCCGAGGGCCCGGCCTGGATGGGGGCCCGCCTCAGAATAATAATGTGTGGCCTGGTAATGGTGGTAATGGCAGCGGGGCCCGGAGCACTCACTGTATTCTATCGCACCGGGCCCCGCTCACTGTAATACTAATTTTCATATGTGAACAAGAAGAGAAATCCTCTGCGATCCTCTCCCTCGCTGTACTCACAAACTCAGTAGCAGGCAGGCCGGGCGGCAGCGTAACTCACTGACGTCACGCGCCTGCTCCGCCTGCTTCATTCATAAAGTGGGAGGAGCAGGCGCGTGACATCAGTGAGTTGCGCTGCCGCCCGGCCTGCCTGCTACTGAGTTTGTGAGTACAGAGAGGGAGAGGATCGCAGAGGATTTCTCTTCTTGTTCACATATGAAAATTAGTATTACAGTGAGCGGGGCCCGGTGCGATAGAATACAGTGACTGCACCGGGCCCCGCTGCCATTACAACACCAGATGCCGGCCCCCAGACCCTGTATTGGGGGTCATTCACTCACAGAGCCCCCACAACAGTGCCATCCACAGAGCCCCCACAACAGTGCCATCCACAGAGCCCCCACAACAGTGCCATCCACAGAGCCCCCACAACAGTGCCATTCACAGAGCCCCCACAACAGTGCCATCCACAGAGCCCCCACAACAGTGCCATCCACAGAGCCCCCACAACAGTGCCATCCACAGAGCCCCCACAACAGTGCCATTCACAGATCCCCCACAACAGTGCCATTCACAGAGCCCCCACAACAGTGCCATCCACAGAGCCCCCACAACAGTGCCACCCACAGAGCCCCCACAACAGTGCCATCCACAGAGCCTCCACAACAGTGCCATCCACAGAGCCCCCACAACAGTGCCATCCACAGAGCCCCCACAACAGTCCCATTCACAGAGCCCCCACAACAGTGCCATTTACAGAGCCCCCACAACAGTGCCATCCACAGAGCCCCCACACTTGTGGGCTGCGCGGGCATGAGTTCAGTCACTTCGGTGCGCAATCCCGTCCTGCAGCGCGTGATCCCGCGAGACCCGCCGCTGTAGGTCACGGGTCTCGCGGGATCACGCGCCGAAGTGACTGAACTCATGCCCACGTAGCCCACAAGTAGCAGATCAGTGGAACAAGTACAAGGTGGAGGGGACTGTTTCTAACAGAGGCTCACTAATGGACGCTGAGATTAGATCACCCCATACGAAAGCATTGAATCAATGCTTTCCTATGGGGAAAAATCTGACCCTCGAGGTCATCATGCAGAGTGTGAGGACGTCCAGCGTCAGATACCAGACTAAAGGTCTGTTTTACTCCAGGAAGCCCTCAGGTGGCTGCCAGCCACTAGAGGCTGACTTATTGCTGGAATGTAAACAATGCAGTTTCTCTAGAACATTGCAGCTCAATTTGCAAAAGGGACACTGTACCCAGACCACTTCAATGAGCTGAAGTGGTCTAGGTGCCTTTTGTGTCGCTTTAACTTTGAAATCTTATTAAAGATTGTGTAGGGTATGGCTGGAGGCGGGGCATGGAGGCGGGACAAGGGTGGGGCTTGCAGCAGAACATGGGTAGGGCCTGTAAGGGGGCCCTTGATTTATTTTGCCCGGGGGCCCTGAGGGTTCTCAGACCGCCCCTGATAATATCTGATAAATTATACAACTATTAGTCCTTAGATTTGTATCCGCTCTACTCACTTACTGTAATTGCGCTAAACTACAACAAAAGTCAAACCCCATAGAACAGTGTGGTGCTGTTTCTGCCATCATTGGATACAAGAGTATTTTGTGTTCCTATAGCAAAAGGGCATATGCATATGCAATAAATAATGATATGATAATTAGTGTATTTATGATAAATAGTTAATGATCCATTGTTAATGAGCATAAGTTCCACAGCTATAGACAGGCTTGAACTACAGCACAGGCTTGAATTGTCTATTCAGGCTACAGTACAGTGCACTCCTCTGTAGTAGTATGCCCTTTATTTTTACAGTAGTTTCCTTGGAGAACAATGAATGGAGAATGTGGGGGGTGGGTGTGCTCATTGTACAGCACCGGGGTTAATCGAAATTCAATGCCACAGTCTTTGTATTATGTCTATTCAGTCTACAGTCTATTCTGTCTACTGCTTACATTGTAATAAAAGTAATATTAAAATAAAAATTTAAAATAATTACATATATATATATATATATATACACACTCACCTAAAGAATTATTAGGAACACCGGTTCTATTTCTCATTAATGCAATTATCTAGTCAACCAATCACATGGCAGTTGCTTCAATGCATTTAGGGGTGTGGTCCTGGTCAAGACAATCTCCTGAACTCCAAACTGAATGTCAGAATGGGAAAGAAAGGTGATTTAAGCAATTTTGAGCGTGGCATGGTTGTTGGTGCCAGACGGGCCGGTCTGAATATTTCACAATCTGCTCAGTTACTGGGATTTTCACGCACAACCATTTCTAGGGTTTACAAAGAATGGTGTGAAAAGGGAAAAACATCCAGTATGCGGCAGTCCTGTGGGCAAAAATGCCTTGTGGATGCTAGAGGTCAGAGGAGAATGGGCCGACTGATTCAAGCTGATTGAAGAGCAACGTTGACTGAAATAACCACTCGTTACAACCGAGGTATGCAGAAAAGCATTTGTGAAGCCACAACACGCACAATCTTGAGGCGGATGGGCTACAACAGCAGAAGACCCCACCGAATACCACTCATCTCCACTACAAATAGGAAAAAGAGGCTACAATTTGCACGAGCTCATCAAAATTGGACGGTTGAAGACTGGAAAAATGTTGCCTGGTCTGATGAGTCTCGATTTCTGTTGAGACATTCAAATGGTAGAGTCCGAATTTGGCGTAAACAGAATGAGAACATGTATCCATCCTCTGATGGCTACTTCCAGCAGGATAATGCACCATGTCACAAAGCTCCAATCATTTCAAATTGGTTTCTTGAACATGACAATGAGTTCACTGTACTAAAATGGCCCCACAGTCACCAGATCTCAACCCAATAGAGCATCTTTGGGATGTGGTGGAACGGGAGCTTCGTGCCCTGGATGTGCATCCCTCAAATCTCCATCAACTGCAAGATGCTATCCTATCAATATGGGCCAACATTTCTAAAGAATGCTATCAGCACCTTGTGGAATCAATGCCACGTAGAATTAAGGCAGTTCTGAAGGCAAAAGGGGGTCCAGTATGGTGTTCCTAATAATTCTTTAGGTGAGTGTATATATATAGTGAGAGAGAGAGAGAGACATTTTAGGTTGAAAAAAGGAGTATAAAATGTATTTACAGTACCCATTTTAAATATTTAAAAAGTGTTTTTCAGTCTAATTCTATATTCCTGATTTTAAAACCCAAACCAATTGTACTGATGTAACTTTCCGTGTATTTTTCATCTGCAAGACAAAGGAGAAGGCAAGATTTCTCCAAACCAGTCTCCTATCAGAAGCAAATTTTAATAAATAGTCATAATCGGGATTCATGCTGGGTATGTCACTGAGCTCCCCACCGCTTCAGCATAAAAACACACACACAGAACACCAGAGACCCGACGCCTGCCAAGCCAAACCGGGTCTGATAGCTACAGGCACAATGACAATGTATTTATGTATTTCATTGTGCCCGTAGCTCTCGGAACCAATTTTGCTTGGCAGGCGTCGGGTCTCCGGTGTTCTGTGTGTGTGTTTCTGCTAAAGCGGCGGGGAGCTCAGTGACATACCCAGCAGGAATCCCGAATATGACTATTTATTTAAATAGTAAGGTAGAAGGTAAAAAAAAAACTAAAGTAATAAGGAGTACCAGAACTCCCCCAGCGGCCCAGGATTAACCCCCAAAAAACCAACAGCAACTATATAACTGACGAGCGCTAACTAGCTCCGGACTTACAGACTATTCCCACACCAAAGAACACTTACAGGACAATTCCCATACCAAGAGATCCATGGATTAACTGTACATTCATATATTTATGGATTGATTGATCAATTTTGTTTGATTACATGTGGAATATTGGACTATATATTTGTGTACAGTCGTGGGCAAAAGTTTTGAGAATTACATAAATATTGGAAATTGGAAAAGTTGTTGCTTAAGTTTTTATAATAGCAATTTGCATATACTCCAGAATGTTATGAAGAGTGATCAGATGAATGGCATAGTCCTTCTTTGCCATGAAAATTAACTTAATGCCAAAAAAATCTTTCCACTGCATTTCATTGCTGTCATTAAAGGACCTGCTGAGATCATTTCAGTAATCGTCTTGTTAACTCAGGTGACAATGTTGACGAGCACAAGGTTGGAGATCATTATGTCAAGCTGATTAGGTTAAAATGGCAGACTTGACATGTTAAAAGGAGGGTGATGCTTGAAATCATTGTTCTTCCATTGTTAACCATGGTGACCTGCAAAGAAACGCGTGCAGCCATCATTGCGTTGCATAAAAATGGCTTCACAGGCAAGGATATTGTGGCTACTAAGATTGCACCTCAATCAACAATTTATAGGATCATCAAGAACTTCAAGGAAAGAGGTTCAATTCTTGTTAAGAAGTCTTCAGGGCGTCCAAGAAAGTCCAGCAAGCGCCAGGATCGTCTCCTAAAGAGGATTCAGCTGCGGGATCGGATTGCCACCAGTGCAGAGCTTGCTCAGGAATGGCAGCAGGCAGGTGTGAGCGCATCTGCACGCACAGTGAGGCAAAGACTTTTGGAAGATGGCTTGGTGTCAAGAAGGGCAGCAAAGAAGCCGCTTCTCTCCAAAAAAAACAACAGGGACAGATTGATCTTCTGCAGAAAGTATGGTGAATGGACTGCTGAGGACTGGGGCAAAGTCATATTCTCCGATGAAGCCTCTTTCCAATTGTTTGGGGCATCTGGAAAAAGGCTTGTCCGGAGAAGAAAAGGTGAGCGCTACCATCAGTCCTGTGTCATGCCAACAGTAAAGCATCCTGAGACCATTCATGTGTGGGGTTGCTTCTCATCCAAGGGAGTGAGCTCACTCACAATTTTGCCCAAAAACCCAGCCATGAATAAAGAATGGTACCAAAACACCCTCCAACAGCAACTTCTTCCAACAATCCAACAACAGTTTGGTGAAGAACAATGCATTTTCCAGCACGATGGAGCACCGTGCCATAAGGCAAAGGTGATAACTAAGTGGCTCGGGGACCAAAACGTTGACATTTTGGTTCTATGGCCTGGAAAATCCCCAGATCTTAATCCCATTGAGAACTTGTGGTCAATTCTCAAGAGGCGGGTGGACAAACAAAAACCCACTAATTCTGACAAACTTCAAGAAGTGATTATGAAAGAATGGGTTGCTATCAGTCAGGAATTGGGCCAGAAGTTGATTGAGAGCATGCCCAGTCGAATTGCAGAGGTCCTGAAAAAGAAGGGCCAACACTGCAAATACTGACTCTTTGCATAAATGTCGATAAAAGCTTTTGAAACGTATAAAGTGCGTGTAATTATATTTCACTACATCACAGAAACAACTGAAACAAAGATCTAAAAGCAGTTTAGCAGCAAACTTTGTGAAAACTATTATTTGTGTCATTCTCAAAACTTTTGGCCACGACTATACACCGCTCTATAATATATCTGTATACACCGCTCCATTTTTACATCTGTATACACCGCTCTATTATATATCTGTATCCACCACTCTATTGTATATCTGTAAACACCGCTCTATTATATATCTGCATACACTGCTCTATAATATATCTGTATACACCGCTCAATTATGTCTTTAGATCTGTGATACAAGTGGATTATATTTTGATAACACCAGGTGTACTGGGTTTGTTGCGGTGTATACAGATATATAATAGAGCGACGGATACAGATATACTGGAGCAGTGGATACAGATACAGTACAGACCAAAAGTTTGGACACACCTTCTCATTCAAAGAGTTTTCTTTATTTTCATGACTATGAAGGCATCAAAACTATGAATTAACACATGTGGAATTATATACATAACAAACAAGTGTGAAACAACTGAAAATATGTCATATTCTAGGTTCTTCAAAGTAGCCACCTTTTGCTTTGATTACTGCTTTGCACACTCTTGGCATTCTCTTGATGAGCTTCAAGAGGTAGTCCCCTGAAATGGTCTTCCAACAGTCTTGAAGGAGTTCCCAGAGATGCTTAGCACTTGTTGGCCCTTTTGCCTTCACTCTTCGGTCCAGCTCACCCCAAACCATCTCGATTGGGTTCAGGTCCGGTGACTGTGGAGGCCAGGTCATCTGGCGCAGCACCCCATCACTCTCCTTCATGGTCAAATAGCCCTTACTTTCAAAGTTTTCCCAATTTTTCGGCTGACTGACTGACCTTCATTTCTTAAAGTAATGATGGCCACTCGTTTTTCTTTACTTAGCTGCTTTTTTCTTGCCATAATACAAATTCTAACAGTCTTTTCAGTAGGACTATCAGCTGTGTATCCACCTGACTTCTCCTCAACGCAACTGATGGTCCCAATCCCCATTTATAAGGCAAGAAATTCAACGTATTAAACCTGACAGGGCACACCTGTGAAGTGAAAACCATTTCAGGGGACTACCTCTTGAAGCTCATCAAGAGAATGCCAAGAGTGTGCAAAGCAGTAATCAAAGCAAAAGGTGGCTACTTTGAAGAACCTAGAATATGACATATTTTCAGTTGTTTCACACTGTGTTAATTCATAGTTTTGATGCCTTCAGTGTGAATCTACAATTTTCATAGTCATGAAAATAAAGAAAATTCTTTGAATGAGAAGGTGTGTCCAAACTTTTAGTCTGTACTGTATATAATAGAGCAGTGTATACAGATACTGTATATACAGTAATAGAGCGTTCTATACAGATATATAATTAAGTGGTATATAGAGATATGTAATGGAGCAGTGTATACAGATATATAATGGAGCAGTGGATACAGAGTGTATTTATTAGCTATGTTCCTATAGTGGCTGAATGTTGAAACAGTATCCAACAACATGTATGGCTACATCACGCCGTAATATAGCCTGCACTTTGTATTTAGTGAAGCCTTTTGATCATTTCCTCCTTGCCCACACCCTCCCCACCTGCATCCCCTTCTGCCTGCAGAAACACAGGACAATTCCCACACCAAAGAAATAAAGTACGCACAAAGAGATTAACACAAGAGATCCATTTATTCATCTATGTATTCATTTATTTATTTATCTATTTATCAATGCCATTTTCACATTCCTTCATAAGGCAGTGCTTACTCATTCATTGAGTCTTACTCATTCAGCCGGAGATATTGCGATCTGCTATGTATGGGAATTAAATACTAAATTGCTACATTATTTTATTTAATGTTTGTCTCAAAAAAAGTTACTGTGTTACAAGGAGCCATCAAAATGAATGGCTGTTCATGTTCCTCATAGCAGCACTCAGTTTTTTTCACCTGCATGGAGGAGCGGCTTCCTAGTGGAGCCGAAGGTACTGTATGGCATATTAACTCTGTGTGGGGAGGAGGTTCTGTTAGGAGAAGGAGGGATAAGGTGTCCCTTGCCATGTGTACAGTATGTTCGGCTTATTTATAAGGACCGGGCTGCAGGGTGTGTGTGTCGTCTGATATAGCGATACCGGCATTTAGACAAAAGGGGACATAGATAAAAATATTGCTACTTGGGATGATGCAATTAGATGTCAGGTATATAGCAATATATATCTATTGTTCCATATAGGGGCAGTAGTGTATCATATTTATTTATAGGGCATCTCAGCCTACCCTGTTATTAACAAATCACTGTTAGGGGAATAAAAAGGTGCACGAGGACAATACATAAATTAAAAAGAAGACATGATGAATGACAAAAGGCTGTGCGTGTTGCTCTGTTTTTATCTATCCATTTAGTGTCCATTTTAGGTATATGAAAACAAATTAAATTAATTATGGATTACTCAAAATTAGAGTTCAGCGAACACCTGGATGTTCGGGTTCGAGAAGTTCGGCCGAACTTCCTGGAAATGTTCGGGTTCAGGATCCGAACCCGACCCGAACTTCGTCCCGAACCCGAACCCGAACCCGAACCCCATTGAAGTCAATGGGGACCCAAACTTTTCGGCACTAAAAAGGCTGTAAAACAGCCCAGGAAAGGGCTAGAGGGCTGCAAAAGGCAGCAAAATGTAGTTAAATCCCCTGCAAACAAATGTGGATAGGGAAATGAATAAAAATAAAATAAATAAAAATTAACCAATATCAATTGGAGAGAGGTCCCATAGCAGAGAATCAGGCTTCATGTCAGCAGAGAATCAGTTTTCATGTCATAGCAGAGAATCAGGCTTCACATCACCCAAAACTGGATCAGTCCATTGTCAGATATTTAGGCCCCGGCACCCAGGCAGAGGAGAGAGGTCCCATAACATAGAATCTGGCTTCATGTCAGCAGAGAATCAGTCTTCATGTCATAGCAGAGAATCAGGCTTCATGTCATAGCAGAGAATCAGGCTTCACGTCCCCCACCACTGGAACAGTCCATTGTCAGATATTTAGGCCCAGGCACCCAGGCAGAGGAGAGAGGTCCCATAAGCAGAGAATCTGGCTTCATGTCAGCAGAGAATCAGTCTTCATGTCATAGCAGAGAATCATGCTTCACGTCACCCAACATTGGAACAGTCCATTGTCGTATAATTTAGGCCCCGGAACCCAGACAGAGGAGAGAGGTCCCATAACATAGAATCTGGCTTCGTGTCAGCAGAGAATCAGTCTTCATGTAATAGCAGAGAATCATGCTTCACGTCACCCACCACTGGAACAGTCCATTGTCAGATATTTAGACCCAAGCAGAGGAGAGAGGTCCCATAGCAGAGAATCTGGCTTCATGTCAGCAGAGAATCAGTCTTCATGTCATAGCAGAGAATCAGGCTTCACGTCACCTACCACTGGAACAGTCCATTGTCAGATATTTAGGCCCAGGCACCCAGGCAGAGGAGAGAGGTCCCATAGCAGAGAATCAGGCTTCACGTCACCCACCACTGGAACAGTCCATTGTCAGATATTTAGGCCCAGGCACCCAGGCAGAGGAGAGAGGTCCCATAGCAGAGAATCTGGCTTAATGTCATAGCAGAGAATCAGGCTTCATGTCACCCACCACTGGAACAGGCCACTGTCAGATATTTTTAGGCCCCGGCACCCAGACAGAGGAGAGGTTCATTCAACTTTGAGTTTCCCCGCAATATAATGGTAAAATGAAAATAAAAATAGGATTGAATGAGGAAGTGCCCTGGAGTACAATAATATATGGTTAAGGGGAGGTAGTTAATGTCTAATCTGCACAAGGGATGGATAGGTCCTGTGGGATCCATGCCTGGTTCATTTTTATGAACGTCAGCTTGTCCACATTGGCTGTAGACAGGCGGCTGCGTTTGTCTGTAATGACGCCCCCTGCCGTGCTGAATACACGTTCAGACAAAACGCTGGCCGCCGGGCAGGCCAGCACCTCAAAGGCATAAAAGGCTAGCTCTGGCCACATGGACAATTTGGAGACCCAGAAGTTGAATGGGGCCGAACCATCAGTCAGTACGTGGAGGGGTGTGCACACGTACTGTTCCACCATATTAGTGAAATGTTGCCTCCTGCTAACACGTTCCGTATCAGGTGGTGGTGCAGTTAGCTGTGGCGTGGTGACAAAACTTTTCCACATCTCTGCCATGCTAACCCTGCCCTCAGAGGAGCTGGCCGTGACACAGCTGCGTTGGCGACCTCTTGCTCCTCCTCTGCCTTCGCCTTGGGCTTCCACTTGTTCCCCTGTGACATTTGGGAATGCTCTCAGTAGCGCGTCTACCAACGTGCGCTTGTACTCGCGCATCTTCCTATCACGCTCCAGTGCAGGAAGTAAGGTGGGCACATTGTCTTTGTACCGAAGATCCAGCAGGGTGGCAACCCAGTAGTCAGCACACGTTAAAATGTGGGCAACTCTGCTATCGTTGCGCAGGCACTGCAGCATGTAGTCGCTCATGTGTGCCAGGCTGCCCAGAGGTAAGGACAAGCTGTCCTCTGTGGGAGGCGTATCGTCATCGTCCTGCGTTTCCCCCCAGCCACGCACCAGTGATGGGCCCGAGCTGCGTTGGGTGCCACCCCGCTGTGAACATGCTCATCCTCATCCTCCTCCACCTCCTCCTCGTCCTCCTCGTCCTCCAGTAGTGGGCCCTGTCTGGCCACATTTGTACCTGGCCTCTGCTGTTGCAAAAAACCTCCCTCTGAGTCACTTCAAAGAGACTGGCCTGAAAGTGCTAAAAATGACCCCTCTTCCTCCTCCTCCTCCTCCTCCTGGGCCACCTCCTCTTCCATCATCGCCCTAAGTGTTTTCTCAAGGAGACATAGAAGTGGTATTATAACTCTGATAATGGCGTCAACGCCACTGGTCATGTTGGTGGAGTACTTGAAACAGCGCAACAGGGCACACAGGTCTATGCGAGACCCAGTCATTGGTGGTGAAGTGGTGCTGTTCCGCAGTGCGACTGACCCGTGCGTGCTGCAGCTGAAACTCCACTATGGCCTGCTGCTGCTCACATAGTCTGTCCAGCATGTGCAAGGTGGAGTTCCACCTGGTGGGCACGTCGCATATGAGGCGGTGAGCGGGAAGGCCGAAGTTACGCTGTAGAACAGACAGGAGAGCAGCGGCAGGATGTGAACGCCGGAAGCGCGAACAGACGGCCCGCACTTTATGCAGCAGCTCTGACATGTAGGGGTAGTTGCGAATGAACTTCTGCACCACCAAATTCAGCTCATGCGCCAGGCAAGGGATGTGCGTCAAACCGGCTAGTCCCAGAGCTGCAACGAGATTTCGCCTATTATCGCACCACCAGGCCGGGCTTGAGGCTCACCGGCATTAACTACTCGTCGGTCTGTTGTTCTATACCCCGCCACAAATCCTGTGCGGTGTGGGGCCTGTCCCCCAAACATATGAGTTTCAGAATGGCCTGCTGACGTTTACCCCGTGCTGTGCTGAAGTTGGTGGTGAAGGTGTGTGGCTGACTGGATGAGCAGGTGGAAGAAGAGGAGGAGGAAGCTGAGTAGGAGGAGGAGGAGACAGGAGGCAAAGAATGTTGCCCTGCGATCCTTGGCGGCGGAAGGACGTGCGCCAAACAGCTCTCCGCCTGGGGCCCAGCCGCCACTACATTTACCCAGTGTGCAGTTAGGGAGATATAGCGTCCCTGGCTGTGCTTACTGGTCCACGTATCTGTGGTTAGGTGGACCTTGCCACAGATGGCGTTGCGCAGAGCACACTTAATTTTATCGGATACTTGGTTGTGCAGGGAAGGCACGGCTCTCTTGGAAAAGTAGTGCCGGCTGGGAACAACATACTGTGGGACAGCAAGCGACATGAGCTGTTTGAAGCTGTCTGTGTCCACCAGCCTGAATGACAGCATTTCATAGGCCAGTAGTTTAGAAATGCTGACATTCAGGGCCGGGGATCGAGGGTGGCTAGGTGGGAATTTACGCTTTCTCTCAAATGTTTGTGAGATGGAGAGCTGAACGCTGCCGTGTGACATGGTTGAGATGCTTGGTGACGCAGGTGGTGGTGTTGGTGGTACATCCCATGTTTGCTAGGCGGCAGGTGCCAACGTTCCTCCAGAGGCGGAGGAAGAGGCCGAGGCGGCAGCAGCAGAAGAGGCCAAGGCGGCAGCAGCAGAAGAGGTAGCAGGGGGAGCCTGAGTGACTTCCTTGTTTTTAAGGTGTTTACTCCACTGCAGTTCATGCTTTGCATGCAGGTGCCTGGTCATGCAGGTTGTGCTAAGGTTCAGAACGTTAATGCCTCGCTTCAGGCTCTGATGGCACAGCGTGCAAACCACTCGGGTCTTGTTGTCAGCACATTGTTTGAAGAAGTGCCATGCCAGGGAACTCCTTGAAGCTGCATTTGGGGTGCTCGGTTCCAGATGGCGGCGGTCAGTAGCAGGCAGATGGTTAAATGGACTTGGTGGCAGCTTGCCCCTGATGTAGGATATAGCCAAAAAATAACCACACTATTGATGGTTAAATGGACTTGGTGGCAGCTTGCCCTTGATGTAGGATATAGCCAAAAAATAACCACACTATTGATGGTTAAATGGCCTTGGTGACAGCTTGCCCCTGATGTAGGATATAGCAAAAAATAACCACACTATTGATGGTTAAATGGACTTGGTGGCAGCTTGTGCTGGCGCACCACAAGCCACATAATGGCCGCAGATCACCCCAAAAAAAAGTGACTGAAAAACGCTCTGGGCAGCCTAAAAACAGTGAGCAATTGAATAGCAGCAGTTCAATGATCCACAGCTGTAGATCGAATACTGTCTTAAGTGTTTTGGAGGAGTTAATCACTACCTAATCTCGCCCTACTGTCGCAACTACAACCTCTCCCTACACTTGTAACAGCAGAGTGACGTGCAGCGCTACGTGACCCAAGCTTATATAGAGGCTGGGTCACATGCTGCACTGGCCAATCACAGCCATGCCAATAGTAGGCATGGCTGTGAGTGCCTCTTGGGGCAAGTAGTATGACGCTTGTTGATTGGCTGCTTTGCAGCCTTTCAAAAAGAGCCAAGAAAGCGCCGAACACCGAACCCGGACTTTTACGAAAATGTTCGGGTCCGTGTCACGGACACCCCAAAATTCGGTACGAACCCGAACTATACAGTTCGGGTTCGCTCATCCCTACTCAAAATGTCAGGTATTAAAAACTGTTCATATTTCAGTATAAATAATTATACAATTATTAGTTCATTTTAGCAGGAAGAGGATGAAAGGGTCAATGGGCAGTATGACTGGAGGTCAGGGGGATGCTCCAGAAAACCCAGGGTCAAGAAAAAAAAAAAAAGGGGGGGGGGGCAGCGTTCCTGCTCCACAAAAAAATTGGATTGCCATTTTTCTTTTCTGGCTGAACCTTTTACTGTATATCAGGAGGTGTGTTGTCATTGGTTCCACAAGTCACATGCCCGCCCCTGCCCATTCACTAGTGATGGATGAACATCAGCCGGGACGGTTCGCGAACGCGATCAAATGTTAGCGAACTGCAAGTTCGCGGCAGGCCTCATTCACTTTAATGGCAGGCGAACCTGAAAAACCTTCAGCTCATATTTGCAGCCACCAGATACTTAGTAGTCCCACAACATGGACAGTGACATACTAGAGTGTGATCAATGACATTTTTATGCGTCTTAAAGGGATATTCTCTGAAATGTGCCCTGTCGGAGCCTAGAAAAATTTTATTTTAAGCCTTGGGAGTACGTGCCTTAAAAATTAGGCATTCACCTAACATAAAGTAATTCTGATTATGTGGTTTGAGGTACATTATGCGGTCAATGGATAAAAAATTTACTGTAGGCCACTGCACTACAGGCCCCAAACATTAGGCATTCACCGGACAGAAAAGATCAAGTGATTGTTTGGCTGGAGGTATATCACACGGTCAATGGATATCAATTTTACTGCAGGCCAGTACAAATACAGGTCAAATACATATGTTTAAAAGAACTAAAAATATTAAATTGGATTAAAAACATGGCTAATGAAATCCCCCCTCTTGAAAAAACTCTTATGATAATAGTTGAAATTTGATAACACGTGGTCGTCACTGGTGTTGAATTTCTCTGATGCCCCAACAATTATTCATTCACCGTACAGAAAAGAACAAGCAAGTATGTGGCTGGAGGTAGATTACACGGTCATTGGATATTTATTTTATAGCACGCCAGTGGGCTACTAGAGATGTCGCGAACATAAAATTTTCCGTTCGCGAACGGTGAACTTCCGCGAATGTTTGTGAACTGGCGAACCGGGTGAACCGCCATAGACTTCAAAAGGCAGGCGAATTTTAAAACCCACAGTGACTCTTTCTGGCCACAATAGTGATGGAAAAGTTGTTTCAAGGGGACTAACACCTGGACTGTGGCATGCCGGAGGGGGATCCATGGCAAAACTCCCATGGAAAATTACGTAGTTGACGCAGAGTGTGGTAAGTTGAATTTGCAATGCGATTAATATAACCTGCATTAATCGCATTGTGAATTCAACTTAGAGCTAAGTTCATAATGTTGTATTGCTAGAATTGACGAATATAACGAATATAGCACTATATTCTCAATCTTTGTTATATTCTAGCAATACAACCATTCAGAGGCGTTGCGAATGGGGTGCGGTGGGTGCGGGCCGCACCGGGTGACACCAGTCCGCCGGCGCAGGAGTTCTCACTCACAAGTTCAACTTCTAAACTTCGCAAGCAAGCAAGCACGTCGCACCATCATGTGGTAAAGGGGAACGGGGGTGTGACTCACTGCAGCCTGGTGAGTGGTGGGGCGCCGCGGCAGCTGCCCTGCAGGAGTCTCTGGTGCCGGGAGGAGGAGGTAGGTAGAGCGGCTCTGACTTTATAGACCAAATTATTTTAATAATACCCCAATAATAATAAGTTAATAACCTAACCCCATTTATAAATAGAAATGTCCCGAACTATTCGCCGGCGAACAGTTCCCGGCGAACATCGCTTGTTCGCGTTCGCCGCGGCGGGCGAACATATGCGATGTACGGTCCGCCCCCTATTTGTCATCATTGAGTAAACTTTGACCCTGTACCTCACAGTCAGCAGACACATTCCAGCCAATCAGCATCATACCCTCCCTCCCAGACCATCCCACCTCCTAGACAGCATCCATTTTAGATTCATTCGGAAGCTGCATTCTTAGTGAGAGGAGGGACAGTGTAGCTGCTCCTGATTTAATAGGGAAATCGATAGCTAGGCTAGTGTATTCAGTGTCCACTACAGTCTTGAAAGACTCGTCTGATCTCTGCTGTAAGGACAGCACCCCAAAAAGCCCTTTTTAGGGCTAGAACATCAGACTGCTTTTTTTTTCCCCCTGTGTAATCGAATTGCAGTTGCCTGCCAGCGTGTGTGTCAGGCTCACAGCGTATACTGTGCCCACTTGCCCAGTGCCACCACTCATATCTGGTGTCACAGTAGCTTGCATTAAAAAAATAAATAAATATTTTTTGACTGTAATATAATAGCAGTCAGTTGCCTGCACGCGTGTGTGTTTCATGCCCTGCAAGTGCATAGTGTCACACGAGTGCAACTCATATCTGGTGTCACAGTAGTTTACATTAAAAAAAAAACTACAATTTTGACTGTGAAATAATAGCAGTCAGTTGCCTGCATGCGTGTGTGTTTCATGCCCTGCAAGTGCATAGTGTCACACCAGTGCAACTCATATCTGGTGTCACAGTAGTTTACATTTTAAAAAAAACTACAATTTTGACTGTGAAATAATAGCAGTCAGTTGCCTGCACGCGTGTGTGTTTCAGGCCCTGCAAGTGCATAGTGTCACACCAGTGCAACTCATATCTGGTGTCACAGTAGTTTACATTTTCTTTAAAAACTACAATTTTGACTGTGAAATAATAGCAGTCAGTTGCCTGCATGCGTGTGTGTTTCAGGCCCTGCAAGTGCATAGTGTCACACCAGTGCAACTCATATCTGGTGTCACAGTAGTTTACATTAAAAAAAAAACTACAATTTTGACTGTGAAATAATAGCAGTCAGTTGCCTGCATGCGTGTGTGTTTCATGCCCTGCAAGTGCATAGTGTCACACCAGTGCAACTCCTATCTGGTGTCACAGTAGTTTACATTTAAAAAAAAAACTACAATTTTGACTGTGAAATAATAGCAGTCAGTTGCCTGCACGCGTGTGTGTTTCAGGCCCTGCAAGTGCATAGTGTCACACCAGTGCAACTCATATCTGGTGTCACAGTAGTTTACATTAAAAAAAAACTACAATTTTGACTGTGGAATAATAGCAGTCAGTTGCCTGCATGCGTGTGTGTTTCAGGCCCTGCAAGTGCATAGTGTCACACCAGTGCAACTCATATCTGGTGTCACAGTAGTTTACATTAAAAAAAAAACTACAATTTTGACTGTGAAATAATAGCAGTCAGTTGCCTGCATGCGTGTGTGTTTCATGCCCTGCAAGTGCATAGTGTCACACCAGTGCAACTCATATCTGGTGTCACAGTAGTTTACATTTTAAAAAAAACTACAATTTTGACTGTGAAATAATAGCAGTCAGTTGCCTGCACGCGTGTGTGTTTCAGGCCCTGCAAGTGCATAGTGTCACACCAGTGCAACTCCTATCTGGTGTCACAGTAGTTTACATTTTCTTTAAAAACTACAATTTTGACTGTGAAATAATAGCAGTCAGTTGCCTGCACGTGTGTGTGTTTCAGGCCCGGCAAGTGCATAGTGTCACCAGCGCAACTCATATCTGGTGTCACAGTAGATTATCTAAAAAATATATATACTATTTTGACTGTGAAATAATAGCAGTTAGTTGCCTGCACGTGTGTGTGTTTCAGGCCCTGCAAGTGCATAGTGTCACACCAGTGCAACTCATCTTGTGTCACAGTAGATTACATAAAAAAATATATATATTTTGACTGTAATAGATTTGAATAGCAGTTAGTTGTCTGCAAGCGTGTGTGTCAGGCCTACAGCGTCTACTCTGCCAACTTCTGCCAATGCACAGTGCCACTCATATCTGGTGTCACAGTAGCTTGCACGCATAGTACCACTAATCGAAAAAAAAATGACAGGCAGAGGCAGGCCACCCCGCAGGGGCCGTCGTGGTCGTGGTGCTGTGATTCCCTTTGGCCCTAGAATAATGCCCAGTGTTCAGAGGCCACATACCCTGAACTCAAAAAGTTCTGAGGACATAGTTGACTGGCTAACACAGGACACCCAATCTTCTACAGCTTCTGCTCGGAACCTTGGTGCACCATCCTCCTCCAGCTCAGCTTCGGGCACCTCTCAAGTTACCACTCGCCCGCCTGTCGCCACCACCAACACTAGCACCACAGCTGCTTCACTTGATCGGTCAGAGGAGTTATTTACACATCAGTTGGAAGAAATGAGTAATGCGCAACCATTATTGCCAGAGGATGTAGATAACAGGGATATGTCTCAGTCAGGCAGCATTACACAGATGGATGTACGGTGTGATGATGATGATGTTGTACCCGCTGCTGCTTCCTTTGCTGAGTTGTCAGATACAAGTGAAGCGGTTGATGATGACGATGTGTCTGTGGATGTCACGTGGGTGCTCACTTGAAGAGAAGAAGAACAGGGGGAAAGTTTAGATGGGGAGACAGAGAGGAGGAGGAGACGAGTTGGAAGAAGGAGGAGTTCGTCGCAAGGACCTAGTGGCACAGTCAGACAGCATGTATCGGCACCCGGGGTCAGCCAGACAGCACGCCAATCAACGCATGCTGTTGCCACCACCAGAATGCCGTCATTGCAAAGCTCAGCAGTGTGGCATTTTTTTTGTGTGTCTGCTTCTGACAACAGTGATGCCATTTCCAACCTGTGCCAAAAGAAACAGAGTCGTGGGAAATCCAACACCCACCTAGATACAACTGCTTTGCGAAAGGCACATGATCGCACATCACAAACGCCTATGGGATCAACACATGATGACGAGTAGAAGCAGCACACAAGCTCAAAGCCACCATACTCCTCCTTGTCCAGCATCTTTAGGCACATCAACCACTGCTGTCCTCCTTGCCCCCTCTCAACCATCCGCCACTCCGTCTCTCGCCTTGAGCAGTTCCTGCTCATCTGCCCACAGTCAGGTGTCTGTCAAGGACATGTTTGAGCGTAAGAAGCCAATGTCACAAAGTCACCCCCTTGCCCGGTGTCTGACAGCTGGCTTGTCGGAACTCTTAGCCCGCCAGCTTTTACCATACAAGCTGGTGGAGTCTGAGGCCTTCAAAAAACTTGTAGCTATTGGGACACCGCAGTGAAAGGTACCCGGCCGAAATTTCTTTGCACAAAAGGCAATCCCCAACCTGTACTCGATTGTGCAAAAATAAGTCATGGCATGTCTCTCACACAGTGTTGGGGAAAGGGTCCATCTGACCACTGATACCTGGTCTACAAAGCACGGTCAGGGCAGGTATATCACCTACACTGCGCATTGGGTAAACCTGCTGACGGCTGCCAAGCATGTAATGCGTGGCTCTGCAGAGGAGTTGGTGACACCGCCACGACTTGCAGGCAGGCCTGCTGCCACCTCCTCAACTCCTCCTACTCCATCCTCTTCGCTAACCTCCTCGGATGAGTCCTCTTCTGCTGCTGCGTCTTGCTCCACATCAACTGCACACCCCTAGCTCCCCAGGGGCTATTCCACATCCCGGATACGACAGTGTCACTCCGTCTTGGGGTTGACTTGCCTGAAAGCAGAGAGTCACATCGGACCAGCACTCCTGTCCGCCCTGAATGCACAGGTGGATCAGTGGCTGACTCCGCACCAACTGGAGATCAGCAAAGTTGTGTGTGACAACGGAAGCAATTTGTTGGCGGCATTGAATTTCGGCAAGTTGACACATGTGCCGTGCATGGCACATGTGTTGAATCTGATTGTACAACGCTTTGTGCATAAGTACCCACGCGTATAAGACATCCTCAAGCAGGCCAGGAAGGTGTGTGGCCATTTCAGGCGTTCCTACACGGCCATGGCGCACTTTTCAGATATCCAGCGGCGAAACAACATGCCAGTGAGGAGCTTGATTTGCGACAGCCCGACACGTTGTATGACCGGGGTGCTAGGACAGCCTCTGCGGAGCTGGGTATTTTTTTGCCACGTTACTGGACGCTCATGCACAATTGCAGCATACGGGTAGGTTACCCGACACTGCTATATCATAACGTGTATTTCCCTTTAAGAGAGTTAGGCCTGCAGCAGGTAATTTATATTGCAGCCAGCAGAGGGAGCCCCCTGGTTAGTATAAATAGGCTAGGGCCTAGCCTAGGAAGTTAAGTCAGAAGTTTCTAGAGTGTGCTGAAGTTTCTAGAGGCTGAGGAAGCTGAGGGAGAGACAGAGGTATGTCAAGGAAAGCAAGAGGTACTCAAGATAACAGAGGAGGTACTTTATAAAGAGAGAACCAAGGATATACGCCAGAGTTAAGGTATTGGGCCTTGGAGAAGATTTTCTATATCCCAGGATCAGTCAGGAATAGAGTGCAAGCTCCTGTACTGCAAGTCCTGTGTTTCACACTCTGAAGTCACCTTGCTTAATCTGTATTGCCTGCATCGACCGTATTGAAAAATCAACTGTATGCAAAGGAACTGTGCTTCCGTTAATGTCTCTATATGGAAACTACTAAAGTTGGAGTTTTGTTTTAACATCACGTGGTTCCTCAGTTATTCCTGCTATCAGCAAACGGCGTGCCACCGTTTAATTGGCACTGGCGTCACGAACATTTTCCTACCATCACCTGCCTATGCAGAGAGTCAGCCGTCTCAGGTTAGTGTCTATTGCACTACTACACCCAGGAACACCTTTCTACACACAACTTGAGTACGCTGCACCTCTCTTTTGGCGTCACGAACAGGATACGCACGCTTTATAGTGCAAGAAGCGTGAACTTTGTGCCTTATACAGTTGCCCTGTGACCAAAGTGACAAATTGCCTGTTTATTTAAAGTGGACTTTGTGAACTGAAAATCATACCAAAAGTGGTCCTAAAACCTCTAAAAAGCGCTGTGCAGTGTTGCGCTACCAAGAGGAAGGAAATCTCCACATCGGAGTGTGGTTTTGTGGACTTTTTACAATCCTGCTTGCTGTCAGTGAATGGACAGCGTTTTGCTAAAGATGGCCACCGGCCGCCTGGAGTAAAGTTTCCCGCGCTGCTGAGGACCTTCGTGGGCGGATCCCTACAAAGACACAGAGAATCCCGCCCCTCGTCATCATCGCACCGCCGCGGCCCTGCTTCTTCTACGTCACCGCGTACTCAGGACGTCCGGAATCTCTCGAGACTTGGACTGCGCAAACCCGGCGATACCGGTAAGGACTTGTAACCGGAGGGAAGGGGATTGTTCCGGCCCCTTTAGTCGCCAGCGGCCACATCTTAATAGACTAACATGTCAGAACCGGGAGTGCCCGAGCAGCCGGCCCCGGGAGAGCTTGCGGCTCCTAATCATCCTACAGCCCCCAACATGATGCCCTTTACCATGCCTTACTATTTCGGGGCCCCATGGTTCCCCCGCTACAGAGGAGAGACCCATACCCTAAGGGACTTTAAAGAAAAGTTGCTGGCATTATTCAAACTGTACCCCATAAATGCCGACCAGCAAATGGAAATCCTGCTAGCGCAGCTGGAGGGAGCTGCCCGCAGGGAGGTATTATCCTGGCCTGCTACTGAGCGGAGTACTCTAGAACAGATATTCACCCGCCTCAGGGCCACTTTTGAAACTAGGACTGCCTCAGAGATAAAGATGCACTTCTTTGGCAAGAAACAGAAGTCCGGTGAGTCCCTCCGTGACTTTGCCCTATCACTTCAGGAGGCTTTAGGGGCTGTAATTCAGATAGATCCCAAAGAGGCTGATAACCAGGACCAGACCCTGAGGGAACAATTTATCAACGGGCTGTCTAGTGAACAAATAAGGACCCAATTAAAGATGCTGTCCACCCAGCACCCTAACAGTACCTTTCTGGACTTTAAAGAACTGGCTATAAAAATTCTGGGGTCCGCAGTATCTCCTGAGTTGAGCACCCCACCTGAGTCACCAGCATGCAGGCCAAAACCGCTTATCACTAACCGAGCTGAGGCCGGCCAAGCTGTTCAAGTGTCAGCTACCGATACTATTGCCATGCTGACAGAGCAAGTAAATGACCTCACTAAAAGTCTAGAGAAAGTGTGCAGAAAAATAGAGGAATGGGAAAAACCCATAATGCTAGAAGAAGAATTCCTGTCACCTCCTAGGCCGTTCCCACCTCCTTACCAAGAGACTCACCCCAGGGATCCTGGGAGGCGTAATAGAGATCGCAAGCGGCCCGTGTGTACATACTGCAAAAAGCTAGGACACACAGAATCCACGTGCTGGCAGTTAAACGGGCAACCCCTGAGGCTGAGGACCACCCCTCGGGAGGTAGAACACTAGGTCCAGAGGATCCAAATTGGATGCCACGTTATGTAGGATCCCATCCTAAAATCAATATAGAGATCAACGGGGTCCCCTTTGAAG